>NW_011494625.1:3078411-3096979 GCF_000754665.1 Bison bison bison
TTTAAGTGTCTGTGTAAATGGACCTCCTTATTAAGCTTTTTTTTTTAATTTCATAGGTTTAAAATAGCATGTAGCTAGCAACCCCTGATATAAAGCATTCCACATTCCTACGAAGACATGGAAAGATCAGAATTAACAACAGCAAAACAAATAAACAAAAGTGAAAACCAACCACACAAGCAGTAATCCTGTCATCAGGATGTGGAAAGATGCTTTAATAACTGTATAGAGCTGATGCATTGGGGCTGAAAACGCAGCCTGGGCCCAATCTTAATAAAAATAATTCCCTTCAGGAGCAGAGGTGTGCTTGCTCCCACTGTACTCTTCCCTGTTCGCGAGATGACTGCCTGCCTGACCATCACTCTCTGAGGCAGAGTATTGGTCACCTGTCTGGTTTTTCACTAGTCAGAACAGCCGAGCCCCAGAAAACAGCCAGGCAGGAAGTAGCCTGGGGCTTGGAGAACTGGTCGAAATATATTGCATTCTGGGCAGTGCAGCTTCCACCAGAAAATGCTGGGTAAGCTGTGTGTGGGGATGGCTTCTTGTACTGACAATTACAGCTTTCTATGTCCTTCATCCTTCCACTGTGAAAAGAACCAGGGAATGGATGTGATATTTATAGCAATTCCAGCAGACAAAATCCTACTAGACACTAGCAATTGGACCTTATAGGTTCAAGAGAGACCTGCAGTCCACCCCGAGCGCACAGAGCACGTGCTGATGGCTAGGTCGCTGGTGAACATTGGATGCACCTGCAGAGCTATGTCCTAATTTCTGGATGAATCGTCAGTAAGCAACAGCAGCAAAAACAAAACTTATCTAGGGACCACAGAAAATGCTCCCACATCAAGGGAAATGAAGCATCATTCTGAAAAGTCAGAGTAGATTACGGAAATTGTTTTTTTGTAAAGAACTAGACAAAGGAAAACTGGTTAGGCATCAACAGTAAGATGCATGAGAACTCAGCATAGAGTCAGTAGGAAAATTAAAATCTCTATTGGGGGCAGTGAAGAGCCAAGCTGATACTCAGAGAAAGACATCAGTGAGCCAAGGGACAAATTTGGGAACAATTTCCATACAACGGGTGAACAAGTAAAATCAATTTAAACATTTAAAAAGAAAATGACACATCTGAAGAGAGAGTGTGAAGATTCGAACCTCAAAACTTCAGATCTCCCTCACAGGAAAATCAAATACTCAGAATCATTGGTGACAATTTCACTAGTGGAAAAACAATCTGAATTTGCAGATCAGAAAGTTTTCACAGGGACTTTCCTGGTGGTCCAGTGGGTAAGAATCTGTGTGCGCAATGCAGCGGGCCCAGGTTTGATTCTTGGTCAGGGAACTAAGATCCCATATGCCACCACTAAGACCCAGCACAGCCAAAATAAAATAAATTCCTGAAAAAGGTTTCCATATATTTCAGTCAACCTTAAGAAGGGAGGCCGCAGATAAAAATGCAAACCATTCAAACTTGTAATTGCAAGAATGCATTGCAAATAAATCTTTAGTACATCCAAACAGAATGACCACAAAGTCATTATGAAAAGGGCACAAAATCAAGCAGATTTGAGCCAAATGGCTGAAGATAGTGGGCAAGTTGGTCACTGGGACTTGAAAAGAAAATATTCTATTTCAACAATTGCACAGCTGGTCATGCTTTTTTTTTTTTTTTTTTTTTGTGGAAGCAAAAGAAAGATACTCTGCATTGTAAAAGTGTTTAAAGTATATTATCTTGTGTTAATTTATTTCCATTGATGGCAGGATTCAGATCAGATCAGATCAGTCACTCAGTCGTGTCTGACTCTTTGCAACCCCATGAATCGCAGCACGCCAGGCCTCCCTGTCCATCACCAACTCCCGGAGTTCACTCAGACTCACGTCCATTGAGTCAGTGATGCCATCCAACCATCTCATCCTCTGTCGTCCCCTTCTCCTCCTGCCCCCAATCCCTCCCAGCATCAGAGTCTTTTCCAATGAGTCAACTCTTCGCATGAGGTGGCCAAAGTACTGGAGTTTCAGCTTCAGCATCATTCCTTCCAAAGAAATCCCAGGGCTGATCTCCTTCAGAATGGACTGGTTGGATCTCCTTGCATTTATTTCCACTGATGGCAGGATTTATCCATATGAAAACCTAAAATCAGGAAAAAACCTAGATTCTATCTCAAGAAAATGGTAAAAAAGGTGGACAGTGTTATTGAGCCGGGCTTCTTCATGACTACAAAAGTCATAAATGTCCAATGTTAGGAGAAAACTTCATACAGTTGGGCAGCACAGGTGTAAATAATATCATGGCGAAATGTTTTTTACAAAACAGGAAGATGTTTGTAATATAATCTGTAGACTATGCTTTGTGAGGACAGTCCCTGTGTTTTTTTTGGGTCTTCATTTTATCTCTAGCACCTAGTGCAATTTCTGGCATAGTAAGATTTGTTGACTGTAAAAACAACATTTTCTTCTCTCTGTTTAATTTATATTTCACCTTTATTAAAAATTAAAAATTTCCATATTTTAATAAGATTTATGCTTATAATTAATATACTTCACAATATGTCTTGTCTGTGGCACTGATCATTGTAATCCATTTAGAATTTGGGCTTTCAAAGAGTGATTTGAGATTGGATTTTTTTAAAAACTTAATTTGATTGCAATAACTGGGGATATTTTATGAATAAAATTATCACATAATCAAAAAATGTTTTAAATGGGTAACTTTGTTTTAACTTAAATTGACATAAGGGAGTCTGTGAGCTGGCCTAAGATTCATAGCATTTTTTTCTCTGGGAGAATCCCAAGAGGTCAGTTTATAAACAAGTAATTATTGAACACACCCAGGAGGATCTGGATCTTATTCCCAGTTCTGCCATTAAGCAAATTGCTTAATACCCTTGTCTTCATTTGTACAAGGTTGCACTGAGGATAAAGTTAGAGACAATGGATGAAGCCATACCTTGGGAAGCTGGAAGCGTCTGCAATTATAATTTGTCATCATTAATAATACAGTTATTACATAATACTCATAAATGCACAATTTATGTGATTATTTTGAACCCTTGGCCAAAATTAGATATTATAAAATAAAGCATTTCTTAATTTCATTTCATTCTCATTTAGCTTATAAATTTGTCCAATTAAAATACAATTTTTTCCATCAAAATATTCTTTTATCTAGTTGAGATATTTAGAGCAATTTTAAAATTTCAAAATTTAATCTTGTACATTTTAACTCTCCTTTTAACACTTACCTCTACTTTATGGGGACAAATAAAGTTCCCATAAAGTTCCTCCTCTACTTTATGGGGACAAATTTCAATGACATTCTGTTTTCAATAGTTGCAATTTGAAAAAATAAACCCTTAGAATCTTATATGTATTTGCTTCTGAGTCAGATAAATTTTAAAATATATGAGCTACTCTTTGTGTTTAAGAAATTACCTTAAACAGATGGGGTGGGGTGATGGAGAAAAAGAGAAGTAAGCAAATAGTTAAAGTGTAGTAGTATGAACCCAGGAACATCAAATTCATGGTAGTAAATAATGTGATAAACTATCTGTTTTCTAGCTTGGCCAAATGGAACGTTATAATCTAGGAAAATTTTTTTTGCAACAAAAAGAAATAAAGTTAAGTAGCATGTGTTTTATATAAATATGGGATTTAGGAAATGAGTTTATAACAACTGAGCAAGTATAGGGACCAAAATTGGAATGAGAGGAAAAATAGTGAACCTCATTCTAGAAATGAGCCAAGGTTAGAAGTAGGAATTTCAGATTTGTCAATTAATAACAGTATGTATAGCCAACATCCTGACTGTGGAGCGGAGATAACTCAGGAAAGAATAAGTGAAGAACATTCCGTACGATCCTTTTGTGTTCGGGCACACTGGTCTTTACAGGGCAGGGTCGCGTTTGGATGACATCACTTTGCTCAGTGAGGACTGTCCAGGGCCCCTGGTGACATGCGTGTTTAGACACTCAGAGGCTCTGGAGAGAGCCTGTGGGCCCCCTCCACCATGTCCAAAAATCAATCCTCTTGGAATCAGTTGATTCCGATTATTGATTGATTCCGATATGCATTGATTCCAGTATTCTTCTCTGAGGAATGTTCAGCTTCTTAATACCATCTTGGTCTCCAAAAAATGTTGCCTAACAAATATTTTTAAGAAAAGGTGAATGTCGATTAATTTTTTCTTAGGAATTGCTTTATAAATTCTCAACAATTTTGTACTCTCTAGAGCTATCCAAGATGGTCTCAAAACCAGAAAAAAAGAATTCAGGTCATTCTGAACAATTTTCCTAGAACTTTTTCTGAGAGAAATTTGAGTTAAGACTTTATTGTATTGCCACTACTCATTTTTTAACCTGTTTAAAACAAAAACAAAGTGCTGTGTGTACTCATAACTATTATGATTCGTTATTGATTTTGGAGCCATAGGAAAATCTGTTGCCAAGTTAAACTAATTTCATGCAAGTTGTGAAAACATCCATCAAACAGAAATTGATTCTAATAGAAAACACCCAGTGACCAATAGCAGGGAAGAGATCTTTCAGATTTTAGAGATGAGAATGTAATGGAAGCAGTGCGATATATGGTTTGTTGCATTTGAGTCACTATGCCCAAGGTAAACGGTCTGTCCTATACATCAAGGTAAACTTCTGGGACACACATTTTTCTTAGGAACAAACTTGCTGCAGGCATTCTGCACCATCTGAGCCACCAGGGAAGCTCATGTACACACACACACACGCACACGCACGCGCACACACACACACGCGCACACACACACATGCACGCACGCACACACGTATGCACACACACACGCACACGCACACACACACGCACACACACACACGCACGCACACACACACACAAATATGTGTATGCTCACACATACATATGTGTATATGTGTCTCTCCAGTAAAGTGAAAGTCGCTCAGTCGTGTCCAGCTCTTTGTGATCCCATGGACTGTAGCCCGCCAGGCTCTTCTGTCCACCTGATTTCCCAGGCAAGAGTACTGGAGTGGACTGCCATTTCCTTCTCCAGGGGATCTTCTAGACCCAGGGATCAAACCCAGGTCTGCCTGCCCCAGTGGCAGGTTCTTTATCACCTGAGCCACCAGGGAAGCCCCAGTAAACATTTAAAAAGTTTCAGGAGTGAGCTCTAGTACTGTGCCCATCAGCTTACTCGGCTTTACAATACTTGAGAAAATTAATAAAAATATAGTTTCAACATGTGGAGAAATAGGAATTTATAGATGTATTTCCCCAAGACCTTGTCAATTATTCATAAGCCCCAGTAGGCAATTTTTAAAATGTGTATGAAAGCTAGCCTAAGTATATAAGTCTTCAGCTTATTTGCTTAGAATTTGCTGAGCACGGCCCATGCACTGATTAGCCAGCTAAAAGGAGAGCAGAAGAGCGTGTACAATGTGGTAATATCAGTGGTAAATAGGAGTCTTATGTTGGGAATGCAGAGAAATAGAAAGACTTGAGAAAGATCAGAAGGGAAAGATTGAACTTAGGTAAAGAAAGAAGACGCAGTCATGATGGCCTGCGTCCGGCTGGGGTGCGTGGGAGTGAGTTTTGCTACTATTTCCAAAAGAAGGGAACACATGTGGGAGAGCAGGTTTAGGGAGAAGGATGGTGACCCCAGTTCTCATCTGCTGAGTTTGAGGGGTTCACAGGGTGCAGCAGAGATTTCTAGCTGGCTAGTTGACAAGCCAGGCTGAAACTCTGAAGGAAGATCAGACCTGGAGTAGAATACGTGGGCTTCAGCAGCTAGGAGCTGGTAAACAGAGTCTTGGGAATGGTCATGTCACTTGAGGAGAATATCTGGAGTAAGAGAGGAAGCCACAGGAGAAGACCCAGGGACACCAAGACCTCAGGGACTGACAGCAGAACAAGAACTGTCAAAAGGCACCGAGACAGGGGCTGGAGAAGAGAAAGACCAAGAGTAGATTATCAAACAAACAAGATCCGTAATAGTTTGGGTTTTAGAAAACAGAATGCCAGATAAGACAGCACAGAGAATAAGATATTCTCAACCCAAAAGCGCCATTGGAGTGTGTTGTTTTTCCTGTGGATCAGGGATGTGTAAAAAGCCTTGCTTGGCAGATCAGCACCACTACTTGTCATGTTTCCCAAAGCCACAACACAGAGAAGAGATCATTGGTTCATTAATTTTTGAATGAATCACAATTGACCACCTCTGAGTGATTAAGGCCTTTGGGGCTCTGTGAAGCTCAATGATGTCAAGGTAGCACATGGAATTGTAGAACTTACGGTACTGAGAGCAGTTAAAAGCTTGAATGACCTGTAAACACTCGACTCACACGGAAGCAACCAGTGTCTACAGAATAACAGCTTAAACACTGTGAGGTGTGTCTTCAAAAAGATGAGATGAACATTTTTTTTCATATCTGTTAATTTTTTTAAAGCAAGTGACTGCAGAGGAGACGGTTGATCTTGCACTTTAATGGAAAGTGTTTTTTTTTATATATATAAGAAGATGGAGCTTTACTTCTACTTGTAAATATTTCATATTGTAGGTAATCATGATATTCTGTGTTTTCCAATTTTAGATTTAAGATCCATAAAGATTAGAGTCTATGACATTGAGGAATTATAAGAGCCTCCAGGGATGTTTCAGATATAAGAAAGTGCAGCGAACCTGTCCGTATAACTGATCACATGTCAAAGTGGCTACTTATTCAGAAATCAATGCCACACACAGATACAGTTGCATAGCTTTTGACGAGAAGGGGATGGGGTAAAAGATGTGCCGCGTTTAGTTTTTAAGTCTATCTATGATGATTTAAATGGACACTCCAATATGCTACATTTAGAGAGAGGAAGCATGAGTCATAGTCCCTATTATATTAAACGGTTATTTGCATACAGAAATAAATACATCTGTGGGGGGGTAAAAAATCTGCTGGCTCAGTGGTAAAGATTCTTTCCTGCCAATGTGGAAGATCCAGGTTCTATCCCTGGGGCAGGAAGAACCCCTGAGAAGGGAATTGGCAACCTACTCCAGTCTTCTTGCCTGGGAAATCCCATGGACAAAGGAGCCTGGCAGGTTACGGTCCATGGGGTTGCAAGAGTTGGACATGACTTAGCAACTAAAACACCACTACCATCAGTGTAGTGAAAGGCTATAGTAAAAATGAACAATTGCTTCAAAGTCTTTACACCAATATTACACTTAGATAAAGTCAAGCTATCTGAATTTTTGTAAAAAGGCATCTGGATGGAATGCCCTTAGTTTTAACCAGATGAGTCTGCTGATACCCTAATAAAGCAATAACTAACATGCCCTGCTGCCCAACCTTGTCAGTCGTCAATGCATTTCAATGCCCTTTACTCTCCCCATTATTTTCAATCAATTCTAGCTTCCAAAGTTTTTACTATACTTACTGGAATCTTAGAGCAGTTTTAAAATAATTTTATCCATCACATTTTACATCAAGTCCATGTAACCAAACATCCAATCATACATGTCTCTCACTTTGCGTTACAAATGTGCTTCTGAGAAGTAATAAGTTTAATGATATTTTAAATGCATTCTGGAAACTAATTATTTGAAAGCACATTGTGGTGAATTCTTTTGTAATTCAAATGTTATGTAAGCTTGTGCTGCCCTGAATTGGATTTTATTAAAACAGTATTCTAAGTACTAGCACTGATGAGAGAAATAATTCACACTAGAGCTACAAATGTTCAATGAATATAATTGAAGTATAGAGTATTTACATAGCAAAAAGATACTTTCACCTTGAAAAGATGTTTAAACACCTGCTTGTATTTTTTTTAAATAAGCTTAAAGTCATGTTCAGGTCTATATCCATCCTTCCTGAGTTTAAAAATCTGTCTTTCTAGTTGGGCTTATATAGAGTCTGCTTGGAGCACAAGTAACAATCTTACAGTCCTAAAAACTTTTTTTTAAAACGACTTCTTTTCATGCATGGCAACATATAAAACAAAACCACACATCATCCTCTGAGATGGCACCAAAAGGAATCCTTAAAGATCATTCTTCTCATAACTATTATTTAATCTCCATTTTGTTGACTAAATTTATCTTTTTGTGGCAACTAGATTGCAAAATACTTTAAAAAGTAACCAGAATCACTTTTCGGAACTTTGTTTACTAAAAGACCAAAGATTGTTAACTTATCTGCATACCACTGCAGTGAACGGCATTTCATTTAAGGAAGATGGCTTTAAAACCCTCTGTCTTTATACCCATCTATGTTTATACCAATAACATGGAAGAGACAGGGACAAATTGTAATTGCAACCTAAGGGATCGTTTCATTTGCAGGTTTTTTAAAAAATTTCTTTCTAAAGGAGAATATATCAATCCATCTAACATATTTATTTCTACCCTGTATTTATTTGATGCATGAAGGTGTACAGTGATGGACGTGGCCTTGGTACCTACCTTCAGAGGGCATATAATCAGTCTACTGAAAAAAAGAAAGCCTGTATGTAAACAGCAAAGTATTGCTGTGATTACCGGATGTAGATAGAGTACCAGAGAAGGGGGAAATTATCTCCGGCTGGAGGAAAGAGGAAAGCGTTCCCACATCCATGGACGAATTCCAAGCCTTCTCAGTGAAAAATGTCCTGTGGCAAAGGGTCCAGAAAAGCAGGCAGAGGTCCCCTGGGGAGTGCAGGTAGCTCTGCTTCTTCAGGCTGGAGACTTGTGTGGATGGAGGGAAAGTCAGATCACGTAGGGCCTTGAACGCCAAGCTGAACAAAACGAACAATTTTCTTTGCAAAGTCCTGTATAGTCAAAGCTATGGTTTTTCCAGTAGTCATGTACAAATGTGAGAGTTGGACCATAAAGAAGGCTGAGTGCCAAAGAATTGATGCCTTAGAATGTGGTGCTGGAGAAGACTCTTGAGAGTCCCTTGGACTGCAGGAAGATCAAACCTGTCAATCCTAAAGAAAAGCAACCCTGAATATTCATTTGAAGGACTGACGCTGAAGCTGAAGCTCCAATACTTTGGCCACCTGCTATGAAGAGCCGACTCAGTGGAAAAGACCCTGATGCTGGGAAAGATTGAAGGCAGGAGGAGAAGGAGATGATAGACTATGAGATGATTAGATAGCATCACCAACTCAATGGACATGAATTTGAACAAACTCTGAGAGGGACTGGGAAGCCTGGCATGCTGCAGTCCATGGGGTCACAAAGAATCAGACACAACTTAGCAACTGAACAACAGGTAATAATAGGAGATTTTGGAACAGGAGAGGATTACGGTGAAATGTATGGTTCAAGAAAATTAGTCCTCTGCTGTTGTATAACATGGATGGAGAAGGGAGAAAGGATGGTCAGAGTGTGAATGCAGACAGAGGATGTCACAGTCATTAAGGAGTGAGCATATGCGACCGAATGAGGCCAGACAGCTCAGCGCAGGAAAACCATCCGGAGAATCAGATGTGTTAAACTCTCAGGAGGGATGGAGCCTGTTATGGGGACGGTGGAGGGAGAAGGGATTTAAGTATTCATCTCCACGCCTGGGAGAGTGAAGGTAGCATCAAATTAATAGAAATGGGAAAAACAGACCCAGAAACAGGCTTGGGAATAAAATAGTAATCTTGGATTACATGCCCTACACAATGTTCCATGTCAGTGTTTCACACTTTCTGCAAAAGAGTGATTTCCACAGTTTATTAGCCAAGCATTTGCATCTCCAGATACTGTTTTCTTTCTAAATTAATATAAGGATTTCATTAATTTACTAAGTTACGTTGCTGGAATAAGGCAGTTCCCTAATATTTGGAACTAATATCAGTCCCTTCATGGATGTTTGCCACTACTCAATGCCTCAGTTCCTAGCAACTAACCTCTTTAATTAGAGAAAATAATGAAATGAGTGTAAACCACATTCTGCTTTTGGAAATTCAGTCATCTATGTGATGTCAGCCTTCATTTTAGAGTTATTTTAAAAATGTGTGTAAGAAGTACACAGAGTTAGCTTATGATCTGTGTGTGCTGATGGAGATACTGTCATCCCTTGGTACCCTTGTGGGGTTGGTTCTAGGACCCTGAAAAAAAAGTGAAAGTGCTGGTCGTGTCCCGACTCCACTCCTTGCGACTCCATGGACTGCAGCCCACCAGACTCCTCTGTCCACGGAATTCTCCAGGCAAGAGTACTGACGTGAGCAGCCATTTCAGGGGGTCTTCTAGACCTAGGGATGGAACCCGGGCGTCCTGCACTGCAGGCAGATTTTTTACCATCAGGGCCACCAGGGACCCTCCCTGATACCAAAATTTACGATACTAAAGTTCCTTGTATAAAATGGTGTAGTATTTGCATTTAACCTAAGCACATCCTCCTGTGTACTTTAAATTATCTATAGATTACCTATAATGCCAAATGCGATGTAAATACTGTGTACGTAATTTCCTGCACATGGCAAATTTCAAGTTTTGCCTTTTGGAACTTTCTGGAATTTTGTCTAGATATTTTCAATACACAGTTTGTTGACTCTGCAGATGTAGAACTCACAGATACAGAGTTGACTGTATTTCTTTAGAACATGACCTCCAAAGTTTTTTTGTAAAGGGATTGATTTTTATTTCTCTGAATTTTTTGATAAGTAAAAAATAGATTATAAGATTAAAGGTATTGATTATGAATGTTATATTTGTATACAGAATTATCTATACTTTCCTGATCATGAATGCTTCAGTGGTAAGTCTAAATATTAGCCCTAAATTTGCATGTTACTTTGTACAAAATAGGAAAGGAAATAGTTTATATCCAATATTTAACAGAAATTCCAAGGAGCTATTTATAAATGTTGGTTAAATGTACTTTTAAGAGCAAAATAATATTTTTAAAGACTGTTGTGAATAACTCCAGCACAATTAGGTAAGTCAGAAGTGTTGGGATTATGTTTATTCATTTAAATCAACTAAAATGCAGATCAGTCATTACTAATCTTGAGAGACTTTTCTATATCTTCTTTTACTTTACATTTCCTCTTAACCTTCCAATTTTTACTATCCTTTTTAATTTAGTGATTATGTTTTGACATCAAATGACCAGATTCCAACATTGACCCCTTTGCAGAAAACAGATGCAAATTATAAGACTTTCCCCAACCTCATTCTTGATCAATAGACCATGAAGTACTGCTCAGAGGGTCTACTTGAAACCATTTGAAAAAACTCCCTAAATCACATGACTGACATTTATAGGATTTTCTAACTAGTCCTGCAGTATTAAGATAGTGCCATATATACAGTGTATTTTATGAGAACTGGTTCAAATACCCTATGTGATACAGTTGGGCTTGAAACACCATTGTATTAATAATTTCTGAGAAAATACAGTATGTCACAACTCACTCCATAAAGAGTATATGGAAGCATGGAATATTTTACAAGAAACCTTTGGAAATCAGGGAATCTTAGATTAATGCTGTATTATAATTAAGAATGAAAAACCAATGTGCTTATTAACTTTTTGTAGTATAAGTATCAAAAAATGAAAAACAAGAATAACCACAAAACCTCCCTCAACCTGGAAAGCTTAGGACTATCTATGGAACCCAATATGTTCTGTAGATAATGTATTTCATTGCTGAATGCAGTTGATCTTACTGAGAATAATTCAATGAATATAATGCCATTTTTCTACTGTTTCAATTATATTTTAATACTGGAAGAAATGTGTGAGACTTAGTCAATTCTACCATGATTAAAACTTAATTCCATTTATTAATAGCCATTGTATTCTATTAAATCTGGTAGAAAAGATTTATACTGCCATTTATTTCCATTCTTAATCATTAGAATGAAAGAGAGCTTATCAGTGTGCTTCTTAAAATACGCTTGGATTATGAATTAAATATAAAACTGTAGCTGAAAAAACAGGAAGGTGTTTTTTAAGAAAATCTTAAAGCGGCGATGGTCTGAGCTTGGACTGTTTCACCCTCGCTTCCTTGTCTTCCCTCGCCTCCTTCTCCCCCTTCTCTTCTCCCTCCACTTCCGTCCATCCCTTCGGACTCTTTCCTCTCCCTTTCCTCTCCTCCTTCTTCTTCCTCTTCTTCTCTTCCTTCCTCTCTCCCCACTCTCTCTTCCTCCCTCCCTGAAAATAATTCCCTGAAACTTTGTCACGAGGTGCTATAGTACATTGTGGAAGTAATACATATAATGCTATTTAGCTATTACTTAAGCAAATACATACAAGTAATTGTACTTAGATGCATACTGAAGGAGAAAAGCATGGTGTTACTGCATGTACAATTCTAAAAATTAAACCTTTCATTTTGAGATACTTGTAGCTTCACATGCAGTGTAAGATATAATATAGACTTCCCGTGTACCCTTTACCGTGTCTCCCCCGATGGAAACATCTTACAGCGCTCTAGCTGACCTCACAGCCGGCGTACGGATGCTGATGCAGTCAAGACAGAGGACTTTTCCATCGGCACAGATTCCCTGGTACACTTTCTTTACCCCTCCCCATTTCCTCCCCACTCTGATTTCCTCCTTAATTCCTGGCAGCCTTTAATAATGTGATAATATAATATGATATGATGTGAACATTGAAAATTATAAAGACTATTCTTTTAGAGTCATTCTGTTCTTTCTGCAGCCATCTGCCTGCAGTGCAGGAGACATGGGTTCAAATCCTGGGTTAGGAAGATCCTCTGGAGAAGGAAATGGCAACCCACTCCGGTATTCTTGCCTGGGAAATCCCATGGACAGAGGAGACTGGCTGCAGTCCATGGGGTTGCAGAGGGTCAGACATGACTTCGCACCTAAACCACCACTGTTTCCTTCCCACCCTGACTCCCTCCTTAATTCCAGGCAACTATTAATAATGTGATAATATAATATGATATACATATTTAAAATTATACAGACTATTCTTTTAGAGCCATTTTAGGTTCACCACAAAATGAAGGGAAGGTGCAGATTTCCCATACACTCCTCGCCCCCAAACACGCATGGCCTCCTCCATTGTCAATATTCCCCACCACAGTGGTGTGTTGGTTACAATTTGTGAACCTAAGTTGATGTGTCATATTCAAAGTCCATAGATTATGTTTTAGGTCTCTCTTGGCCTTCTGCATTCTGTGTGTTGGTCGCTCAGTCGTGTCCAGCTCTTTACAACCCTATGGATGGTAGCCTGCCAAGCTCCTCTGTCCATGGAATTTTCCAGGCAAGAATACTGGAGTGGGATGCCATTTCCTTCTCTAGAGGATCTTCCCGACCCAGGGATTGAACCCGAGTCTCCTGCATAGCAGGCGGATTCTTTACCGTCTGTGCCACCAGGGAAGCCCCCATATTCCATGGATTTAGACAAGTGTATGATGACATGCATGCATCATTAATGAATTATACAGAGTGTTTTTCAATGCTCTGAAAATCCCCTGTGCTCTACGTGTGCCTGCTAAAGGACATGCTTGGTTTCTTCTAAGCTTTGGCAATTATGCATAAGCTACGAGCGATGTTTGTGTGTAGGTTTCTGGGTGATAGGACTTTTCAACACTTTAGAGCTTGATTGCTGGGTCACATGGTGAGAGTCTGCTTAGTTTTGTGAGAACCTCCCAAAGTGTCCCGCCAGCCACATGTGAGGGACAGCAGACGGTGAGAAACTGTAGCTTGGAACTGGACCAAGGGATCAGCCAGCCTCCAGCTGACTGGGCCACTGGCCACAGAAGTGTTAGGGGACCCAGCTGAGCAAAGAGAAACTGTCCAGCTGAGTCTAGGACAAATCGCTTAACCTTAGAATTTTGAGTTAAATGGTGATTATTTTCTAATGTGTACGTTTTGGAGGTTTGCTAGTTAAGCAGCCAACCGATTTGTAGTCTTTTTTGTTCGTTTGTTTTTTGTTTCTGTTTTTAAAACAAATTTACTTAATTGGAGGCTAATTACTTTACAGTATTGTGGTGGTTTTTGCCATACATTGACATGAATCAGCCATGGGTGTACATGTGTCCCCCATCCTGAACGCCCCTCCCATCTCCCTCCCCATCCCATCCCATCCCTCAGGGTCATCCCAGTGCACCGGCCCTGAGCACCCTGTCTCATGCATCAAACCTGGACTGATGATCTGTTTCACACATGGTAATATACATGTTTCAATGCTATTCTCTCAAATCATCCCATAGTCTTTGGACTTAAGGTACAAGGGTCTGAACTAGGAGGATGGTGAGAAAAGTTGAATGGAAGGAGCTGATATAAAAGTCATTTCATGTAAAAGAGGAAAATAGAGCCTGTATGAAAATAGCTTCCATTTGGTGCCACATCTGTGCCCATTCTATATGCTTTATCTCGTTTAATCTTCAAAGGACCCCTATATAGCTATCATTTCCTGCTTTCCTGTATATAAAAGACCGAGCTTTGGGGCAATTAAATAACTTGTCCAGGCTTATGTTTCGTTGGAATTCGGATTGGGTCTGAATCGGAAGCCCTTGCTCTCTCTCCCACGTCATAACCAGAGGAATAGTAAAAATTTCATCAGCAATTTCCAGCCTTGCTCAATCTTTTCCTGCCCTGCAGGGCCAGTGTCCCTGAGTTTTAACCAGAGGTCTAGGCAGCTCTCGACTGCTGAAGTTAAAAGTTCATTAAAGGCTATTCCGATGTTTTTGGTCAGAGGGCTGCGTAGAACGGGGTTGCAGCCGTTAGCCAATGGGGAGATGGCGGCTGTAACTATTTTGTGACAAGAGCAAGCACCTCTCATTTTGGAGTAAAAAAAAGACTCCTGTGAGGGTGGCTGGGGGCTGGCAAGAAAGAAATGAAAGACAGAAAGCCTGTAGGGTCAGTGTTTACAGAAGAAATACTGAATCCTCCAAATTTAACCAGCTTTTTTGCACTGTTTTCAACTTATTCACATCTGAACTGCACACCGTAGTGAGACCTTGTCTACCAGGCCAGCTCTGAATAGTCCAGGACATCAGGCTGAAGAATAACAGCTTATCCAATCATATTCCCATCCCCCATACTTTGCAAATATATACAAATAACGTTGGCAGGATCAACACTTAATAAACTATAGGGAGAAATAAAAACACGACATTTGTAAATGTCACATATATATTCTTAAGTCAGAAGAGATCCTCTATCCATTTGAGTTTAAATGACATATTTGTCTTTTATGATAGGGGAATATATCCGTTTCAATTGTTTCACTTCATAGGCACAAAAAAGAAAAAGACTGCCAGAAAACAAAAGTCACCTAAAAGCATAAGAGTTCGTTTTTCTCTTTATAAAATCAGGCAGAATGAATAGATTCCTTGCAGTCAGCAGGTACCCAGGCTCTTTCTATCTTCCTGCGTCGTGCCTTCAGCGTGTGGTTTCAATTCTCAAGGTTATTTCACAGTGGCTGCTGGAAATCCAGTGATCATGTCCACATTGGAGATATCTGCAAGGAAGAGGAGAGACGTGTAAAGCAAAACAAAAAACGAACATTCAAAAACCCACACCCAGAGTCACCTCTGTTTTTTAAGGAGACTTTTCAGGAGTTCCGTGGAACCTGCAGAAGGACCAGTTAACCTAAGCTGTGGACCAGGAGCTGGTCATTTGTTCACATCCAGCTGCAGGTTGTAAAATGGAGGCAAAGTCTGCACTGTTCAGTCAGTAAGGAAAAAGAGAAAATGGTTCTTGAGGGACAATGAACCTCTCTGACAATAAGGATGTAAGTGATTAATGTTAATACATGAAAAGTTTCTCAGAATTTTGTTATTAAATATTTATCCTTTCTTAGATCCAGAAACAGTCACATGTACTGATTGGTTTAATGCTGTGTTAATAGCATGTATATGATGAATACAGTTTAAAAATAAATGCAATTTTGCATTTCAAACTTCATCTAGGTTCTGTATGTTCTGACTTGGCTTTCAGCAAAAATAACACTGGCTCTTGGGCTTTAACAGTTCACTTTCTGTTAAATGTAGCACACGATGTTTCAATATTAGAAGCTGACAGAAAAATATATAAAGCTTTTGTGTGTTTGTGGTTTGTGTCTGCGTAAACAAAGAATATATTTTTGCACTGGTTACTGGCCACTGTTAAAGCAATTGAATTATTGCCATTATCCGTCATGTAACAGATTTGGATTTCTAGGACAGAAATTAAAATACAAACAATCAGACAACGAATAAGTACGAATTTAAAAATATCCAATGAGAAAAAGTCAAATCTACAAATAAGAAAGATCATCATCACCTGATTGTTATGAACCATCTGAATATAGTTTTCAAGATATTGTTCACTCTGAATAGAGAAAAAATGACTCCCACTGGATAAGAGAAAAAAAGCAGTAAGATCTAAATCTTAATCAAATGTTATTCAGACCTCTGTATCTAGGGGCTGGCTTTACAGGAACATTTAGAAAGTTGTGTGTGTGTCTCCAGATCTCAAATGTTGCTTTAAAGACCTCATGTGGAATACAATTGCATTCAATAATTTCACATTGTGTAACTAGAAATTCAAAGCCAGTAACAAGTATTTTTGTCCTCTTTTGAAATAAAGAATAATATCTTCATCGACTGACAAAAGGGATTCTTAGGAGCAGGGACTATGCCTTTAGGCTCTAGGACGATGACTTTTTAGTGTCTAAATGCAAACTTTAGTTGAATTACGGCTCTAATTGATGGGACTTGAAAATCAGAGCACCCACAGGCCACTTTGCTACATAGAACATCGTCATTTTCTTCCACATTGAATTAATTTTCAATCAACATTGTTTAAAAAAATGAGCAAGAGGAGAAACTGGCTACCAATACTCTAATGCTATTTCAAATCCCAAAGCACAAAGATTAATTAAGAACCAATTAATATAGAGGGTATACGTCAAAAGCAGATAAAGGAGAGATGATGAGGTCAAAGTAAAAGTCGTTTTTGTTTTCTTTTTCTGAAGCTTAGATATAGCATAACTATAAAATAGAGGAGAAAATAAAACTGCTGTTTGGATCATTTTTAAAAAATACACATATAAATTATCCTTGATGTTACTTACCCATAAGATTATCACAAAAGAGGAAGGCATCAGAAGCATTCAAAAAGCTCCCCTTGTAATTTCTCAGGAATAAGACAAGTGGATAAGGGTGGAGGCCTTAGTGTGAAGCTGAAAGTGGTGAAAATGTTACTCGCTCAGTCGCGTCTGACTCTTTGCAACCCATGGACTGTAGCCTGCCAGGCTCTTATGTCCATGGGATTCTCCAGGCAAGAGTACTGGAATGGGTTGTCATTTCCTCCTCCAGGGGAACTTCCCAACCCAGGGATTGAACCCAAGTCTCCTGGGTTCAAATTCTGGCCTGTTTGTATCGTTGTGAGCAAGTATCTTCTTTGTATTTTGCATGATGTGTTCTTAAGTATTCTTCCACACAGAGTCTTTGTGTAAAATGAATGAGAAATTACATGTAAGATACATAGAAAAGAATCTGGATACAGTAAAACCCAATAAATGTTCTTCTTATTATTATTCAATTCCAAAATATGAATTAATGAGAACTATGTAAAGATATTACATGAAACAGAAGCAATTGTACTACATTTAGAGGGTATAGACTTATTACTATTGTATTGAAATTTCAGTTAATTTATTTTAATTTACCCTACTTGAGGGTAAGTACAAATAATATACTATCCTTGTCATATTTAGACAAACAAATAAGAAAATAGCCGGATAATATTTTTAGCAAGCACTTTTATTACACTTATTTATATTACACTTATATATTAAAGACAAATGTTCACACAAAATTGCAAAACTGAGAAATTGCGTCTCAGATAAGAATGTTGGGAGAAGGCAATGTCACCCCACTCCAGTACTCTTGCCTGGAAAATCCTATGGTCGGAGGAGCCTGGTAGGCTGCAGTCCATGGAATCGCTAAGAGTCGGACACGACTGAGCAACTTCACTTTCAATTTTCACTCTCACGCATTGGAGAAGGAAATGGCAACCCACTCCAGTGTTCTTGCCTGGAGAATCCCAGGGACGGGGGAGCCTGGTGGGCTGCCGTCTATGGGGTCGCACAGAGTCGGACACGACTGAAGTGACTTAGCAGAGCATAAGAATGTTATTTGTTGTTGCTGTTCTTGTTGTTCAGTTACTAAGTTATGTCCTACTCTTTGAGACCTCATGGACTGTAGTATGCCAGGCTCCTCTGTTCCCTACTATAAAATGGAAAATGTACTTGATTACAGAAATGTGTGGCAAAGCAAAGTCATCATTTTAAAAGAAGGAAATGAGAAGAATTTGAAAGACAATGTATTTTAGTAAGCTGGATAGAAATGAGATTGTACTATGTAAAAAGACTGTACAGTTAGTTAAGTTCAGTTCAGTTACTCAGTCGTGTCCGACTTTTGCAACCCCATGAACCACAGCACGCCAGGCCTCCCTGTCCATCACCAACTCCCGGAGTCCACTCAAACCCATGTCCATTGAGTCAGTGATGTCATCCTACCATCTCATCCTCTGTCATCCCCTTCTCCTCCTGCCCACAATCTTTCCCAGCATCAGGGTCTTTTCCAATGAGTCAACTCTTCACATCAGGTAGCCAAAGTATTGGAGTTTCAGCTTTAACATCAGTCCTTT
>NW_011494625.1:3097079-3103056 GCF_000754665.1 Bison bison bison
GTGTCTTTTAATTTCATGGCTGCAGTCACCATCTGCAGTGATTTTGGAGCCCAGAAAAATAAAGTCAGCTATTGTTTCCACTGTTTCCCCATCTATTTGCCATGAAATGATGGGACTGGATGCCATGATCTTAGTTTTCTGAATGCTGAGCTTTAAGCCAAGTTTTTCACTCTCCTCTTTCACTTTCATCAAGAGGCTTTTTAGTTCCTCTTCACTTTCTGCTATAAGGGTGGTGTCATCTGCATATATGAGGTTATTGATATTTCTCCCAGCAATCTTGATTCCAGCTTGTGCTTCCTCCAGCCCAGGGTTTCTCATGATGTACTCTGCACAGAAGTTAAATAAGCAGGGTGACAATATACAGCCTTGACATACTCCTTTTCCTATTTGGAACCAGTCTGTTTTTCCATGTCCAGTTCTAACTGTTGCTTCCTGACCTGCATATAGGTTTCTCAAGAGGCAGGTCAGGTGGTCTGGTATTCCCATCTCTTTCAGAATTTTCCACAGTTTATTGTGATCCACACAGTCAAAGGCTTTGGCATAGTCAATAAAGCAGAAATAGATGTTTTTCTGATACTCTCTTGCTTTTTCGATGATCCAGTGGATGTTGGCAATTTGGTCTCTGGTTCCTCTGCCTTTTCTAAATCCAGCTTGAACATCTGGAAGTTCACGGTTCACATATTACTGAAGCCTGGCTTGGAGAATTTAATGCATTACTTTACTAGCGTGTGAGATGAGTGCAATTGTGTGGTAGTTTGAGCGTCCTTTGGCATTGCCTTTCTTTGGCATTGGAATGAAAAAGACTGCACATGGATATTCAGTTTTGGGTTAGAAAAGGTTAAATCTTTAAATATTAATGGGCTGCAGGAAAGAACTAGTAGAAAATCTATCTTCATGAAAAGAGCATTGGACAAAACACTTTTGGGTCTGAGTTTTTCATTAATTACCTGTTTTTGTGAATATGTTGGCTCTTGAACCTCAGTTTTCTTATCTGTAAAGCAAGACTATTTTACCTGATAATTTCAAGGTTTAATATTGCAAGTAGGAAAAAAAAGGGCAGAAAGCTTGATGTATAATTATATCCTTGCTTCTTATATTTTCTTGAAAACATGGCAGTTTTGCAGATAATCCTTCTAGATTTCACCTTTGTAAACACCCTCTCAAGGGCAGCTAGGCTATTTTCTCCACTAAGAGCTTTACAAGTATTGGAGGTGGGTGATAAAGGAGGCTGGGTGCTGAAGAACTGATGCTTTTGAACTGTGGTGCTGGGGAAGACTCTTGAGAGTCCTTTGGATTGCAAGGAAAGCAAACCAGTCAATCCTAAGATCAATCAACCCTGAATATTCCTTGGAAGAACTGATGCTGAAGCTGAAGCTCCAAAACTTTGGCCACTTGATGTGAAGAGCCAACTCAGTGGAAAAGACTCTGATGCTGGGAAAGATGGAGGGCAGGAGGAGAAGCGGGTGGCAGAGGATGAGATGGTTGGGTGGCATCACCAACTCAATGGACATGAGTTTGAGCAAACTCCGGGAGATGGTGAAGGACAGGGAAGCCTGGTGTGCTGAAGGTCAAGGGGTTGCAAAGAGCTGGACATGACTGAGCGACTGAACAGCAAAAACAACAGGAGGTGGAGGTGGGGATACTAAAAGGATGCTGAGCATCAAGACTCGGGGTTTTGAATCACTGTGTAGGTCCCCCGCTTCTGGCTGGTGATGGCTCTGGGTCCAGTGTGTAAAGGGGCCCTGGAGCCAGTCGTTAGACAGACCATACTCATGGCCAGTCTACTTATGCTTCTGTGGTGTGAAGCCAGGAAGGGCTTTGCTCTCTGTGTTCCTTTGTCTAGGTGGTACGCTGATGCCTGATTGTACATCATACAGTCATGCTGCAGTGAAAGCACAGCCAGCTACGTTTCCCTCCGGTTTCTGAGTCTTCAATCCTCTCTTCCTCGTGCCTCAGTCCTTCCACATTCTCCTCCTACATCTTCTCCAATGAAAATCTCAGGGGAAAGTAAAAATAAATTTCCATTCTTGTATTTTTCTCTCTGCCGGTGGTGTTTTCATGGAGTCAGCATGCCATACGTTTAGCTGAGGGCATTCTGTTTTCCTGGCACTAGTTGAGTTGCACCAAGAAACTGATTTTGAGTTGAAGCATGGCAGATGACTAGGAGATAACCCAGTAAAGAAGAGACAAAGGAGCACCTGGACTGAAGAAATACAACACCTGCTGGTAGGAGGCTGCATCCAGGTTTGAGAAACAGAAAATTAGATACGGGGCAGGAGACCTGAAGGTGGGAGGGAGAGAGAGAGACAGAGAAGTTCCCCAAATAGCCAGGAAGTTTTCTCATGTTGTAGGCCATGTAAAAATGGGTGGTCTTCATTCTAAGATTAGTGTGGAACCACCAGAGAATTTTAAGCAGTGGAGTTGAATGATGAAATCTGGCTGTGTTTGCTACATTAAGACGGTGGGTGAGGGTCGGTGAGGGTGGTCACAGCAAGGCCCCCTGATGTGTGATTGTAGTCTTTCAGGAGTCTGATCAAGTCAGTTTGGTCTATAGTTGGGCAATCTGCTGGAGAAAAGATGGATATTTTTAAGAATTACTTAGACGGGAAAGCTGTAGGACTAAATAGACTGGATATTACGAGCGTCACACTCGGTGTTTGCTCGTGCGATGAATTTCGATCATTGAGCAGCTGGATGGCCTCTCTTTGTTTTTCCTTGTCCAGTTATTTGTTTTGCTGGGAGGAATTTCCAGATGTCCTAAAGTCCTACTGAGGATGAAGTGACTATTCATATGGTCTGTGTATGTGTCCTGCTTTTTGTGACTTAGGGATATAAAACCGCAGTTCTGGGGCAAAACTATCTATCTCAGTGGTGCTGTAGTAGCAGAGGTGGGATGTCTCAAAGTCAAAGGGAGGGGAAACTCAGGAAGAGGTAAAAAAAAAAAGGAAGTGAGAGAAGGAATTAAGGTTTTTAGTGAACTATAGGGATTACGTGGGCAATTACCACTATCAAATAATTCTTCATTCTCTGTACTGTCATATTTAATATACACTGGAGGGGCTTTTGTTTGTCATGCCACAGGGCACATGAGACCTTACGTGAGTTCCCTGACCAGAGGTGAAGCCTGGGACCCTTGCGTTGGAAAGAAGAGTCTTAACCACTGGGGTGCCAGGGAGGTCCTTATTGGCTAGTTATTTTTTAAAAAATCTTGCAGTATTCCTAAGAGCGATAGAAAACCCTGGTTTTCACATCCATTTTGGCAATTTAACTTATGTTTGCATGGATGTGTGCGAAGTTGCTTCAGTCCTGTCTGACTCTTTGTGACCCCATGGACTGTAGCCGGTCAGGGTCCTCTCTCCACTGGAATCCCCAGGCAAGAATACTAGAGAGGGTTGCCATGCCCTCCTCCAGGGAATCTTCCCTACCTAAGGATTGAACCTGCATCTCTTACATCTCCGACATTGACAGGCAGGTTCCATACCACTAGAGCCGCCTGGGAAACCCTGACTTATGTTTAGTAACTATTTAATCTTAGCCTACCGTAAAATTAAGCTGCAAAGACTATTTTCTGTAAAGAGAGCTCTCAAAGGTACCTTTAGTTGAGCTTTTTATTATACTTTATTTTGTATTTGGTGTATCATTAATATTAGTGAAGTTGCTTTTCTGACAGTTTAATAACTAGATATTCTCATGGTGTTTGCTGTCAGAATCCTGACTCTCACAATTGAATGTGACTGTTTTAATTAATTGCTACTAAAAGAAGACAAAGGGGAACTGCAATAATATTAAAATTTAAACTTAATATAAATACATATGTTTATAATAGGTGAATATTATTCTTAAGAGTTTTCATGAGGTATAACTAGTGCACGAGTTAGGAGACTGAGTTAGGCTATGTTTCTCTGTGCACAATAGCGTGCTGTGAACAATCATCATATAAAACTTTAATAAATTCATTATACTCTATGTCTGAGTGATGCTCTGAACGTGTCTGCAACGCAAAAGGACAACCATGTACCCGGAACTTTTCTCAACTTTATGTAACGTATTTAATCAGTTAACAAAAATTCTAGCAGATTTCTATTTTTGGCATAGAATTAAGTTTGTACAAATAATGTTACAAACTTCTTGTTCTTATAGTTCTTATGCATCTATTCAATCATATACATTATAAATAATAAATCAAAAATCACAGAGTTCTGTTAAGTTGGTACAAGTCTTTGAAAGCAATGGTATTTGAGTTGGTCAGACTGGATTCCACCTGATGTAAGACGCTGTTTTGTTAACTTGTCTGTCTAAAAGTCCATCCTCTACCAAGTGTCCAGAGTGATCTTCGGAAAAGAGAAATCAGATCACTTGATTCCCTTGAGTGAAAACCACTGATCATTTTATTATTAATATGATGGAAATAAAAACGCAGTTTCCTTTTCACAGTCTGCCATCCTTCCGTGGTCTTCCCCTGGGACTCCTTAGTTGCTCTCATACCAAGCTCCCCTGCTCTGTCTAAGCTCTGCCCACTTAGCTTTCCTTCTGCTCCATGAATGTGCCAAGTTTTCATTCAGTCACCCTAGTCCTGGAATAGTTTCTTCCCTCTCCTGGAATAGCTTCTTCCTCATTCTCTCTATCATCCCTTCTCATCATTTAGATCTTGGTTCAGATATCACGTCTTCAGAGAGATCGTTGCTGAGCACTCTTTCCAGAGGATCTCAACCCATCTTCATTACAACAACCCCTGTCTTGTAGTCGTTATACCATTTATGCATATCTCTATTTGTCATATTTATTTATGTTTATTTATTTCCTTTGTTTTTTTTTCCAACTGGATGTAAATTCCAGGAGGGTATGAATATTGTCTATATGTTTTACTGCTGAATCTCTAGTGCCTGGAACAGCAGGCTGTCAAATAGTTTGGCTAAATCAATGAATGTCAGGAATAAATGAATAAATTTGGAAACCCAATCGATCAGTTTGTCCTGTATTAGTGAATGGCATCTCCTTCCATCCATTGTTGATGTTCAGTCACTGTCGAGTCAGACTCTTTGCGACCCCGTGAACTGTAGCACGCCAAGCCTCCCTGTTCCTCACTATCTCCTGGAGTTTGCCCACGTTCATGTCCATTGAATCGGTGATGCCATCCAACCACCTCATTTTCTGCTGCCCTCTTCTCTTTTGCCTTCGATCTTTCCCAGCATCAGGTTTTTTTTTTTTTTTTCCCCAATGAGTTGGCTGTTTGCATCATCTGTTGCAGAAGTCAAAATCTTGGGGTCACACCTAACTTCTCCTTATTTTTCATTCTCCATAGAATCAATCTTTATGTTCTGTTCATTCCAAAATAGCTCATAAATCCCTCTACTTTATTTCTAGAATCATTATTGTCGATTCTAGAATCTGTTGTTGAGATTTCTACCTGGTCATTGTCTCCTGTCTTTCCCAGCTGCAACATCCTCATGTCACTGCAGCCAGAATAAACTTTCAAATCACAGGGCTGATTGTGTCTCTTCAATCCTTAAAACACTTCCAACATTAAAACAGTTCCGTGCTACAGCCACAGTGTCCTTTTTTGCCCATCTGAACTGCCTGAAGCTATGGACAGATTCTGGGAAGTCATAAAGTTCTAATGGTTTCCCATATGAGGCTTATGGTCTCTCTTTCTCTCTATGTGAGGGCTTTCTCTAGTATCAGGGCAGCTCGCTGCATGCTCAGCCACTTTTCTGGAGCAGCTCTCAAACCAGTGGGAATGGCATCAGTGGGTGAAGCCTAGCCACGCAGGCTTCCGCGCCTTCAACCCCGTCCACGTGTGATCTCAGAGGGCTGCTACATAGAATTAAGGCCTACTGCCCGTAGCCAAGTTGTTGTTGTCGTTTAGTCGCTAAGTTGTGTCCGACTCTTTGTGACCCCGTGGACTGTAGCCCACCAGGCTCCCCTGTCCATGGGATTTCCCAGGCAAGAGTACTGGAGTGAGTTGTCATTTCCTTCT
>NW_011494625.1:3103156-3110372 GCF_000754665.1 Bison bison bison
GACCCAGGGATTGAAACTGCGTCTCCTGGGTTGGCAGGTGGGTTCTTTACCACTGAGCCACCAGTGACGTCCACCTGTATCCATAACCAGCTCATTAACAGACCTTTTCCTGGATTCTTCTCTTCCTCACTGGGCATCCTAAAATCCACTCTTAATTAAACTGCCTGCTCTTGGGAAACCACTAACAATGATACATGACTTGTAACAGCTCGTGGATCTGACCTTTACATCTCTCCCTCCCCTGGTGAGTTTTCCCAGGCAACAACCACTTCCCACCCAAATCAACCTTGTTTTTTGGCCATACTAGTGAACTCTGGGAGTTGGTGATGGACAGGGAGGCCTGGCGTGCTGCGATTCATGGGGTCGCAAAGAGTTGGACACGGCTGAGCGACTGATCTGCTCTGATCTGAATTCCTTTTTTAAAATATATAATGTAATGTATTTATTTATTGGCGACTCCTCGAAGCTTGCAGGATCTGAGTTCCCCACCCAGGGATTGAACCCGGTCCCTGGCAGTGATAGCCCTGACTCCTAACCACTGGACCTCCAGGGAATTTCCCAAACTAATTCTTGAGTGTATCATGCTCTTTCTAGCTCTATGAGCCTTTGCCTACTTTTGCCTGCGCCTTAAACGCTACATCCATTGTCCAGCTGCTTACCAAGGGCTTTTTTGTTCAAACAAGCATCTCATGAATGCGTGTCCAAGTAATTGGAGCCTGAAATGAATTCCTCCTCATGCAATTCCACAGAGAAGTCAAATTATTTTGATTTATTTTTTTCACAACCTATTATGGAAATATTGCTAAAATTCTGAGAAGATATACAAGCAGAATATTAATATAAAATAGTTTTTTAAATTTTTAGTACGTTTTTCTTCTTAATGGGCTTTGAATTAACCAGGTGCAAACTATCAACTCTTTTCATTTGGACACTATGGAGTATTCAGCTGTTCAGAGAATAAATTTATTTGAATAACATGATTTTTAATAAGCTAATATTAAGTTAAAATTTTCTTTTTATAAAAAGTCAAGTCCTTTTTTATGGTGGATTATCACATTATTATTTTTAATATGGCCTTCTTGCCAAAAATGTTCCCTCAGAGTAGTTTTCTTGGTTTTAAAGAAACTTTTAAGTTGTATTAGCAAGAGCTGAAGTGATGATGGAATTAGACACATGATGTTTTTATTTTATTGCAATACTCTTAGCAAGAAATGGGGCTGATGCTAAGCATATAATTAGGGCATTTGGTATAATCCATGCTTTAACATGATTTGAGATGATAAACGCCAGTTATGGCAAACACATTACTGTGCCTTTTGCTGTCACTTCTTTGCTTTCTCATTAATACCTTGCGCTCCTTTTCTTCTACAACATTTTAAATTAGAGAAGATTAATAAAAACCTAAAGTTCCTCCAGATGGGTGATATCTATTGATCTGATAACATTTAGAAGAATAGGTGGTCAAAATTCAGTAGTGACACCTCTTACAGAGTAAATGCACATAGTCTATACTTCATATAGGGAACGATTTTTATTCACCTCATTACAACTTAGAGCTGAGAAATTTCCGCTTACTGTGCAAAACTCAAAGACCCATTCCACAGCCACCCACATTACTCTAGAATACCAGTGTTTCCATGCACCATGCCATTCTCCATCACAATCCATATTCTTTTTAAAATTTTTTAATTGGAGGATAATTGCTTTACAATATTGTGTTGGTTTCGACCATAGGGATACATATGTTCCCTCCCTCTTGAACATCTCTTCCACCTCCCACCCCTCATACTGGTCAGAATGGCAATCAACAACAACAAAAAATGTATGAACAATAAATGCTGGAGATGGTGTGGAGTGAAGGGAACCCTTTTGCACTGTTGGTGGGAATGTAGATTGATACCGTCACTACGGCGAGCAGTATGGAGATTCCTTACAAAAACTTGTAATAGAACTACCACATGACCCAACAATCCCACTACTGGGCATATACCCTGAGGAAACCATAATTAAAAGAGATCCATCTACCCCAATGTTCATTGCAGCATTATTTACAGTAACCAGAACATGGAAGCAATGTAGATGTCCATCGACAGATGAATGGATAAAGAAGTCATGGTGCATATACAATGTTACAATCTGTTTTAGACATCGATAATTGTGTCTTTAATGTATCTCTTATCCACTGGGCTAACTAAATGAAGATCCAAAGCGCATCTATTTTTTTCATCACTATATTCCTAGTTCTTAGCATAACACCTGATGTATAGTATGTACTCAGAAAATGTTTGAAACTTCCTCCAGGGTGCATCTGTATTTATTTTTCTAGCATGCATAGAACTTCAGTGGATAACTTCATTTATTCGTATATTTCTACATTTAACTTAAGTTACACATTTATGTATTCTACAAACTTTTACTGAGCTTCTGGCTTGTGCTGATGGATTAGGCCAGGTACTAGTGTTTTAAAATAAAAAAAACAAAACTTGTTTTCTTAAGGAGGGAGATAGGTAAAATATCAGTAAAATACAGTAGAGGAAGGAAGGAAAGAAGTCAAGATAAATTAAAAAAAAAAAAAAGACCTGTCCCTAACTTTTTGTTTCTCCTTTCTGGTTCTGCTTTAGAGATTGGATGTCCTTACTGTTTCAGCACGGCCTATGGTTCCAAATAAGCAACAGTGACCAAGTAGGATACACAGTTTGGGAAATGGAATACTTTACTGAGACATTTAAGAAATATTCAGAATAATAGTGACACAGTCCAGCCTTTCTTTCTAGGTAGGTTTTACCCTAAGTCTGGAGAAGGAAAAGGCAGCTCACTCCAATATTCCTGCCTGGAGAATCCCATGGACAGAGGAGCCTGGTGGGATACAGTCCTTGGGGTTGCAAAAGCGTCAGACATGCCTTAGCGACTGAACAACAACAAAAAAACTTGTCAGTGGTTCTCAACGTTTGCTCTAGGGACCATCAGCTGGAAGGTTGTTAGGAACATAAACAATAGGCCTCTTTCCAGACCTCCCCATTCAGACTCCAGAAGTGGGGCTCAGCAGTCTGCGTTTTAACAGGCCTCCCTCTGGGTCTCGTGTGCAGTTTAATGTGCTCATTCGTGTCCGACTCTTTATGACCCCATGGGCTGTAGTCTGCCAGACTACTCTGTTCATGGAATTTCCCAGGCAAGAATACTGGAGCGGATTGCCATGCCCTCCTCAAGGGGATCATCCCAAGTCGGGGATTGAACCTGCATCTCTTATGTCTCCTACTTTGGCAGGCAGGCTCTTTACCATCAGCGCTACCTGGGAAGCCAGTCTAATGTTGGAGCACCACTTGTCTAGAAGCGCTCTCCACACCACACCTCCTGCCCCGCCAGCTTTCCCAGTGCAGAGTTCCTCCATCTGCCAGTACCTGTGTTATCAAACCGGAAGTCAAACCTGAATCCGCTATGGTTCCTGGGACACAGAATCTGGCCTGACCGTTGCACTGCCTGTGCTGCGATTTCTGCCACCAGCTGGCCTCTTGCGGGCAAGCCTGCAGCCAGAATGGTCCTCCGCGTGCGGTTCTGACCTCCTCCTGGCCACTTGTCTTTCCCCCTCTATTTTGTGTTACCTGAAGAGCATTCCCTAGTGTAAAGGAAAAGCAATAGGAATTTAGAACAAATTTAATAGCAGATATTTGCAGCATTTAGTATGACAGTGATAAGTCAGTGAAAAGAATTTGAACCCATCAAAGGCCATTTTTTTTAACTCTATGAGTTTCAGGTTTTTTTCTTGGTTTAGTTTTACTATAACACCAATCCTTAGTGTCTTGAATCTTTAGTATGAAGCTGTAATCAAAATGACAATAAATGAACCTATATACATCAACATAGGCTCCTTACTTCCTGAAATATCCGGTATACAAACACACACACAATTGTTTTTGTTCAATACATAATGTTCTTTTCAAATGTATTTCAGAGGTTTTTTTTTTTTTTCCCCAGAAATGTATTTCAGAGTGTTTTTTAGTCATATCTGACTCTTGTGACCATGTGGACTGTAGTCCTCAAGGCTCCTCTGTCCATGGGATTCTCCGGGCAAGAATACTTGAGTGGGTTGCTATGCTCTCCTCCAGGGGATCTTCCCGACCCAGGGATTGAACCTGTGTCTCCTGTGACTCTTGCACCGCAGGTGGATTCTTTACTGCTGAGCCACTGGGGAAGCCCTAAATATAGTGTTCTTTTAAAATATATTTCAGAGTTTTTTTTTTTTTTTCAAAAATGTTTAAATTGTTTGCTTTGTAATGGGCGGCTTAAAAAAATCTTAGTTTTGCCATTCTGAAAATTCTGACTTTCCCTTAATGGCTCAATTGATTTTTCAGAGAGGAAAGGCTTGCTATTTTTCAACTCAAAGCAAATAAATGTATCTTATTGTTCTATTTTTTATACTGTCTCAAAAACATATCTAATAGCAGTTCAAATGGCTTTTGAAAATTAGAAGAGCAAAAGTATGGGGAGGCTTTCAATTAAAAATATCTCACTTTGTCCTTTGAGCTATTTTCTATTTACTAGGACATTATTTAACATTGAAAAATTAATGTTAAGACTCTCTGGAGAATGCAGTGCTGTGATGAAGATAGTAAGAGTTGCCTAGAAAATACAGAGAATATCAATCTACGAATCAGTCATTCCATAAATGTCTTAGAAATGTCAGCTTCATGCAAGACACAGCTCTAGATTCTAGGGTGAGATTGCAGGTAACACTTAAATGGAAAAATACACATGAAAAGCCAAGTTACAATATCAATATTAAAAAGAGTTTGCTTTTGTATAGCTCATTTAAATTATACTCTTTCATCCTATGGTTCAGGAAGAGAAAGAATTATCACCCTCACTTCCACATAGGAAAACTGAGGCTGAGACTGGAGAACATCACATGTCTTACCCAAGGTCCTGAATCTCTAGGGAAGAGTCAAAGCCATGATGAAGAGTGACTGGTTAGCCTCCTGGTAGAGGACTTGTTCTGTGTTGCCACTTATAAAAAAAACAAAACAAACAATAGCAAGAATAATCAAAAGATGGCGCATGGTGGATTTGTGAGTGAATAACCTGGTTATATTAGCAAAACGCTATTCTCCAGCAGTGATGGTTGGGAATTCTCTCTTTGAAGGAAAGAAGGATGCATCTAATTCGGAGCCAACTGATCTGAAAGTCAAAGAGCCTGGTCTCGGGGAAACGGTCTCACCAGTAGTGTAAGGAAGAAATGGTGTGGGGAGACCCTGCGTGGATCCATGGTCTGCCATGGATGAATGTACCCTTTTCGACTTTGATAGGCTGTCCTGATGTTTGCCTAGGCCTGGCCGTTTATTTGCAAAGACTGTCATGAGCTCCCACGGTCTAGTATGGTTAGCCCTTTGGGGCCACATTAAGACTTGTGAAGTCCAGTCAGTTCCGACAGAGTCAGCTGTGTTTTTGTCCAGCTGAGACAACGAGGCAGTGCTTCTCCGTCAAGGTCTTTTGGGTCTGTTGTCTGTGGATATTGTTTGGTAATTCTAATTCTCTTAAAATTAGGATATAGCTTTCTTTGTTCCCCACCTCTGAGGTCAGAGGGTGTGGCCATGTGCGTTTAACACGACTCTTTGGAGGGAAAAGCCATGTTGTTGGAGGACACAGCAAGGGTCCGCCACGATCATCATTAAAATCAGACTCTGGAAAGAGAGTCCAGGAATAATGCTCAGGACGCTCCAAGCCCTTGGCAGGTCCTTCCTTCTTTCTTCAGAGCGGCGGGCATCAGACAGTAGATGGCAGTGTGACATGAGGAATTTAAACCTTGGCAGAGGCTTGCTTGAAACCAGCCCAGTAAAAATGGCTTTTTGACTTGGAAGCATTTATTAAATGAACCTTCCGTCAGAGTTCTGTCTGGTGGCCAGGAACCCGCCCTGGAAGGTTCTGGCAACCCACAGGTGCGGCTGTAAGTGCTTTGTTTGAAGTGAGCCTGCAGCCCGGCTGGGAAGCAAGGTGGGGGCTTTTGTGCACAAGTTCGTTTTCACTGAGCCAAGCAAACTGACACTCAACGGTCTTGGCACTCCTGTGCCCCTGGCAAAGTTGGCATCTGCCCTCTTCGCCTTTGTGGGAAATTCATCCTGTTTCCGCGTATAAGTGGAAACCTTGAAATAAACAAAAGGTTAACCATGCTTCAGGTTTTTACCTAATCTTTACCTTTATCTCTGCCCCAAATCCCTTAAAAACCAGACGTAAGGAGTGAGATGATTTCTAAACTCAAAAGCAGATGATTACATGAGAGAATTTCTGAGTTAATCTGCAAGGATACCTACTACTCCCCATGGTTTATCAAAGAATGGACTCTATTCAGAATTTGTAAGCAATCGTGGAAAACAGAAGAATGTTGAAGTTGGTTTGGGTCTCTTTTCTATTTCAGACTCTTTGCCAGTGCAGGATTTGGTGTCTGTAATTAATCCCCTAAATTTGTCTCCCTCTGGAACATGTTACAACAAGAAAGTATATTTTAAGTGGGGAAGGAATAACTAAAAACATTTGATTTACTCATTATTTTACTTAATAGAAAAGAGGTCGATAGTTCTGAGAGGATCCGTGCCCTACATGCAGTAATTATAGAATTAAAAAAAGGCGCACTGTCAGAGTATCATAAAATTAGTAATTTTTCTTCTTTGTATGTGCATTGAGTGCTAAGTTGCTTCAGTCATGTCCTACTCTTTGCGACCCTGGGACCGTAGCCTGCCAGGCTCCTTGGTCCATGGGATTTTCCAGGCAAGAGTACTGGAGTGGGGTGCCATTGCCTTCTCTGTTTAGCTACTATAATAAGCCTGAAATAATAAATATTAGCCATTATTGTTAAATAGATATTGATGAATGTAGTTATATTTTCAAAGTTACTTTCTAACCACTTCCCAAAATAATTCAAAAATATAGTGACAAAAAAGGTCCATCTAGTCAAGGCTATGGTTTTTCCAGTGGTCATGTATGGATGTGAGAGTTGGACTGTGAAGAAAGCTGAGTGCCAAAGAATCGATGCTTTTGAACTGTGGTGTTGGAGAAGAATCTTGAGAGTCCCTTGGACTGCAAGGAGATCCAACCAGTCCATTCTGAAGGAGATCAGCCCTGGGTGTTCATTGGAGGGACTGATGCTAAAGCTGAAACTCCAATACTTTGGCCACCTCATGTGAAGAGTTGACTCATTGGAAAAGACTCTGATGCTGGGAGGGATCTG
>NW_011494625.1:3110472-3112570 GCF_000754665.1 Bison bison bison
GATAAGCCCTGGGTGTTCATTGGAGGGACTGATGCTAAAGCTGAAACTCCAATACTTTGGCCACCTCATGTGAAGAGTTGACTCATTGGAAAAGACTCTGATGCTGGGAGGGATTGGGGGAAGGAGGAGAAGGGGATGACAGAGGGTGAGATGGCTGGATGGCATCACCAACTCGATGGACATGAGTTTGGGTAAACTCTGAGAGTTGGTGATGGACTGGGAGGCCTGGCGTGCTGCGATTCATGGGGTCGCAAAGAGTCGGACATGACTGAGTGACTGAACTGAACTGAATAATATTCTATACCAAAAAATCTAGTTGGTAAATCTGCTTAAAAAACGATGCATTCTGAAAGGAGTTGGGACCATTTACAGAAAACTCATTTTTATCAATAAGCTTCAGAGAAGAAAGGCATGAAAATTAAGTATTTGCCTGAAGTCATATAAATCTCTTCCTTTTATTAGGTAGAGTTTCTTTTCATCATATGAGAATGGGCATCAGATATTGAAGGATTAGAATGTTTAGGTATGAAAATATAGTTACCTTCAGAAAACTGGAGTCTTCTGAGGAAATGTTCTGTGACCAGAACTTATGTTTAGTACTAGCAAAAATAAGAGGAATTGTCCCAATGAGTTATATTTAAAAGTATCAGAAAGTTCTTTCCTGACTCCACCACTTCTTTTTTTTCATATTTTCCTCAAGTTGTTTTTACATTTTGTTTTGTTTAAACAAAAAGTTTTAAAAGTTTTTCTAAGTCAAGATGTCTGGCTCTGCCATTTCTGAACTTGGAGAACTCAAATCGATAGTTGAATGCCTCTCTGTTTCACCTATAAAAATAAGAAATAATAAGGCCTCAAGTTCTGGTGAAGTGAAATTACCAAAAACACAGAATACCCTCAGGCTCATTGTTGGAACACAGTAATGTCCGCATTCAATGAAAATCAGAGATATAGTTAGAGAATTAGAAAACTATAGAATACAGTTATGGCTGAAAAAAATCTCAGAATTAGCCAAAGCTCCTTATTTCAAAAACAAGAAAGTTAGTGACTAGAAAGGGTAAATAAAAATCAGTAACACTTATTGTATTATTATTAGCCAGGGTTCTGCAGACAGAACCATTAGGGGATATAGAGAGGTGGATAGATAGAGACTTCCATCTGCTCAGTCTCTCAGTTGTGTCCGACTCTTTGTGACCCCATGGACTGTAGCTCACCAGGCTTCTCTGTCCATTGAATTCTCCAGGCAAGAATACTGGAGTGGGTAGCCATTTCTGACTCCAGGGGATCTTCCCAGCCCAGGGATCGAACCCAGTCTTTTGGGTCTCCTGCATTAGCAGGCAGATTCTTTATCACTAAGGCCATCTGGGAAGCCCATACATACATAAAAGCATATATAATTATTGTGATAAATTGGCTTACATGATTATGAGCTGAGAAGTCCTAAGCTTTACAGTTGGCAAGGTCTAGTTACTAGTTTGTGGAGAAGGCAATGGCACCCCACTCCAGTACTCTTGCCTGGAAAATCCCATGGACGGAGGAGCCTGGTAGGCTGCAGTCCATGGGGTCAAGAAGAGTCGGACACGACTGAGCGACTTCACTTTCACTTTTTACTTTCATGCATTGGAGAAGGAAATGGCAAGCCACTCCAGTGTTCTTGCCTGGAGAATCCTGTGGACAGGGGAGCCTGGTGGGCTGCCGTCTCTGGGGTTGCACAGAGTCAGGCAGGACTGAAACGACTTAGCAGCAGCAGTTACTAGTTTGAAAGCTGGCAGGCATGAAACTGTGGAAAACCTCATTTTCCTGTTTGAGTCTGAAGGGAGAGAAAGACCAGTGTCCCAGCTCAGAAGAGTGTGGAAGTTTCCTATTAGTAGATCAGCTTTTGGTCCAGCTAGTCCTTCAACTGATTGGATGAGGCCCACCTATATCAGAGAGGGCAGTCTGCTTTACTCAGTCTCAGATCAGATCAGATCAGTCCCTCAGTCGTGTCCGACTCTTTGCGACCCCATGAATCACAGCAACCAGGCCTCCCTGTCCATCACCAACTCCCGGAGTTCACCCAGACTCATGTCCATCGAGTCAGTGACGCCATCCAGCCATCTCA
>NW_011494625.1:3112989-3163195 GCF_000754665.1 Bison bison bison
CCAAAGAAATCCCAGGGCTGATCTCCTTCACAATGGACTGGTTGGATCTCCTTGCAGTCCAAGAGACTCTCAAGAGTCTTCTCCAACACCACAGTTCAAAAGCATCAATTCTTCGGCCCTCAGCCTTCTTCACAGTCCAACTCTCACATCCATACATGACCACAGGAAAAACCATAGCCTTGACTAGACGGACCTTTGTTGGCAAAGTAATGTCTCTGCTTTTGAATATGCTATCTAGGTTGGTCATAACTTTCCTTCCAAGGAGTAAGCGTCTTTTAATTTCATGGCTGCAGTCACCATCTGCAGTGATTTTGGAGCCCAGAAAACTAAGTCTAACACTGTTTCCACTGTTTCCCCACCTATTTCCCATGAAGTGATGAGACTGGATGCCATGATCTTCGTTTTCTGAATGTTGAGCCTTAAGCCAACTTTTTCACTCTCCACTTTCACTTTCATCAAGAGGCTTTTTAGTTCCTCTTCACTTTCTGCCATAAGGGTGGTGTCATCTGCATATCTGAGGTTATTGATATTTCTTCCGGCAATCTTAATTCCAGCTTGTGTTTCTTCCAGTCCAGCATTTCTCATGATGTACTCTGCATATAAGTTAAATAAACAGGGTGACAATATACAGCCTTGATGTACTCCTTTTCCTATTTGGAACCAGTCTGTTGTTCCATGTCCAGTTCTAACTGTTGCTTCCTGACCTGCATACAAATTTCTCAAGAGGCAGATCAGGTGGTCTGGTATCCCCATCTATTTCAGAATTTTCCACAGTTTATTGTGATCCACACAGTCAAAAGCTTTGGCATAGTCAATAAAGCAGAAATAGATGTTTTTCTGGAACTCTCTTGCTTTTTCCATGATCCAGCACATGTTGGCAATTTGATCTCTGGTTCCTCTGCCTTTTGTAAAACCAGTTTGAACATCTGGAAGTTCACGGTTCACGTATTGCTGAAGCCTGGCTTGGAGAATTTTAAGTATTACTTTACTAGTGTGTGGGATGAGTGCAATTGTGGGGTAGTTTGAGCATTCTTTGGCATTGCCTTTCTTTAGGATTGGAATGAAAACTGACCTTTTCCAGTCCTGTGGCCACTGCTGAGTTTTCCTAATTTTCTGACATATTGAGTGCAGCACTTTCACAGCATCATCTTTCAGGATTTGAAATAGCTGAACTGGAATTCCATCACCTCCACTAGCTTTGTTCGTAGTGATGCTACCTGAGTAAATATTAATTTCACCCAGAAACACCCTTGCTGACCTGCCAGAATAGCCTTTGACCAAATATCTGGGTACCCCATGGCCCAGTCAGGTTGACCCCAAAGTTAATCAACACCCTGATGTAAACTTACTTTATACTGCTATTGATATTTAGGCTTCTAAAGCAGCCTGTGTAAGGAAAACTTGAGTCCCAGTTGTCCTGGTTGCACAAGTATAACATTTCTATTTTATCCTCAATGTGTTTAGGCTCTTCTCAAGGCAATGGCGTCCCACTCCAGTACTCTTGCCTGGAAAATCCCATGCATGGAGGAGCCTGGTAGGCTGCAATCCATGGGATCACTAAGAGTTGGACACGACTGAGAAACTTCACTTTCACTTTTCACTTTCATGCATTGGAGAAGGAAATGGCAATCCACTCCAGTGTTCTTGCCTGGAGAATCCCAGGGACGGGGGAGCCTGGTGGGCTGCTGTCTATGGTGTCGCACAGAGTCCGACACGACTGAAGCGACTTAGCAGCAGTAGCAGCAGCAGCTTCCTAAAGTAAAACTACCTTCTCTGGCTTTGAAAATGCTACTTTGTTAATAGCTTCCCTGGCAGGGGTGGGGGGTCTTGGAGGGGGGGAGTTATTTTGTTATAAGGCCTTGAAGCAAAGCAGTTCCACATAGTAAATTCATGTGTAGGGGCCTTGTGTCACAGTCCCTGCTTGTAACTTACTGCTATTGTCTCTGCCTTAAAGCATTGCAGTGGGGGTTTCCCTCAACCAGCCAGCAACTCTGTTCTTTTATTTACTTATTGGGGTATAGTTGCTTTACAGTGCTGTGTTAGTCTCTGCTGTAGAATAGAGTGAATCAGCCACATGTAAATGGCAACCCACTCCAGTGATCTTGCCTGGAGAATCCTAGGGACAGGCGAGCCTGATGGGCTTCTGTCTATGGGGTCGCACAGAGTTGGACACAACTGACGTGACTTAGCAGCAGCAGCAGCAGCATACACATAGCCTCTCTTCCATGGATTTCCTTCCCAGATTACTCAGTCATAAAAAAGGAACAAAACTGTGCCATTTTTAGAGATGTGGATGAACCTAGAGACTGCCATACAGAGTGACGTTAGGAAGAGAAAACCAAATTTCGCATATTAACACATGTGTGTACATCTGGAAAAGTGGTGCAGGAGAACTTATTTGCAAGCAACTCTGTTCTGACCCTCTCTGCCTGGAGGTGCCATGGAAAGTTCTGGCATCACCTGTGCTTCTGACCAACGGGCTACAGACTGGACATTGCCACGCCTCTCACCTTCCTCTTTTGTGTGCAGAGACTGGCTGCAAGTTCAGGTTATCACCTGTGCTTCTAACTGACCAGCCGCAGCCCAGAGGTTCCTGCAACTGCGTCCTTAGGTTAGGTTAGTTCACTAGTGTCTTTCAGAACTCAGGAAACCTGTTTGTTCCCCTGATGACCTGTTTATTACAAAGGATATAAAAGAATGTGACTCAGCATTCTGCCTTTCTCCTTTGGCTTATCCTGATCTCCTTCAAAAACGAACCCATAGGTAAGTTTTTTTTTTTTTTGCACAGATTTTCTGATTTCTTCTAAAAAACAGAATTGTTTCACAAAGATCAAATTGGATGAAGACCCAGTATATATTTCTCATAAACCACAATATCGCATCTGCCATAGGGAAAGCATAGAACTGGTCATTTGCCTTGAGAAAACCCTGGGACAAGAGCCCAGAGAATCTGTGATCTTACCACCTGGCTTGGAGAGTCCCCTTCACCAGTAGGAAATGAGAGGGAAAGGATGCAAGCTTGAATCTACTAGAGGAAATAAAACCATACGAATATTTGGCCAAGATGAACCTAAGCTGGAGACAAAAATCAGAGGAGAAATCTCCCCATGTTGTCAAAGGAAAGCGTATAATCAACGTGTAACTTAACTATAGGACCAAGATGTGCGTTACTGAAAGGCCTTGCCAGGAGCTCAGGGCATTACTGAGCTCTAGATTCTTTGGGGCAAAGAAATCCAGTGTCACATTGATAATAAATGATGACTTCAGTTGGTAAAAATGGCAGCCACGATCTACACCAAATTCACCTGAATATTTTCTCCTCTTTTCCTTCTCAACTACAGTCAGTCACATGTTGGGGTTATTAGGCTGTATTCTTTCAGGGAGTACCTTTACACTTCAAGACTTCCAATTACTCATGATTTTTCTATGTTGTCCTTACTATTAATAATAAAAAGAACTGAAAGTCTAAATTGATACAGATTTCCTAATGTTGAAGTTTCTGATCATGTTTCTGCTCAGTTTGAGTATTTATTGCAATAAAGAATATTGTTAATAGAAATCTATCTGAAAATGTTTTTTAAATGCTTTTATCTGATGAGTGATATTTAATTTAACCTATTAAAAGAATCTTGGCATCTATAGACTATGTTTCCTACTATTCACTTTAATTCTAATCATTGTTATTTAAAATATTTTTGGATTTTCACAGATATCATAAACAGTACATAGGTAATGTTTGAATTTATTTTAAAAATTTTAATATATCCTTAAATATTTAAATTTAATAAATTAAATATTTAATATAGTAAATATTTCTAAAACACTTTAGAGTCTATCTTTGAATTATATTAAATACTTTTTAAAATGGAAACTATTTAAATTAAGATAGGAATAGGAGTATACTATGGCTAATATACAAATAAAAATTGATCTCATTTTTTTTTTACCAATGCCTATTTTGGTTTCTAAATTAATGCTGTCAATTAAATGTATGCACTTAAAATCAACTTTGTTGGACACGTAGAATCAAATGGTAGACTCAAGAAATAATATGTGTTCTTTGCTGCACAGAAGAAAATCACACAACACTATGAAGCAACTATACTCCAATACATTTTTTTTTAAAGAAATAGTATTTGTTTAAATAATAATACTTTATGTCATAGATAACATCTTATCTTTATATTATTAATTTTTAATTCAAAGTGCTTTCACTATAATTCATGAATATTATTGTGTACTTCCAGTGAGTCTTCATTTTCCAAATTCCAGATTTAAAACAATGAATAAGACATCATTTTTGCCTCCAAGAAACTTCAGTCCACTACTATAGACAGATAAGTGAAGAAAAATTATGATCTGAGAAGAACCAGTATTATCATTTGAAGTATAAGTAAAATATTATAGACACAGAGAAGGGAGCTACAAATTATCTGTGGGGAAATTCAGATGGTTCAAAGAAGGCTTTGAAGCTAATAAATGTTTTGAGCTGCATTGAAAAAAAATGAAGAGTTGTCCATGAAGGGAGATTGGGGAAGTGTACTTCAGGAGAGGGGTAAGGAGGTATGCAAGCACAAAGAATACTGGAAACTTAGGTAGAAATTAGGAAATAAAAAGATAAAACTGACGAAAAGTGACTGGAGCCAGGTAGTAGAGGACCTTACAAATTATTCTAGATATTTACAAGCAGAAGAGGTTTTACCTTGTTTATCTTTCAGCAACTCTAAGAAGTAGGAAATGAAAGTGATCTCGAGTTGATAAATGATCACCTGTCTAAAAAATATATCCAACTAGATCCCTGTCTTCTGATTTCTGACCCTGTACATTTAAACTACATCTGAAACAACACTGGGTTTGTTTGAACCAATGTTCCAGCAAGTCAAATAATAAACCAGAATGAGTTGCAGGGGGCAAGGGTTTTATTTATTTTGTTTATTACTCTATTCCCAATTTCTAAAGCAGTGCCTACTTTAAACTGGTGGAACAAATAGACAGCAAACATTTATTGAGTGCTTATAAAGTATCAGACATTCTTTTAAATGCTTTTACATGTATTAAAGTATTAAAGCACACACTTTAGAGAATTACGTTACATTTTTAGTGCAATATTTTACAAATTATTGCTGGACAAAAAAAGAGTAATGTGATACTGAGAGTTCTGCATAATATCATTAAATGTGGTCTAAAATGACACATTTTTTTGAGAACAGATTTACTTAGAAAGTGAGACTTGGCTTCAAATATATGAAAACCTATCATGTGGAAGATGTAGACATATTTTGGAGAACCGTCTTCAGAAAGCTTACTTGGGGTCAAGGTGTGGGTACTAGAATAGAATATATGAAGATTTTCTGAACTTTCTGACAATTTGATTTAACCAACAATAGAACAAGTTAATTTGGGATGAAATAAGCTTCTGTTTATTCATAATAGTCACACAAAAGTTTGAGGGCCACTGATCCTATAGATTTTTTTTTCTTTGAATGACAGGTTGAGCTATATGATATCTAAGATTTATGAGTCTATTAGGAGGTTGGTAGACCAGTTGGATTATTTTGATTTGCAAGCGTAGAGTGCTGGTCTATTAACATGCATGCATGAAAGCAGTTGGCCTGTTTCAAATCAGCTTGGAACATCAATTAAAGAAACAAAAGATCTCTTTGGCCTTTTCTCAATGTCCTTTCCAAGTCTAAGCAAATTATTCATAGTTTCCTTTAAAGTCTGCTATTCTGTTTATGAGGAATGACTCAAGGGAAGTTTTTCTTTAATTCAAAACAAACAGATTGCTTACATGCTGAATGGCTGGCTGGTACTTAGATGTTTCCTGAGAATGTTTACCATTTGTCAGGTGCTGTGTTACCTGAACTCTTCGTGACTCACAAGGAGGAACAGACATCAGGTCACGAACTCTGGTTGCTGATATTCAGATCACTCTGTGGACTAATTATGAAATTGCTGGGGGAAAAAATCTTAATAAAGCATCACAGGCAACTGATAGTTTGCATGCTAAGTCGCTTCAGTCGTGTCTGACTCTTGCAACCCTATGGACTGTAGCCTGCCAGAGTCCTCTGTCCATGGGATTCTCCAAGCAAGAACACTGGAGTGGGTTGTCATTTCCTCCTCCAGGGGCTCTTCCCTACGTCTCCTGTGACTCCTGCATTACAGGTGAATTCTTTACTGTTGACCCACCGAGGAAGCCCTGATAGTTTAGCAAACCATGAAACTGCAGAGTGGATTCTCCTGGCTTAGGGTATCAGAAAGGAGATGGCTATACACCTGTAGCTGGAGCTTCTCCTGCAGGAGGCTGTGAAGAAAAAGGGCTGCATTTTTATGAGATGTATGGACTACAGGTTATGAAACAACGTTTGGATGGGATCTTTCTTCCTGTTTCTTGTTTTCTCATTTGAGATCTTATTTCCAAGGCCACTGCTAACCTGCTCCTATTCCTGGCTGGAGGAAATGGAAACTAAAATAATGGACGGTAGGCTTCCCTGGTGACTCAGTGGGAAAGAATCCACCTGCTAATGTAGGAGACACAGGTTCAATCCCTGGTCCGGGAAGATCCCAAATGCCTTGGAGCCACTAAGCCTGTGTGTCTCAGCTACTGAGCCTGATGCTGTAGGGCCGGGAGCCACAACTACTGAGCCCACATCCTGCAGCTACTGAAGTCCTCATGCTTCAGTCCTAGAGCCTGTGCTCCGCAACAGGATAAGTCACCACGATGAGAAGCCCGAGCACCCCAACTAGAGAGGAGCCCCCACTCACCACAACCAGAGAAAAGCCATTGCTGCAGCGAAGACCCAGCATGGCCAAAATAAATAAAATTTTAAAAAAGGATGCTATCAAATCTCTGAGGTGGGTGCCTCAAAGACAGTGACCCTGGCTAGGTACCGTTTCCTCTGCTCTTCACACCCACTGTTAAATGTGGAATTTGAGGTTCCCTGTCAGGCTCACTAAAGCTCAGACACTCAGGGTTGTTTTCTCCTGGCGGAGAGGCTCAATAGACTGAGAGCCGGAGAGGTGGACTGGCCACAGGGTTTAACCTTGAAGGCTGTCTGACTTAGTAAAAGTCCCCACTTTCTTCATTGCTTTGGATCAATCTGTTGCAACATTTTAGATCTTTACTTTTGACTTGGAAATTCAGTTTTTATGTAAGAACATTGTGAATTCTTAAATTTCTTCCCTTTTGAACTTTACTCAAGTTTTAGAGAGGAGAAAAAAAAATCAACCAACCTTTGACTTTTTAGTACTAAAAAACTATTGAATGAGACTTCTAATTGAATGCATTTGTTTTATGTTCAAAATCAAAAACTCTAAACTCTTAGGTCACTGGAGTAGTGGGGTTATGACCATGTGATTGTATTAAAGGGGTATAGGGAGATTCGTGAAAAAAAAAAAAAATATATCCTAGGCAGAAAGATCAGAAAATCATCAATCTTTTAACATATATATATTTCCTAAATAGTATTTCTTTGAATATAATCTTCACTCATTGGTTCCTACAAATAATCTGCTTTTTTCTATAGATAATACATGAATATTTGGAGGTCAGGCTTTTAGCTTTCTATCTATTTATCTTTGATATGGACCATTTTTAAAGGTCTTTACTAAATTTGATACAATATTGCTTCTGTTTCATGTTTTGTTTGTTTGGCTATGAGGCCCCTGGGAGCTTAGTTCCCTGACTAGGGATTGACCTTCATCCTCTGCTTTGGAAGACAAAGTCTTAACCAGTGGACTGCCAGGGAAGTCCCTAGCTTTCTATTTAAACAGTAGTTGGTAATAGGTGTACTCCCTATCAAGCATTCTTTCATGAGTACAGTTTCTCTGAAGTTCAAAATTGTTAGCAAAGGGCATAATGGGTAGAGCAGTGGGTGTGGATTCAGTTCACATGGGTCTGGACAGCTTTCCTGCACCAAATGGCCAGCGTGATAGGATATAAATCACTACCTCCCTGGGCTAGTATTTTCATCAGCAAAAATTTAAAACTGGACCTCGATGACTTTTAATCTTCCTGCAAGCTGTAACGTATGTTTCTATATTGATAATATTTCTGAAAAGCAGGAAAGCCTCTCCTTGTGAATGGAATATATTGTATGATATGTTTTTTTTTTTAAAGAATGAAATAATGTGCCTCTACCCAAGTAAAATCTCACACAAATAATGTCTTTTCAAGAAGTAATGGGATATCAAAACAATTCACATTTCACAAGCTTTGTTTTGTGGGGGTTTTTGTTTTTCATTTTTCTTTTTTTTTTTTACATTTTTAGTAAACTCATTGTTTAAAAAAATGAAGAAAGGTAATATTCTTTTTTTTTTTTAACGTTGCAGCTATGATTGAGGCTTGACAATTTCCTAAGGTTTTCTGCTTTCACCACTTTTAGAGAGTCTTGTTTGCTTCTTTATTTCTGGTTTGTTCTCCTGTTCTTCCTGGCTGATCATTCTCGGGAGGAAAAAATTAAAAGGAACAGATAGGTATCTAGATAAAAAGGCTTCTTCTTGCCTGAACGTTTTTATTACTTTCTCATATCCTTTCACTTCCCCAAATATGCCAGTGATTTATTCCAAACCTCTTTTTTTGTCCATTGTGAGGCTGAAAACATCACTAGATAGAAGCTGAAAGAGTGCCCTTCCTACCTACTCTTGAAGAAGCCACAGTCTGTGGGTTTAAACAAACACACAGGCTAAGCTCTGTATAGTTTGGAATCAGGAGTAATTTAGGAGCCTAGGGTCTCCCATGGTTTCTCTGGGAAATTTCTGAGCTTCCCACATGTCTTTGTTTCCTTTTAAATTCAAATCAGTTTCTTTCTGTTTCCAAATCCCTAATTCCTCTGTGGTAGTAAATAGTTACTCAGGCACACACCTCTCTTTTGCAAATCCGGAGGAGCACTGGTATGCTGCTGTGATAGGTTTGAGCTGCCCAGTGCTCGGTCATCACCATCACTCTCCACCAACAGCCCTTTTCTCTTCCTTGCTTTCCTCCATTCACTCCGAGTTCATATTCTGTCTCACAATGTCAGTTTTCACTTGCCTTTTTCACTATTTGGAAAACCAATGTATAGTTCTCATCCCCACAGGGGTCAGTTGCCTTTGCGGGGTTCTCCATCTCACGTTTCATTCCCAGCCCAAGCTGCCGTTTTGCACTTGCCTTGCTCACGCCACAGTCAGGGGAGGAAGTGTGGATTGCAGTCAGAGGGGAGGCACGCGTGTGGAGTGGTTTACCCAGATCTGTCAGTGCACCTGGAAATCCACACAGCAGTGTGGCTAGAGCATGGGTATTAGAAACTAGCCTTCAAATCTAGGCTTTGCTGCTTATGAGCCGTTTGCCCTTCGGAGGCCACAAACCACCATGAATTCAATCTCTTCATGTGTAAATTGTAGGCAAAAATAATAGTCTTTTCAGACTGTTGTGTGGAATGGAGAATATAGACAATGTATTCAAAGTGCCTGGGACTTGAGAGTGAGGTACTAAATAAATAACACTAATTAATTATTGTTAATGCCATGAACGTTAACACATCTGTTTCCTGATGAGCCAATAGTGCAGTCCTCAAGGCAGGTTGACAATCACTCATTGAGCGCCAGGTGTAGACTCTAGTCTGTTTGACAATCACTCATTGAGCGCCGAGTGTAGACTCTAGTGTGTGTTGACAATCACTCATTGAGCGCCCAGTGTAGACTCTAGTCTGTTTGACAATCATTCACTGAGCGCCGAGTGTAGACTCTAGTGTGTGTTGACAATCACTCATTGAGCGCCGAGTGTAGACTCTAGTCTGTTTGACAATCACTCATTGAGCGCCGAGTGTAGACTCTAGTCTGTTTGACAATCACTCATTGAGCGCCAGGTGTAGACTCTAGTGTGTTTGACAATCACTCATTGAGCGCCGAGTGTAGACTCTAGTCTGTTTGACAATCACTCATTGAGCACCGAGTGTAGACTCTAGTGTGTGTTGAGTTCGTAGAATGTACGAAAGGAGTGTGATTCGTCACTTTTCATCTTGCTCTCATCTTCAGCTCTCCCTACTACACAGAGTCCCACCCTTTAGCGAGACATTCAAAGCTCTTCTCAGCTTGTCCTCAGACAATCTTTCCAGCCTCCCTTATCCCCCCTTTGCCCCCACGGTCCCCACTCTTGCCAATCCACGGTAACTCACATCCACGTTCTCCTCTGTGTTCCCTTGGGCTGAAGACAGACCAGAATGAGCAGATCTTACTCATTTTAAGACTCAACATAAAGGTAACTTTGCCCGTGGAATCTTTCTTGGCCTGCCCTGATCCCTAGTACCTAAAAGGTTGGGGACTGATGTCTTAAGTGGACGAATGTAAGAATTGGAGCTTTAAAAACCTGAGTAGTTTTTACTTGCATGTTTCACTTGCATGTTTTTTTGTCAAAGGACTTGAGTGGATTCAATTAATGATGTTCCCCAATTCAGTTTCATTTTCATCTGAAGCCACATGGCAAGGCTGTAAATGATACATACAGATAAGGGTCCACCTCTGGGGAAAGCCTCCTACAAGCCTCCCGCTCTTGCTCTGTGAGTGAGATGCCAGCAGTGTGCTCAGCGAGGCTGCAGGGGTGCAACCCCAGGAAAGGGAGCCTGTCTTATCATTTCCCCTTTTCCCCCCAATATTTGTGTCAGAATATTCCATTTTAAGTATGTTTTAAGAACAAGGTGAGATGTGATGAATACATTTCTACTACAACGAAGATGAGAAATCTCCTATTTCAGGAATTCTGTTGGAAGTCTACTCTGTAGAATACAGTAGATCAGAATGCCTTTACTTCTACTCAGGTGTCATCAGAACTCAAGCAAACATCTTCCACTGGGATCAAATCTTCCTAGCTATTGTTGCATTTCAGTTAGAATTATATTTTACAAAAAAGGGATCAGAGTGTATATAACCTCAAAATGATTCATTATCAACCTCTTTACAGAGAAATATTTTTTAAGACTCAAATAAGATGTTATAGTATGAACAAGCAAAACTGAATAATAAATGAATACTGTACGATAGAGTTTATGGATCTTTAATTTTGGGTTTTAGGCAGTATATCTAATTATGACAGAAAGTTTCCTGAGTTTTAAGGGTTTTTTGATTTTTAAACGGATACAAATGCCACAGGGCTGTAGGAATTTTACTGGGGCTCAACACCATTGAATTTCAGGTTACAATGCATCTCCGTACACAGCGCCTTCCATAGTGGGCTCTGCACAGGTGAACGGGGTCTCACACCCAGCTCTGCTGCTGGAGAACTCTGGGAACTTGATCAACACACCCACAAGTTATTAGATCAATGTGACATTTCATTCAGCCATTAATCATAGGGACATAAATTTTGAGGTTGAAAAGAACCCTTAGAGAACATCTAATCTTTCCTTTGGCCGATCGGGAATTTGGGCCCCAGAGTTAAGTGACTCGTTCAAGGTTAAATGCTGGCTAAAGTTGAGGCTGGAAGTCGTGCTGACATCAGGGTCAGCTGACTCCTGGATCATCACTGTTCTCAGTCCAGACTGTCTTAATATACTGATACTTACATTTCATCCTGAGTTTGGGCATGTGATACATGAAATGCTTTTAACGGTACCCTCCTTCAATGGCGTATTTACTAGAAGTGAAAAGTACAAATGGAATGTTTTTCTAAACGGACATTGCCATTACCAAGCTGTGTAATCTTCAACCAGTTACTTTAGCATCATTGTGCCTCCGTTTCCTCATCTCTAAATCTTCAAACAAAATGATCCTCGTTTCCCAAGACTGGGATGAGGATTAAAGGAGATGAAAGGTGTCAAGTGTTTAGAACAGTGCCTGGCATGCAGTGGGCTCTTTGCAGGTGTTAGCAATTCTTGCTCATGTTATTTTGGGGAGTAAAGTTCGTCAGATGGCCCTTTCTTGTGAACTGGAGTGATGAACTGCTGGAGGGAAAGGCCGGGTGAATGGGGAATTTTCATAGATGGCAGATGAGCAAACTCTTCTCAATTCCTATCCAAGACCAGACAAAGGACGATGCTCCTTCTTACTTATTCCCACCTGACCTTCTGGGCTGGGATACTCCTTCATGTTACTTATTAAAAGCGTCTGATTTGGACACATATTTGAATAAGTACAATTGACAGGCTAGGTGGAATGACCTTAATTCTTACCAAAAGTTCTGGATTATAAACACAAATTCCATTTGAAATGATCAACCCACATAAAAAGCAAGCAGCATGTCTAACATTACATACTTGTTGAAACATGTAGTAGAAACATGGAGAAGCTGTAGGTTGGCGTGCAGTTGGTGATGAAGAGAGCGAACAAAGGTGAACTTTGCTTGAGAAAATGGCTATGTTTCTAGAAACTTGTCAATAAATTAAATCTTTTTTAAAAAAATAATAATTAAGCTTCTCTGAAACTCTTTATTTACCAAAAACAATCATAGTGGAGATGGATTCTATAGTCATCTCTATTCTAAAGGTACATGTAATTTAATTTGGAAAGATTATGAAAGTACTTATATATAGCATCACATATAATATGTGGTATATATATTATTCATAAAGTATATATAAATGTTTGTCTGTATATATCAGGTTGGCCAAAACAGTTATTTGGGTGGCCAACCTAATATATACACACATAGGTTTGGGTTTGCGTCTAGTTTAAAACATGCATCCATGCCCATTGCAAAATAAATTCCTAAAGTGAGCTGAGGCAATGAGTTCATGTTATTCACTGATCACTAAGCAGTTAGATTTACAGCAAACACAACAGATTGATCAGAATTGACAGGAAACACAGTTAAGGGCTCTGGTGGCATGTGTCACTGCCATTAAATTCTCCTAATTAGGAGATTGTAACTATTTAAGCCATTTACAGGATGGTCAATAAAAGGCATTCACATCAGAGAAACTTGTAAATTGGAAAGTATATTTGGAACGTAGAATGGTTGGTCGGAATCAGGCTTAATTCTTTTTCTTTAAAAAATAGAAAGACAAAAGATGAGGCTGACTTGTTTGTTTGCTTTAGGTGAGGATTCTCTGTAGAAACTTGATTTCTTTTTGAGGATCCAGAAAGACGCACACTCATCTCTCACAGGATGATCATGTTTACATTCCAAGGCACAGAGAACGCAGACCTTTGTTGAAGGCTGCACTTCGCTGTAGCAGCACGAAGTGAAAACTTGAGAATCGGTTCTGCAGCTTCCATTAGAAGAAAAGAATTGTCAATTATCCATAATTAATATTTACTGAGGACTCACAGGGGTTGTAGCAGGTATGAGAGAATGTCAAACACACCCACAAAAGTTATGTTATTTCAAGTTAAATATAGATTTGACTGCAGTGTTTTCCCGCTAGTACTATATTTTTTCATTCCTTTAGAAATCTAGTTATATATTTTTAAAGAAGGGCTGACTGTATATTCTTTAACTTGTTTCTCTTTTACGTCTCCCTGGGGCAAAAAGAAGCAGCGGCAACAAAAATAAAAGTTTTTATGATCCTGTTGAATCAAGATACTAAAACATGAGTTAAATGAAGAGGCGTGGTGGTTTTAATGAAGAAAAATAAAACGATTTAAGCGTTGCCAGGTGGAAAATGAAACGATCTCTTTATATGGAATGTGTAGAAGGGGATGAGGCACATGGATGCCTGGGAAGACAGTTTCCAATGTCAGGAATTTTTTGCCATGGTCTTTGATCTGCAATCCAATTTCAGTCTTGGTCTAAGAGAAAAAAAACAAAGAGGAAAACTATTACTTGTTTTAATGAAAAAAGTCTCAGTGAACCAAAGCTGACTATGGAAAAAATCATCCAGGAAAAAGGGTATTGCTTCAAAAAATAAACCTTAAAAACAAAAATCAAAACAAAACAAAAGAAAAATCTCCCTCTTTCTCACATACACAGACACCAACTCCGTAGGTCATCAAACACTTAATGTGCTGTTAAAGTTATACTATTATGTGCTATCCTCTGAGTATCTTTTTTTAATAAGTAGGACTTTTATATCTTTTGAGGAGTAGCCATTGGTTCTAGCTGATAATAACACAATACAATTTGTGAAATTCTGTTAGCAGTCATCTGCCTATTGAATAGAGCCAGTGACGTGTTTCCCACTGCCATTTTGCCGTTACAGTATGTTCAGACTTTGTTGCAAGGACTAAGTTTTACAAGTGATAATCACATTGTTAAAGACCACTCTTTTGGTGCCTTATGGGAGACAAAGCTGACTTGTGAGAATATCCCTTTACTCTTTGATATTCAGGGATTCTGGTAAAATGGGGTTTGGCTTAAAAAAAAAAAGTTGCCTGACTTAAAAATATGAAAGGGAAATCTTGAGTTGTCAGAAGTGAGGAAGAAATTCAGAGTCAGAAAAATAGGTCATAGTTTGGGGAGGGTGTTTCAAGAGTATCAAGCTGGATGTTTTTCTTAGGTGTTTGGATTTCAATACCAAGGTCAGGATCTAAGCCACTCTATGGAACTAGAAAGGGCTGTTTTATCTTTTAACTGGGATCAAACACCCAATCTAATGTCTAAGGACATCTCTAGGAAGCCATATGCCCACATTTAGTCATCGATGGAAACAGAGTCCCCTGGAAGAAACTGGAGCTTCAAATCCACCGTGAGTGCAGGTGAGGGGCTTCTGTAATGTGGTCAAGCAACTAAGACTCTGAAACTAAAACCCCAAACTAAAAAACAAATGCAACCATCAGGAAAATCCATACTCCTGGGACCACGGGTAATGGAGACATCTAAAAGGAAACAATAATATTAAAAATGTTCATGTATGAAAGGACAGACATTATAAATGTTACAGAAACAGAGACAGCAGATCGGGAAGTGAATGTTATAGAACTTTTAAGAGTAAATTTAAATTTAAAAAAAAAGAGTGAAAACTATATTATTTAATATATTTAAATTTCTAAAAAATATATATAATTTTTTTATATATTTATATTTCTTTGTGTGTGAGATGGTCTGGGGTAGGGAGAGGAAACTAAGCCACTGTGGAGCCTTCCCAATAGAATGACATCTTCCCAATTGAGGTGTTCCCCTTAATTCTTTATAAAACTATCTAGGCAACAACCCTGTTTAGCTATTTATTTCATCACCCTCAAATACAAAAAACTCTGTTTTCTCATGAGTCCAACATCGAGCATTATCTCAAAGGGTAAAAAAGAGAGAAACAGAAGTCAGAAGATGATGATTCTATTCTTTCTTCTCTCTCTCGCTGCCAGGTGTCAGTTCTGGGATCTGGCTTTGTCCTACTTAGAAGCTGTCATTTCATGGATGCTCATGGAAGATGTAGACTCATGGGTCAGAGACAAAGGACTCTTGCAACACAGCAGATGGTGTGAACATGAGTATATTCTCACCAGCTCTCCCTAACCCCCGAGTTTCAAGGGGTGATACAGGAAGCCTATATGTATGCCAGCCATGTGGTGGAACACATCACAAGAAAGGGACTCTGAGCTTGGGGAACTTGCAGCAAACAGAAAGCAATCCTGCTCTTTGTCCTAAAGCAGGCTGCTCCCTCATCCTCATCCTTCAAGGCTACCACAGCAACTGTGGTCCTGTGACTTAGCCCCAGTAGAGTGGGCAGAGTTTTGCATTCTCAGCAGACCCAGAAAGATGTGTAGGATCTCAAGAAACCCATGATGGAGAGTCTCCCACAGCAGGAATCTCACTTAACCTCTTGAATTCTCACTGCCTCAGCCCCCCATGCTGGTTAGATGAAGCAGTAGATATCGGATACCTCCAAGATTGGATCAGCCCTGACATTCTGTGAATCTCTGTTGAGAAAGGTTTGGTTCTGACATAAAATATATGTGTTCAACTTGGGAATAAGTTCTTAAGGTTTCTGCTTCCAGTGCAGAAAGTAGATCTGTTCAGTTCAGTTGCTCAGTCATGTCCAACCGTTTGCAACCCCATGAACTGCAGCACACCAGGCTTCCTTGTCCATCACCAACTCCTGGAGCTTGCTCAGACTCATGTCCATTGAGTCAATGATGCCATCCAACTAGATTATCCTCTGTCGTCCCCTTCTCCTCCCACGTTCAATCTTTCCCAGCATCAGAGTCTTTCCCAATGAGTCAGTTCTTCGTATAGGGTGGCCAAAGTATTGGAGTTTCAGCTTCAGCATCAGTCCTTCCAATGAATATTCAGGACTATTTTCCTTTAGGATGGACTGGTAGAAAGTAGATAAGCATTTATAAAATGGCAGAGGTAGTAAGAGGAAGGGATCAGATATTTCAAAAAACATGTTAGTGCAGCTAATGAAATCAGTCATGAAGAATTGAATCAACAATTAAAAACAGGAAATGAAGCATTTACTATCATTTGTGGTTTAGATGTTGGATAGTATTTCCTTTGGAACCTAAAGACTTACCTATTAATCACTTTGGGCTTCCCTGGTGGCTCAGATGGTAAAGAATCTGCCTGCAATGCAGGGCCTGAGGGTTCAGTTCCTGGGTTAGGAAGATCCCCTGGAGAAGGGAATGGCTTCCCACTCCAGTATTCTTGCCTGAAGAATTCCATGGACAGAGGAGTCTGGTGGGCTGCAGTCCATGGGGTCGCAAAGAGTTGGACACAACTGAGCATTAATTACTTTGATTGGTCTATTTTGTTTAATGTGGAAGGAAAGAATAACTATTTCACTTTGTGATGCTAGACTTATCAAGTGATTTTTAAAAGTTGTTTTGTATGAATATATGCAATTTATTTCTTTATAATTTTTGAAGTTACAGATTTACACCATCACCTTTTGCTATCTTGATATCCTTTCTGATGACCTACTTCAACTGCCATGATTTAGAAAGGCCTCATAGTCTTGAGAAGAAAGCTTTGGTTGTCCTGTGCCACATACACATACCCATGTTTCACACCAAAATTGTCATCCTTTCCTTCAGATTGATAATTCAGTAGGACCTGTGTTATGATGACTTTCCCTTCTGTCCAAGATGGTCCCTTTGTCCCCATCTTCTATGGAAACTGGATAGGATTTCTTCCTCTATTCTACAAGGCTAGCAAAGCATGCTCAAGAGCTCATTACTCATAAATCCTTCAGACATTATTTTTCTGCCTCTTTCTAATAAACAAGGGAACTGAATTAAAGCAACTCCCCTGATATTGCATGTCCTTTTTCTTTTATGCCCAGTTTTATCAAAAAGGCTTCTGCACCACGTGCGTTCAGATCTATATCGCCATCGACGCTGACCACCTCCCCCTAGAGCGACTGCTGGATGCAGCTTCCTGCTTTCTGCTCTTTTTCTGTCTGCTGTTGTTTTTCTTAAGGCGCACACCAGCAGTCTGCTCCCACTTCCCCGAACACTCATTTTGTTCATAGGTTCACTCTAAACAACCATAATGCGGTTTTCCCTGAATATCAATAAATCTGACATATTTTGACTATTTATCTTGCAGGCAATAAATATCTTTTTACAAAGTGCATTTCATGAATTAACTCAAATTACATTTGGGCTGCTTTGGAACCACAGAGAAAGGTGCCAAACACTTGCTACAACACAGGACTCTATTTAACTTCAGGGGAGAACAGAACTTCCCATTCTCTCATTAGAAATAAAGGTGAAAAGCCTTGATTTCCTTTTACAAACTTCAAGCCATTTATTTTCATTTACCTGTCACTTTTATTAAAGAATTCACAGTGATGTATGTTTCTTGAAGTTTAAGTATGAATCAAAATGAGCCTTTGTGTTTATTTACAGGGTGGGAATAGAGATGCGGACATAGAGAAGAAATTTTGGGCACAGCGAGGGGGAGGGCGAAGCTGGGCCCAATTGAGAGATCAGCATTGACACATACATTATGTAAAATAGATAGCTAATGGGAAGTTGTTGTATAGCACAGGGAGCTTAACCCAGCACCTTGTGATAACCTAGAGGGGTGAGATGGGATGAGGGCTGGGGGGAAGCTTCAAGACCAGGGAGAAATGTGTGTACTTATGGCTGATTCATGTTGTTGTATGGGTGAAGCCAACATAATATTGTAAAGCAATTATTCTCCAATTAAAAATAAATTTTTAAAAAGTGTATACATCCTTTAGCTGGTTTAGTGTCCACCACTGATTAAGAACTATTGCAACGAAAATGAAAAATTGGGCAACACTGGTGCAAGCTGTGGCTTTAGCATGCCTTCAAAGTGAAAGTGAAAGTTGCTCAGTCGTGTCTGACTCTTTGCGGCCCCATGGACTGTCAGTGGAATTCTCTAGGCCAGAATACTGGAGTGGGTAGCCTTTCGCTTCTCCAGGGGATCTTCCTGACCCAGGGATCGAAGTGGGGTCTCCTGCAGTGCAGGCGGATTCTTTACCAACTCAGCTATCAGGGAAGCCCCCAGCATGCCTTACCTTGCTTCTTTTTGTCCCTGACTTCTCTTCATTTATTAGATGTTTTCTGCTTCCCCACAATCATTTTAGTTGGTGATCCTGTGATGGTGAGGTTCTTTGCCAGTTGTAAACACAAATCTTGCTCCCATGATGATTTGTTTCACTACAGGAGGGCTTAATAATTTTTCCCTCCAACTTTTTCTGTCTGTGACAACCACAATAGTGTAATGAGAAATTCTCTGATGAATAAAGCTTAGCTCCTGAATCTGTCTGTGTCTGAATTCTCTGGTTTATCTTTTTTGATAACTGGAAGCCTAAGAATGGGCTTCCCAGGTGCTGCTAGGTGTGAAGAACCCACCTGCCAATGCAGGAGACATGAGATGTGGATTTTATTGCTGGGTGGAGATGATCCCCTGGAGGAGGGCAGGACAGCCCATTCCAGTATTCTCGCCTGGAGAACCCGATGGACAGAGGAGCGTGCCGGGCTATGGTCCATAGGGTCGCAAAAATTCAGACACGACTGAAGTGACATAGCATGTACACACACAAAATGGTAGCCAGCAGGGATTTCCCAGAGAAGAGGAAGTCAAGAAGAACTTCATGATGTAGTAAGGACTCTTACAGGATTTCACAGGACTTTTATAATCTGTATTTTCTCTCCTCTCTCACCATGAGCCTTGTATATAAGGACAGTACAGGACCATCACGCTAGGGTGAGGCTACTAGACATGGTAAAAAGGAAGCAGAAACACTTGGATCGATTTTGTTACATTTCAGTCAAAAAGAGCATCTCTATGTATTTTATTTACAAATGAATTAGTGAAAATTTGTTGAGAAACCACCATAAGAAAAACACTGGGCTTCTGATCTAAGTGCATGAAATGCGTGGTCTCACCTACCATCAACTTTGCCAGGCATGGTGTTGGGCCTACAACTGTGACTATATATTTATTTATGCTTAAGAATAGTCATTCTATTCTGAGAAGGATAAACCAGTTATTTGGGTATGAGATTTTATCTATCGAAGATCTTTAAGAAAGCAATATTTACAGTAGAAATAGCTGTGTGTCCTGATCTGCTTTAGCACCACTTCTGTGTCATTTTAAAAAACAGTGAGGAGCAAAGCTGGAAGTCAAGGGGTTTTGCCTTTGGTCACTGATAAGATTGAATGTTCTTATGAGGATGTTCTTGGGGACCTTTGGCAAAATTCTTGACAAATTTTTTTCTGGTATTGAACAAATTGGGTAATGTCTCGTCTTTTTCTATTATCTGGGAGAAATTGTGTAAGAATAAGTTTATTTCTTTCTTACAGTTTGAAAGAACTTTTTGAGAAAGACGTCTCAGCCTGGGTATTTCCATTTAGAAAATATTTAATTGCAGACTCAATTTATTTGTAGATACAGGACTATTCAGACTAGCTGTTACATCTTGTGTTAACTTAAAAAATTTTTAAAAAACTCTTTATCTTCTAGTGGGGTATCAATTCAGTTCAGTTCAGTTCAGTCGCTCAGTCGTGTCCAACTCTTTGCGACCCCATGAATCACAGCACGCCAGGCCTCCCTGTCCATCACCAACTCCCGGAGTTCACTCAGACTCACGTCCATCGAGTTAGTGATGCCATCCAGCCATCTCATCCTCTGTTGTCCCGTTCTCCTCCTGCCCCCAATTCCCCCCAGCATCAGAGTCTTTTCCAATGAGTCAACTCTTCACATGAGGCGGCCAAAGTACTGGAGTTTCAGCTTCAGCAGCATTCGGTATAGCTGATTAACAATGTTGTGATAGCTTCAGGTGAACAGCAAAGGGACTCAACCATACACGTACATGTGTCCATTCTCCCCCAAACTCCCCTCCCACCCAGGCCACCAAATAACATTGAACAGAATTCCATGTGCTATATGTCCTTGTCGGTTTAAAATGGGTTTTTCCAGGATTCTATTTCATCAGAATTTTCAGATTTATTGGCACAAAGGTGTTCACAACATCCTAACTTTTAAAATATTTTTAAATGTCTATAGAATTGTTGAAATGTCCTTTTTTTATTTTTGAGATTTGTAATATATGTCTATCTCTTTATAAATCTTGTAACGGAATTTTCTGCTTGTGATTTCTTTTGAAGTTTGTGTGTGTGTGTGTGTGTGTATTCTTTGCTGCTTTTCAGTATGAATACTCAGATCATTGATTTCAGCCTTTCCTCTGGCTCCCCAGCTGGCGCTAGTGGTAAAGAATCTGCCTGCCTGTGCAGGAAACTCAAGAGACGCGGGTTCAGTCCCTGGATTGGGAAGATCCCCTGGAGGAGGGCATGGCAACTCACTCTAATATTCTTGCCTGGAGAATCCCATGGAGTCCATGGGGTTGCAAAGAATCAGCCTGAAGCAAATTAGCACACACACACACACACACACTGAATATAATATTTATATCCAGTATTTATTATGCAGTTGGATACTAAAATATGCTGAAATACATATTTAATTACATATTTATATATCTGTTTATATAGTCTATGTGCTTATATTTTATACAAATACATATCTTACCAAAGAAAAGGTTGAAGTCAATTATATATATAATATATATGAATATCCATATTAAAAATATTAAAAGATATAAAAATGTAAAATATATAATATATTAAAATGTGTTATGCAATGGGCCCTCTTCTCTTCCTCGGTCAAGGACTGTGTTGCCTTGAGCCAAGCTGAGGTTTCGGTACGGCTCCTTCTAATTCCAGTCTACCCCGTCTCCAAGGGTTAGTCTTCCAGAGACTGGGGTGTTTACTAGGGTCCCCAATTCCTTGGTGGGTTCAGGACTACAGTATTTATTTCATAAGCCTTGAAAACTGCTGAAAACTTTACCCGATTTTCAGAGTGCTGACTTTAAATATATTAATGCATTAAATCTAACTTACCTATGCAAATGAAGTATTTTTCATAGGCTCGTTGACAAAATTTGGGAGCCCTAGAAAAATGATAATGAAACCAATCAGATTTTCAAACCTTAACTTTGAAAGCTAGTCACTAGCAGAAAAAGACGAAACAGTTCTATGTTGATTCAGCCAGTAGTAAAGTCCTACTGCCTTTGTTTGAAGAATATTGGTTGAAATTGATTGATGGACTTCATGGGTGGAAGGAGAAACAGATTATAGATGCACTCATGAAGCTAGGCTCATTCATTAGGAAGATGTAAATGAAGTTGCATGGTTTATATATGCTGCTTAGTTTGATTCAAATATATTCCTAATGTTTTTGTTCTGAGTCTTTCCATTTATACTACACTGAAAAAACTTATGCTGACATATTGCCTATATGCATAGAAAATAAAGGAGGGAATTAATTGTGCATTCAGTTGTCCCTTTAAGCCAGTTAAATACTATCCCAGGGAGGTGTCCATTCATCAACAAACACCTCATTTGCCATTTCATTTGCCATTGTTGAGGAAAAGGTAAGCAATTTAGCATTAATATAGCTACTATGGCATTTGGAGTAAAGACGACATATCATTATTGCTCTTTATATACCAAATCAACCAATATCCATGCATTGTGGAGCATCTACTATGTACAGAACACTGTGCAGATGCTGGGGACAATAAAAAGCGGCATTTAAAGTGGGTTGTGTTTACTAGGGACTCACGCACGCCCAGTCCTCAGACCAAAAGCCCAGCTCAGCTCTTAAGGAAACAAGAACCTAAAATCCAGATTGGAATCTTGAGTTTTATGTATCCTTTCTCCCCAACATATGGTGTCAGTGTCCATTGCCAAGGAGAGGCAGGGGACAGAGGCCATTAACTTCAATTTTGTCTAAACCACACTGTCCGTTTCTTTTGCCTCATTTGCGCCTTGAAAGCCTGACCACAAGGGGATGTTTAGAGAAGTGGCAAGGCTGATCTTCTCGTCATAAGTGGTAAAAGGGGTTTTATAAGATGCTTTCACTTTGTAAACAGGTATGTATGTGAGGGAGCTTACAGAGCATTCCTGAGTTAAGTCCCCCCGCCCCGTGACTGGTGCTTTGTTTAAGCTTCCACTCCACCATGTGGGGGAAAATGGCTGCCTGTTTACAAAAGCAACTTTAGCTTTTGTAAAACTCTGGTCTGACTGAGCGATTTGGCAAAAAATAAGGAACACTAGAGGAGGGGTTTGCTTGCAGTTAGACGGGGAGTCTTGTCCCTTCTCACGCTTCTAGCATCTCTAACTTCAGAGCAGCCTAGGCAAAAGCATGGACAGGTGGGGGAGGGGAGTCTGGTAACCGGCTTAACCCCTGCCCAAGCCCTCATGGCACCAGACCACCCTCTACCTTTTTTGTTCCCTGAATGCATGCACCCTGCTAAGTCGCTTTCAGTCATGTTGGACTCTTTGCGTCCCCATGGACTATGCCCCTCAGGCTCCTCTGTCCATGGGATTTCTCAGGCAACAATGCTGGAGTGGGTTGCCGTTTCCTTCTCCAGGAGATTTTCCCGACCGAGGAATCGAACTTTCATCTCTCACCTCTCCTGCATTGGCAGGTGGATTCTTTACCATTTATGCCACCTAAGAAGCCCTCAATACTCATCCCTGAACTACGCCCCATCTCTGGGCACACCTGGGAGATGGTTCTGGCTCTCTAGACTAGAGCTGGAAGGATTGAACTCATACAGATGCTCTTGACTGTGTGGACGTTTGGGAAGAGACAACGGCCTGGAAAGGGGGCCAAGTGAATGTCAAGGGTTTGCAGACGTCAGAGGGGGTTGAGGGTCTCAGACAACACACTTGGCAAGTGAACTTTGCAGGTGAGTTTAGATTTCTTCTTTATTCATTGGAGTTTTTGATGGATGACCAGCAAAGAATGAGTGCAAGATGCACAGACAGAGGGCAAGCTAGTTGGTGAAGTTTCTGTGGCAGATGAGTGATTACAACATAGTTTATGTTCAAATATTTACCAATAATTTATAGACATATGAATAAAGCTTAACTGAGGCCATGTTCCCTTCTAAGCACATCCCACATATTGACTAATAGCAGCCCTAGGGGATCAGTTGAGTATGAGTTCTATTCATAGGAAGGAAACTGATGAATTGAGAAGTTCGGTAGCTTCTCCAGGGTTTCCGTGGTGGCAAAATGGCCAAGAATTGGCCTGCAGTGCAGGAGACAGAGGTTCAGTTCCTGGGTTAGGACGATCCCCTGGAGAGGGAAATGGCAACTCACTCCAGTAGTCTTGCCTGGGAAATCCCGTGGTCAGAGGGGCCTGGCAGGCTACAACCAATGGGGTCACAAAGAGTCAGACATGACTAAGCGATTACACAACAGTAGCTTCTCCAAGGCATGCAGGTAGAAAGCCGAAAAGCAGAATTTGAACTGCGGGGGCCTCTGGCCTCCCCATGCTCTAACTCACTACGCAATGACCAAGGAGAACCACTTAACCAAGAGTTAGGGGAGAATGAGCAGTCAGTGAGTGGGGACAAGGAAGGAGAACGAACTTACTAGAAGGGTTTTCTAACCAGCTAGTTTAATAAACTAGTCCAAACTTGGGAAGCAAAGGGGCAACTGATTTAACTAATTCATAAGAAAATTTCAAAAAAGAGACAATTTCAAGATATTTTAAGTTGTTACCTGATTGACTAAATGAGAAACTCTCAATCTCATAGTTTTATTGCCAGTAACTGGTAAGAATGAAGTTTGAAGAACTTAACTGATCACTGTCTGGTTTTCCTTCTCCCATAATTTTTTTTTTAATTTAAATTTATTTATTTGAATTGGAGGCTAATTACTTTACAATATTGTACTGGTTTTGCCGTACATCAACATGAATCCGCCACGGGTGTACACGTGTTCCCCATCCTGAACCCCCCTCCCACCTCCCTCCCCATCCCATCCCTCTGGGTCATCCCAGTGCACCAGCCCCGAGCATCCTGTATCCTGCATCGAACCTGGACTGCTGATTCGTTTCATATATGATATTATATGTGTTTCAATGCCATTCTCCCAAATCATCCCACCCTCTCCCTCTCCCACAGAATCCAAAAGACTGTTCTATACATCTGTGTCTCTTTTGCTGTCTCGCATACAGGGTTATCATTACCATCTTTCTAAATTCCATATATATGCGTTAGTATACTGTATTGATGTTTTTCTTTCTGGCTTACTTCACTCTGTATAATAGGCTCCAGTTTCATCCACCTCATTTATAAAAAATTTTGGGTAACTCTAGGGGATCTTCTCTGGTGGCTCAGTGGTAAAGAATCTGCCTGCCAGTGCAGGAGACACAGGAGCTGCAGGTTCCATCCCTGGGTCAGGAAGGTCCCCTGGAGAAGGAAATGGCAACCCATTCCCGTATGCTTGCCTGGAAAATGCCATGGACAGAGGAGCCTGTTGGGCTACAGTTCATGGAGTTGCAAAAGAGTCGGACTGAGCGACTAATCAACAACAAATAAGGGCTTCCCTGGTGGCTCAGCTGTTAAGAATCCACCTGCAATGCAGGAGGCCCCAGTTCCGTTCCTGGGTAGGGGAGATCCCCTGGAGAAGGGAACGGCTACCCACTCACGTATTCTGGCCTGGAGCATTCTTGGATGACTCTATTTCAATTCAAAATTTGCACACACAATGCTTTTTGTTTTTATTTCTTTAAAAATTCTACTGCTCAAGGTAGAAACGTATAAGAATCCAATGAGGATTTTAAGAAAAGTGACTTTTATTCACATCTTTAATTTCCTGGAGCTGAACTTGAAGCCTCTATTCAGCACTTTTCAGAGACTTCACAGCAACAGTCATTTATCTGTGTCTAGCCCAGCTCTCTTACTGGTGAGTCACCTCCTGATAAATTTGACTTCCTTAACCAAAGGCTGAAACATATGAGATATAGGCCCCAGAAATCTACAACAGCAAATAAGCCATAATTGCTTGTTTCTGTAGCTTGCAAACACTGAACCAGATCTAGACAGGCCCTTGCTTTCCTGGTAATAACCATTTTTGTTGGCCACTTTTCTCCTATCTCCCGTCTTTTGGTTTGTATAAAATGCCTTTCAAGGCAGAAATTAGTTTTCAGATTGTTTTCGCCAAATCCAGTGAATGTAACACATCTTGACTGATGCCTGCTAAGGACAAATGGTAAGAACAGCATGTGACTCTGAAAGATTTTCAAAAGGGGATTTTGCAATTAGCATGTGGTCCTCTTTTCTTCCAGCAGGTAGTAAAAAGAGAAACATCTAACGGTGGGGTTCGTATCTCACCAAATATCAAGCAGACCAAAATTACTTGTTAGAATCTTGGCTTCCCTTGAAGTCTGGGAGAGCGCTTGTAAGTTTCCTCCTGGGCATGGGAGAGCGGGAGTGCCTTTTCCCAGGGAGGAGTGGGGACCTGGGTGAGCACAGCTTTGCCCAGGGCTCATCGTGGGGCAGGCAGACGGCCAGCCATCGAGGCAGGCACGGGATGTGCAGGGTGCAGCAGAAGCATGCAGCGAAGAGACAGGCACAGATCTGGAAGCTGCATGTGGAACTCGTCCTTGTAATTCTAAACCCTGTTTATTTGATTCTTAAAATCCTCTGCTGAAAATGTGGTGAGTCATTGCCTCTGATCCCGGCTTGTCTGTTGGTATTCTGTGAAGCTGCTCGAATCGTGGAGGAGCAAAGGAATAAGTGCCATTTTGGTTTTAATTAAATTCTGAAAAAGATTCAACCATATCCTGCCTCTTCCTTCCATCAGGGATCCTGCAATTATTAAATTAGGCCGGTGGTGTCTACTTTCAGAATCATGAATTTTTACCAGCAGATAATTTCTCTTTTCTATTGTTGGATATTTTCTTGGTGCATTTTACGGCTATCATCTTTGGCAGAGCTAATCTGGTTTTCTTCAGCCACAGTTCTGCTCGTTAATCCATTTATGGATTTTTGCATAGTTTCTCCTTGGATGGTGAGTGAGTGTATTACCTCCGAGGTTTTTTTTTTTCCAAGTCACTTAGTGGAGCTTGTGCCTCTTTTTTTTTTTTTCTGTATCCAAAATATGTGCTTGAATCCTTCCTGTCTGCTAGCTTTTTGAAAATTTATTTAACGTCTTGGCTGGGATGACATTTGAAGAAGATAGTCACGCAATGAACACATTTATAGAAAGTTCTGTATATTCAAGTTGAGTTACTTATCTTTTTTAAAGAGTGATTTTTCTTTCTGGGCTTGAAATTTATCTACACATTAAATATCTCTTTTTCTACATCAAATACCCTTCTAAACACGGAGCGGGTACACACATATGTATACACACAAACGGAAAAATATGATACCACTTTTTAATTCTACCAAATGTTTAAAGAATTAGCACTAATTCTTTTCAAACACTCCCATAAGAACAGAGAAGGCGAAATCACTTCTTAACTCATTCTATGAGGTCAGCATTACCATGATACTAAAGTCAGACAAAGAAATCAGGAGAAAACTAGAGACCCACATTCTTTATCAATAGAAATGCAAAAATCCTCAACAAAATACTAGCAAGCCGATTTCAACAGCATATTAAAAGGATTATACCACAGGATAGAGTAGGATTTATCCCAGGAATACATGGGTGGTTCAACATACAGACATCCTTCAAAGTAATACACTGGAGATAGAATTAAGGGAAAAAAAATCCTGTGATTATCTCAATGGAGGCAGAGAAGCATCTGACAAAATCCAACACTCTTTCATGATAAAGACACTTAAACGAGGAACAGAAGGGAACTTCCTAAACATGTTATGTGAATCTTACCTCAATTTAAAAAGATTATTACAGGATGCCATTCTCAGGTAGGTCACAGTCTTGTTGAGAAGGAGATAGTACAAACATACGTCAAAAATCCAGTAGAGGCATTTCTTACTTCCCCTGGCAGCATGGAAACATAATATGGCTGTGGAAGCTGAAATTGTGCAGAGATCTCTTGCTTTTTTTTTTTATTCAGCATCATTGGGATTGTTGTTCAGTCACTCAGCTGTGTCCGACTCTTTGAGACCCCTTGGGCTGAAGCACGCCAGGCTTCCCTGTCCTTCACTATCTCCTGGAGTTTGCTCAGATTCGTGTCTGTTGAGTCAGTGATGCCACCTAACCATCTTGTCCTCTGTTACCTTCTCCTCCTGTCCTCAATCTTTCCTGTGAGGGAAAACCCCATCAGGGTCTTTTTCAATGAGTTGGCTCTTCACATCAGATGGCCAAGGTATTAAAGCTTCAGCTTCAGCATCAGTCCTTTCAATGAATATTCAGAGGTCTCTCTTTTTTTTTTTTTTCTCTCTCTAATTTTTCAGCTTTCAGCTCAGCTCAGCTCAGTTGCTCAGTCATGTCCGACTCTTTGCAACCTCATGAATCACAGCACGCCAGGCCCCCCTGTCCATCACCAACTCCCGGAGTTCACTCAAACTCACGTCCATCGAGTCGGTGATGCCATCCAGCCATCTCATCCTCTGTCCTCCCCTTCTCCTCCTGCCCCCAATCCCTCCCAGCATCAGAGTCTTTTCCAATGAGTCAACTCTTCACATGAGGTGGCCAAAGTACTGGAGTTTCAGCTTCAGCATCATTCCTTCCAATGAACACCCAGGACTGATCTCCTTTAGGATGGACTGGTTGGATCTCCTTGCAGACCAAGAGACTCTCAAGAGTCTTCTCCAACACCACAGTTCAAAAGCATCAATTCTTTGGTGCTGTGGTATAATTGACAAATAGAAATTTTATGTACGTATGCTGTACATCTTGATGATTCGATATGTGTGTAACAGTAGAATGACCACAATCAAGGTAGTTAACATATCCATTAGCTTACATTGTTACCTTTTGGAGAGGTGAGAACACGTGAGACCTACTCTCCCAGCAAAATGTCGTATATACAATACAGTATTGATGACTGTAGCCACCACTCTAGGCTTCAGAACTTAAGCATACTTACTTGCATAATCTGAATTTTGTATGCTCTGACCAATATCTGACCTCATTTCCCTTTTCCTCCAGTCCTGGCAACCATTTCCTTTGGATAAAGACCCAGAAGTGGGATCACTGGATCATATGTGGTAGTTCTGCTTTTAATTTTTTGAGGAACCTCTGTATGACTTTCCATGATGGCTGTAACAATTTACAGCCCCATCAGGTGAGTACAAGGGTTCCCTTTTCCTGACATCCTTGCTAATAATTACTTTCTTTTCTCGTTTTGATCATGGCTGTTCTAACATGGATGAGGTGATTTTTCTTTGTGGTTTTGACTTGCATTTCCCTTATGATTAATGAAATTGAGCACCTTGGAAAAAGTGAATACTGTTCCATAGCATTAAAACATGTTAAAACATTAAGAACTCTTGTGCTGCATAGGGAAATAAATTACAGTGCAGTGTGATTGAGAACATTAAAAGTATTGTGAATTAGTGTTTTATTTCTTTACAAAACAAATATCAAGATGGGTTTAGGTAACGCTTGCTTGTTCTTTTGGCATACTGCTATGGAGTAAGGATCCATCTATTGTCTGCCTTGGCAAATTTTCCCGTTGTTTTATAAGTTTGGATCAGCTTCTTGTATTTTATCCTTTGCATTTTCAAAGTTATAAGCCATCAATGCAGTCTTTTTTATTTTCACTCTTTTCATCACAATTCTTTTCTTCATTCATCCCAATAAGTTCGTTTTTGCTAAGTTCCTCTGGCTCTTTATGTCTAGAATCCCCTGAAAAACAGTGTCAGTTTTCCCAGGATCAGCTATTTTATCTTTTAAAAATGTATTTCCTTTTATATTTTTAGTTGGAGGATAATTGCTTTACGATGCTATGTTAGTTGCTGCTGTAACTATGTGAATCAGCTGTGTGTGCGCTCAGTCTCTTAGTTGTGTCCGACTCTTTGAGAACCTGTGGACTGCAGCCTGCCAGATTCCTTTGTTCCTGGGGATTCTCTAGGCAAGAATACTGGAGTGGGTTGCCTTGCCCTTTTCCAGGAGTTTGCCACTGGTCATGACGCGTATCTGTTATTTACATACTGATCCATGAACTTGAGGGAGCAGCAAAAACTTTACTCTATGCAGCTATTCACAGTTAACATGTCATAGTAGCTAAAATTAGAACTGTGCTGTTGGGAAAATTGGTGCTATTTAACTAAACCATGATCATTGTAATCGGTGTAATCGGAGACATGCCAAGCGAGGGCTACACGTTCTAAAGTTGTGCAGTATTGAGCAACATTGCAATAGAATTCTGGAGATTGGATTCGTGATGAGTTGGATTTGCTTAAGGATTAAGGTGTTCCTTTAAGCTAACAGTTGTGAACATATGGAGGGAAGAAACACAGTGTAAGTAGGCTAATGAGCAGCTTTACCTGATAACAGCAAAGAAAGTACAGTCTTATCAATAGCTAGGCAGGAAGAGGACTGACTGTGACAGCACTCGAGATACGGGTAGAGTGGTAAACTGGAAAGAAAATCTACTTAAAGGAAAAATCATGATTTATACATGGGGGGAAACCTGAGTTTTTTCTACTCTTTGCTACACATTCCATTTTTAATCTTTGGTAAGTCGTGGGCAGCCACTTCCTTATTTGCAAAATGAGGGTAATTGTATTTAGTGAAAATGGCTGAGTGTAAAGATTCTTGAAAGTGGGGAAAAGTTTTATGACTGTGCCCATTCTTCAAATGTGGGTTCGATCCCTGGGTCAGGAAGATCCCCTGGAGGAAGGCATGGCAACCCACTTCAGAATTCTTGCCTAGAGAATCCCATGGACAGAGGAGCCTGGTGGGCTACAGTCCATTGGGTTGTAAAGGGTGGGATCCAAGTGAAGTGACTTAGCATGTATGGACACCATTCTTCAAACATTTACTGAGTGACTGCTTTGAGACAGGAACTGGGCTAAATATTTCTGTTCAAGAGGTGATAAGACATTGCCTCGTGTGTAAGCACTAGGAGATGGGAGGAGGGAATAGTTAAATGAACCAAAAATTACCCAACAATCTGGTAGATACTGGAAAGGAGGTCATAGTGAGTAGTTGAACAGGGAGCAATCATGATAAAATATCATGTCTTTTTAGGAAGAATTTTATGGCATTTCTTGACAGGATGAAAGAGGTTGGATGTCTAATGCTGGTGAAAAGTTTAATAGCTCCTGTTTGTTGATCCCAGGTCTCGGGTGAAACCACTGGAGTGAGGCGCTGAAGTGGACTGGAGGAAACATTTGGAGAAAGTCAAGATTCTGAAAGACCAGAATGTTTCCTGCATCATCTACATATAAAGTCCCCAAGAATGATGGCAGGATTCACCCTCATTTAGAAAGATAGCCTCCACGGAAATAGGTCCTTCATAATGCAGGGGATTGACTTCACTATTTGATGAGTTATTACACCCTGGAAGATAGATTTCAAAGAAGCATCAAGTGTTCATTACCTGCAGTGTGTTGTATCTGTGTTTCTTTAACGTTAATGTGCATAAAAAAGTCACCTGGAATCTTGTTAAAAAGCAGATGCTGACCAGCAATTCTGAGGCGGACCTGGGCATCTGCATTTTAAAAAATCTTCGGTTGACTTCGCTTGAGTAACAAAGTGTGGCCTTCTTCAGCGACAGTTTCAGCTTGAGTACCTTATTCTTGAATTTCATGTCTGTGGTCATACTTTGAAAAGTAGAGGAAAAGCACTTGTCTCTTTTTCTACAAGGTAATTATCATAATTTTGTGAGTCACAAAGTAACCAAGTGAAAGTCGCTCAATCGTGTCCGACTGTTTGCCACCCCATGGAGTTCTCCAGGCCCGAGTCCTGGAGCGGGGAGCCGTTCTCTTCTCCAGGGGTCTTCCCAACCCAGGGATCAAGCGGAGGTCTCCTAAATCGGCAGGGAGATTCTTCACCGCTGCGCCACCTGGGAGCCCCATTTACAGCATATACATGGTGGATAGTTATTAGCAGTGGTAGTTACATTTTCAGCTGTCAATGGTCTCTTTGTACTCTTGACTTATGTACATTTGTTTTTAAAAAATGTTAATACTAACTCATAATTGGGGGTAAAGGATGGAAGCAATGGCTTACATTTGTACTGTCCAATTTTGTAGCCGGTAGTCATAAGGGACAATTGGATTTAACTAATTAAATTTAAATAAAATGCAAGTTATGTTCTTCAGACATTTTAACCATACATCAAGTGGCAGTAGCCCCATGTGTCTCGTAGATACTGTGTTGGACAATGCAGATTGAGAGAACATTTTCTTTACCCCGGACTGTTCTATGGACAGTGCTGATCCAGATAATTCCTATTAATGAGACTCAAGTGTCTTTTGAACCATGAACTATCCAATCATTTACTTTAAATTCCCACTTCACTTTACTACTATAGTTTTGGCATTTATTGCTCTGTTGTTTGAGATTTTCCAATGTATTTCTTTACTTTCTTAAAGTAACTCTGATAATGACATAACAAAGTCAGTCATCCATAAGAGGTCTCAGGATTAGGAATTTTTGTTTTGTTTGGAAAAGTAGAATCAAGGGAAACCAAAGTGCTGGAAGTGTTTTGCAATTTTTATAGGGACAGTAATGGAAAGAATATAACAAACCAGATAATATTTCATTCATTGTTTCTCCAGCAATAAGCCAGACATAAGAATCTTCAGTTCACTTCAGTCACTCAGTCATGTCCGATTCTTTGTGACCCCGTGAACTGCAGCATGCCAGGCCTCCCTGCCCATCACCAACTCCTGGAGCTTGCTGAAACTCATGTCCACTCAGTCGGTGACGCCATCCAGCCATCTCATCCTCTGTCATCCCCTTCTCCTCCCACCTTCAGTCTTTCCCAGTAGCAGGGTCTTTTCCAATGAGTCAGTTCTTCACAAGTGGCCAAGGTATAGGAGCTTCAGCTTCAGCATCAGTCCTCCCAGTGAATATTCAGGGCTGATCTCCTTTAGGATGGACTGGTTGGATCTCCTTGCAGTCCATGGGACTCTCACGAGTCTTCTCCAACACCACAGTTCAAAAGCATCAACTCTTTGGTGCTCAGTCTTCTTTATGGTCTAGCTTTCACATCCATACATGACTACTGGAAAAACCACAGCTTTGACTAGGATGGACCTTGGTCGGTAAGGCAATGTCTCTGCTTTTTAATATGCTGTCTAGGTTGGTCATAGCTTTTCTTCCAAGGAGCAAGCGTCTCTTAATTTCATGGCTGCAGTCACCATCTGCAGTGATTTTGGAGCCCAAAATAAAGTCCCTCAATGTTTCCATTGTTTCCCCATCTATTTGCCAAGAAATGATGGGACTGGATGCCATGATTTTTAGTTTTTTGAATGTTGAGTTTTAAGCCAGTTTTTTCACTCTCTTCTTTCACTTTCATCAAGAGGCTCTTCAGTTCTTCTTCACTTAATTTTCTCTATGCTAAGGATCTTAGTTTGTTGAAGTATTTAGAATTATTTTGTTCTTTTGTTACTCATGTATCATTTCTAATTATCAAATAGTGTTTCTGACATACAGTTAACACTGGGCAGCAAAAAAACTGATGGTTGGACACCAACAGGCTACTAATATGCGTTGTTCTTCTGTTTATAGTAACTTTACTTGCTGAACCACAGGAGGTAACAGGCAAAATAGTAGCACATAATAAATGAAATAAAATTAACTTTAAAAATAATGAAAATAAGCAAAAATAGAATACATAAAATTTTTCATCTTCTAAAGTATTAGTTCTTACTAGAATTCTTGGTGTTGAAGAATGGATTATTTACCATGCAGAACATTTACACACATTTGAAATGAAATCTTGATCTCTAAAAGTAATTTCATGAATCATATGACTTCCATATTATTAGAAGCATATATATTAAGAAAAAATAGAATACCAGTAACAAAACTGATATGTTATAGGGATCCAAAGGAAGAAATTAACCAAGTCATTTGAGGGGGGGAAAAAAAAGTGATATATGGACAGTTTACATTGGAAATGGAGCTTAAAAAATTTCTTAAGAAATTTAAGAGTGTTCTTATAAACGTAAGAATTTTCGTATATTTGATGTGTTGCATTCTGTTTCAGATATTATCCTTTCTCGCCCTCTAGAGCCCCATCTTTGACTTGGAGGGACCCTTCCCGTTGCTTCCATATCTTAGAACGTGACTTAGTCATATATTTGATGTGTTGCATTCTGTTTCAGATATTATCCTTTCTCGCCCTCTAGAGCCCCGTCTTTGACTTGGAGGGACCCTTCCCATTGCTTCCATATCTTAGAACGTGACTTAGTCTTTCAAGTCTTCCTTGCTTTCCTAAGTGTCCAGACTTACCTTAAATATGTGGAGATCATAATGGGCACCACTGAAACAAGAATCTGAGATATTGGAGGAAAGTTTTGGAGGGTAGATGAAAAGACATGAGCAAAGGCATTTATACTTGCTGAGGGAGGTGTTGAGGTCAGAAAATGCCTCTGTAGGTCTACCCAAAGGGGTGGAAAGTGGATAGATAGAAGATAGCATGGCTGTGGGGAACTGGTTCTAAAAGCTATAGGCAGTGATGGATTGCCTTATCATTATCCTCTAACATTTTTAAACAGATGGATAACTTGATTGCAATTGAATTTTAAGAAGGCAGATTTAAAGATGGTTTGTTTGATGAGAAGAAACTGCAAAGAAATTAATTACAGGGCTATTACAATAAATGTGATGAAAGCTGACAAAAATTGCAATAGAATTGTGCAATATTGTACAGATGTCAGGGATGTTCCAGAACTAAAATCCATGATACTCAACTACTGATTGAGTGCAGGAGCTTAGCAAAAATAGTAGTCAAAAATATTAATGAACTTTGGAGCCTGGGAATACAGACTTTCAACAGCTGTATTATGTCTAAAACTAAGGAGGGATTACTAGGTAGCTCAGTGGTAAAGAATCCACCTGCCAATGCAGGAGACACGAGGGATGAGGTTCTATCCCTGAGTTGGGAAGATCCCCTGGGTAGGAAATGGCAACCCACTCCAGTATTCTTGCCTGGGAAGTCCCATGAGCAGAGGAGCCTGGTGGACTATAGTCCATGGGTCGCAAAGAGCTGGACATGACAAAGTGAGTTCACACACACACACAAGGAGGGAAAGAGAGATTTGGCAGACTTTGATATCAAGATTGCAATAAATCCATAAGCAGGGGTATAAATTTAAGAAATTGTGTACGGAGAGAAAAAGATGGCTTATTAGAAGATCGTGCATAGTCCTTATCATTTCAGGAAAAAGAAGACTCTAAGGATTTGTTGAAGGGGACTAAGAAAGAGCCTGCATAGAGTTAGGGCAAATGAAGATCAGTTGCATGCAGACTAAGGAATGAGGCGTTCTCAAGGATGAGGCAGTTTTCAACAGAAAGGTTAAGTAGAAGAGGAGTTAGGAAAAGGGATTTATATTGCAATTGTGTACTCAGGTGGCTCCGTGGTAGAGTCTGCCTGCTAATGCAGGAGATGCAGGTTTGATTCTTGGGTTGGGAAGATCCCCTGGGGCAGGAAATGGCAACCCACTCTGGTATTCTTACCTGGAAAATCCAATGGACAAGGAGCCTGGTGGGCTACAGTCCATAGAGCCATAGAGAGTTGGAAATGACTGAAGCAACTGAGCATGCGCGCGCACACACACACACACACACACACACACACACACACACACTTATGGACCAATGAAGGGTACACAGTATAAGTAGAATACCTCAAATATGGGGATGACTAGGATTGGATATTCCTTGGGTTAAGAGTTCAGAGATTGAAGTCTGGAAATCCTTGTAGCCAACCAGGACCTCTCAGATGCATCTGAGAGGGTTTGTTTTAGGAGAGCCAGGAACTAGGCATGAGCAACAGCCAAAGGCTAGATTCAAGATGTCAACAGGTGGTCAAGAGCTACAGACAAGGTGAACTTGGGCAACAGTCCTACAGCAAGGAGTGGATGATCTAAAAAATCTGAAAATGTTAGTCGCTCAGTTATGTCTGACTCTTTGCGACCCCATCAACTGTGGGAGCCAAGGCTCCCTCAGGCTCCTCTGTCCATGGAATTCTCCAGGCAAGAATACTGGAGTGGGTTGCCATTTTCTCTTCCAGGGGAACTTCCCGACCCAGGGATTGAACACGGTCTCCCACACTGTGGGCAGATTCTTTACCATCTGGGCTGCTGGCTGAGCCGTTTCGTGGCCAGGTGACATGACCGGGAATTCTTTAGTTGTCTTTAAGTGCTACTTCTCAGTAGGATCTTGTGGCTGTTAAGCACAGTTCTGGAAGTGGTGGAGAGGAAGTCTGCAATGAATAAGAAGAGGAGACAAGCTGAAATTAGCAGAGCTGAGTACTTTTGCTAGAAGTTTTTAGTGAAGGGAAGGGAGAGTAGCTTCAGGATGAAGTAGGATCAAGAAGAAACTTTTTATGAGGTTATAGGAGAGTTGAACATATTTATAGGCAGTGGGAAAAGATTCTGGAAAACAATGGGGGTATAACGATGAAAGCAAGAAGAAATAAATTTGGAAAGAGACAGATCTTTTTTTTTAAGGAAGGCAGCAAACAGAAAGACAGAGTCCAAACCAATTTAATTTTCCAAGTGTCAGGCACTATTTTCTCATTTGGTGTCTAAGAGTCCATGGTATTTGTTATGCCATAGGATCTGATTTATGAATAGATGCAGTTTATTTTAGTAGAATTGACTGGCAACTAGTTCAGATTCCAGGGGAAATACAGCAAGATTTTCATTTGTAAAGATATCACCAGTCGCTCCTTATTTTTGGGAGAAGCACTTTGGACTGATTTTGCAGAGGGGCATTTGCACGGGGTAACCATGCTTTCTTATTCAGTTTCCCTCTAGATCATGGCAATGATTTTTTAAATAGTTGCTAGAAACTTTGGCGGGCTTCCTAGGCAGGGTGGAGGTAAAGAATCTGCCTGCCAATGCAGGAGACAAGAGATGCAGTTTCCATCCCTGGCTTGGGAAGAGCCCCTGGAGTAGGAAATGGTAGCCTACTCTAGTATTTTTGCCTGGAAAATTTCATGGACAGAGGAGCCTGACAGGCTACATTCAAGGGGGTTGCAAAGAGTGGGACATGAGTGAGCGACTGAGCACAGAAACCTTGGTATGCTCTTTGGCCATGGAAGAAAAAAGAGAGAGCTATACTTATTCAAGATAATATAAAAACTCAACTCAGTAGTGTGATGTCTTACCACTAGTCTGCTTTTCACTGGGAAGAGGGAAGGTGTATTTTCAGGATCATACTTTAATGATTCTTAATATCTATAATATCAACTAGAACATTATTCTCATATGACAATTCCCAATTTAACTAATTAATTAAATGTTATATTCACTTCTATGAATCATATATTCCACAGAGAACTTCACAGACTATCCTTCTTGACACCAGATTTTGACTTAACCATCTGAGAAATGACTGTCTTCAATTAGGTTGAAATATTTACTGATCCAGTTAGAATGCAGAGTTCATTTGGCAAGAATGCAAATGCAGGAAAATATTTTCATGAACAGGAATTATAATTTTTTCTTCAATTTGACTTCCCATATACCAGATGTTTCTATTCTGAGAGTGTGAGAAGAAAAACTCTTCTTTTTTATTTGTTTTTCCACCAGTACAATTATATGTATTCCAAGAGAATCCTGGTATCTAAAATTACTCACTGGGAAGACAGCAGTTGGAAAGACAGCGGTTGTATACATTTTCTCCAGCAGGTATAAAATATCCACTGAGGAAGGTGAGGCCCTCAGAACCTCTTGAACTAGCTGGTAATCTGTAGGAACTCACAAAGGCTTTAAAAATCAAGGCTGGACTGGAGCAGTCTTATTCTCCCACTCACTTTGCTCATTTCCCTTCAGTCATTTTCAGCTAAAGCTGCCAGTGGGGTTAATTTCTTGACTGTTCTGTCAAATGTTAGGCTCTAGTACACATACTTGTGTATATACGAACAACTGTTTTTTAATGACCTGCCAAGAAGCTATAATCTTCCATCGTGGTCCCCTTGGGATTCAATTAGAATGGTTTTCCACAGCCTGACATGTTTATGGGGCATAGGTAAAGAGACAGTTCATAAAACTGTCAATTTTCTGAGAAATTAAAGAAAAATTGGGCTGCTTAGTGCTTTGGCAATTCTGTGCTGCTGATACTAGCATGGGAAGCAATGGAATCAGAGGAAACATAACAAGATCCTGATGCATTAGGTATGGGTAGGTTAAAAATAATGTACAAGGGCATTTGTCAATTTGAATGCATCTTTATGCCAGTTGGAGAAGGAAAAACCTAACCTGGGAAGCCTGACTTTGGGGACAAGGATGTGAATACTGAAGCACAACTTATTTGCATCTGGAAGATTTATCATTTTGCTTAATAGGCAAGATCAAGAGATGAATTCTAGGCAAGGGGGGCAGGTGTCAAGTCTCCCTAGGGGAATGGTAAAGTGATGAGCAGTGCTTTCCTTGGGGGATTCTTCATTTAAACTATCTTTTGCTTCTTTAGGGAAAAGGTATTACTCTAACATAGATTCTGTATTGAGAATCAAGTCTGTTGAAACAAACGAAGCACATATCTCTTGGCCAGGTCTCTTTATCTGTCTTTAATAAAGGTGTTCATTCTTTTCCAGGCTCTAACTGTGGCAGGTTTCATGACCATGCCCCTGACTTAGCTCAGGCCAGTACCTGACCTGCAGTAGCAAACAAACCCATGTGACTGTAGTACAGGATCTTGTGTTCTAATAGTAGATGTAGACATGAGAACAAAAAATCAGATTATAATATTAATTATTAAATGTTTAACAGAGTTGTAAGCTGGATCTTATAGTGGAGTAACTAATGGATTCTGCCTGAGATGGTAAGGAAATTTTTTGCAAAAGAGATATTATTTGAACAACATAAAAATGTTTTTGAAAGGAGACCAAGGAATTTTATGGGTAACCAAGGGAACAAGTCAGACACGACTGAGCGCCTAAATAGCAAGAGAACGCTGCCATCCTGTTTTTGAAAGAGTGTGTGTGTTTGTGTGGGAGTGTGCCTGTGTGTGGGCATACTTGTAGATGTGTCTGGATGAGGCTGAGGAAGTGGTAAAATGAAGAAGTGCCAGAAATTGAAGATAGATTGAGTTCGAAGGGTTCCCATTTACACTTACACTTTGGTCTACTCGAATGAAAAGCCACTGAAGGATTTTAATCAATAAAGTTAGAAGAAAAGATTTGTATAGCTTCACGACTGGTTCAGTAGGTATTTCCATATGATGATAATAGTTTAGTTCTGAGCCACTCAGATTATACACTGATGGTATTGATTCTTTAGACAAAGCAAAATAAAAATGCTATTAGTTTCAAATATGAAAAATGTACAAATAGTGCTAGCAGAAGATTTAAAACCAGTGTTTAATTTATCCTCCAGTTACTTCCAGTCACAGAATCCCACTGAGTGGCTGAGAAAGGAAATTTGGGGGGATAAAACTTACCAAATAATACATCCTACAGCAGAATATAGTCTTGATTGAAAAAAAATAGAAATTTATATGGAATCAGGGAGGCCAAAGACTGATAAAGTTCATAGCATAGAATTTTCTAGCAACAATTTTGCTTGATTTCACAAATCAGGAGGCCTGCCAACATTGAAATTACCCTTAGTGTTAAATGTCTTATAATTATGGTATGTAAAACCATAATTAATGAAATGTTATACATACAATTTTGAAATGCTAGTAATAATCTAGTGTGCTGTAGCTTCTTCCATCTAAGGTTCTAAAGATGATTCATAATCATTAATTAATTAAAGTTCTTAACACCATCCCAAGGATAAGCTAAATGAGTTATTATGAACTCAGTGCTCAGTTTAAAGTAATTTTAGTCTTCACTTGAAACTATGGGAAAATAAGTGTTGGAGAGATGGAAAATACAATGTGTTTAGTTGGAATTGATCAGAGTATTGATGCCAACTTTTTAAAATGTTGTGGCAAGTCTGTTGGAGCACCGAAGTATGAGTAATCTCCCCAAATAGTGACTCTGTTCTAAGTATTAGGAGCTGGTAGGCGATCACCTGTTGACGTATGGCAAGGGACCCAGTCCTTTTAGGTAAAGTGCTTGATATGAAGGGAGGGTGATAATATCCTTCATTATGATTTTCAAACAAAGTGAAACTTGGTTCTGAATGTGCAATTGTACTATCTGACTGCTTTGTAAATGACTGACTTGCAGTTCTATCATTTTATTATTTTATTGTAATGCTTCACCAAAAAAATGAATTAAGTTCGTAATGTTTATTACTCATTCTGGCACACAGATAATTTAGACATGTTAACTATTCTGAGTTCATGTCAAACAGAAATGCATCCTTCTCTCCAGAAAAAATTGTTATAACTTGTTAGTATTACTTAAGAAAAGTTGAAAACCTGTTTAAAGTTTTAAATTGGTCAGACCTTTTTATCTCTTTTGAAAAGTATGGGTCCAAAGCAGAGTTCTTCCTTATTCTAATGCGTGATTTTGACCTAAGACATTATTACAAGGTACTAATGTAGTCATCATAGTTTTACGTTATTTTTCAAGTAGAAAATGATGTATATTTGATAAATATATATTATTTATAATATTATAAATAATATATGTTATATATCATTATATATATTTTCTATTTTCAAATAGAAAATGATTGGTTGCATAAAAATTATATTGAATGTAACAATAAACTTGGAGAAGGCAATGGCAACCCACTCCAGTACTGTTGCCTGGAAAATCCCATGGATGGAGGAGCCTGGTAGGCTGCAGTCCATGGGGTTGCTAAGAGTTGGACACTTAGCAACTGAGCGACTTTACTTTCACTTTTCACTTTCATGTGTTGGAGAAGGAAATGGCAACCCACTCCAGTGTTCTTGCCTGGAGAATCTCAGGGACGGGGGAGCCTGGTGGGCTGCCGTCTACGGGGTCGCACAGAGTCAGACACGACTGAAGCGACTTAGCAGCAGCAATAATAAACTAACTGACCGTAACTGTTAAAGAGTAGAATTGATAACATATACAATAAATGGTATTTTTATCATTCCGTAGCCATGATACACAAGTTAGGTAAATATATTTATTCTAATAAGAGTATTAAAACAGTATAATAAGTATACTTTTGGTACAACCAAGTAAAATTTTTTTACTGGTTTATTTTCTTTAAGGATAAAATGAGATAATTCACCTCTCTGTATAATTTCAGTCTTCTCCTTTGCTTTTTTTCCTCTCAATATATAATCTTTCCATTTCTCTTTCTCACAAAATACTGCATTATTTTCATTACGCATTCAGTTGTTTCTCTATTTTTTGATCCATTTCTTCCAAGATTTTGAAATCATTATTGTATTATAGGAAAAGTATATAGGAAAAGTATAATATGAGAAGTCATTAGATACAGATTTTGTGTGGGTTGTCTGGTATACCACAGACCATCAGAGGAAAAATATTCCAGCAACCCTGGACATTATATTTTTATTTTTTGCTATTTAATGCCTTGTGCCTTTATCATTTTTCAGAGTTACTAAACCACTTGTTGGCTTTCATGCAGTCATAAAATAAAACCAGTTAAATAACTGACATATTTCTCTCTCTCCATAGATATGATGAAATAGAGATAAAGAATAAAACAGAGAAGAATGGAAATCAAGGAGAGACATGCTAAAGGTCACTAAAGTATGATAGAGAATTCAATTAGATCAAAGAACGTTGGACGTTATTTGACAGTGTTTAATAGGAAGCAGCTGCATTGGGAAGTCTTTGGTAAGAATTTGTTCTTTAGACTTGCAGGGGACTGCACTCTCTCACAGAGTTCAGAGCGTTGAACGTGGCATCCTTTTCTGATTTCCTTCGTATATTCAATTTGGGAGTTGTGATGTAATAGGATGAATCAGCGTAGGTCTGATGGAAGCATTGGGGTCTGTACTCCAGAATCCTGGGGTGACGTGCTACACAACACATTTTGGGTGGAGCAGAAATAGTCTGGTCTTTCCTGCACTTCCCAGGCCTTGGCAAATGGAAAACAGGGAATTCAGAACTCTCCTGTCCATCCAGGCATTGTCCCAGCGAGCTTTGCTTCAGGCGTACTGGATACTGCCGGATAAGAGCTGTAATTCATTCATTCTCAGATGTTTGCGGCCGAAGGGCCACGTTTTAGGGCCAGCATTTCTGCCACGCAGCCAACCTTACCAGCTTCTGCTGCCCACAAATAAATCCCCATCAGAATTTGCTGGTCTTCATTGCATGATTGGCCTTCTGTTTCATGAGTTACTGATGATATGAAGCCTGGTTTTATCAACTATCCAGGTAAAATAATTAAACCATGTCATTGCCTAATTGTAAACAAAATAATAAACAGGTCAGTGGAAGCACTCTGAATCCTTAGAGAATGTTTGTGAGAATTTCTACTAGATATTGCAAAAAACAGGAGGAAAAATGCTGCATTTTATAGTGAAGGTCACTGGCCTTCAAATTCATTTTTACCAGAAAGGCTGACATTCAATATGTATGAGCTCTCTTCTCTGCCATTGACACTGGAGAATCGACTGTGGTAGAACTGGGTGAAGAGACTTGTAGATCATCTAGCAGCCCCTGCCTGCACCCCCACCTCACTCTTTTTCAGAAACAAAGAGGATAAGCGATTGATGAAAGCCTTCCAGCTCCCCTCATCCCCTCTCTTGCCCCACCAAATACGTGTCAGTAACCTCACGCATTCTCCTTTTATTCTTTGGCACTTCTAAAAATAAGTGTCCTTTCTCAGGGGTGAAGTGCAAGGCTGATCCTCTCTCTGTTCCTTGGCTCCATCCTGTTCTGAATCCGGAGGAAGACTCTGGAGTCTTTTTCCAACAATGACCTTTTCTCCTCCCTTTATTTAACTCCTCTCTCTCTTCCCATGGAAGGAAATCAAATTGTATGGCATCAAAACCTCCCATCAGCTTGGTGATCTTCGAAAAATGTTTTGAACATTTTATTAGGAAAATATGTATATACACAGAAAAGTAGAGATGACAGAAGAATGAGCACCCATTCATGCAACGCTCGGCTTCGAGAATTACCAACTTTGGCCAACCTCAGTTCATCTCTCCCTCCACCCATTGCCTCCAGTTGGAGTATTTTTAAACAAATTTCGGGTATTAAATCATCTCTAGGATTTATCACTAAAATAAAAGACTTCTTTCATTAAACATGACAATGTCATTCTCACACTTTAAAATTAACGGTAATACTTTTATAACTATCAAATACCCAGTTAGTGTTCAAATTTTCCCAATTGTCTTGGATAATTTTTTCAAAAGGTTTGAGTCAAGATTCAAATAAGATCACCCTTTGCAATTAGTGGATGTGTCTCTTAAGTTTCTTCTTCCTGCTCCTTCTCCTCCTCCTTCTCTCTTTAGGTAAATTATTTGCTGAAAAACGTGTACATGTGTTAAGTGGACTTTCCCACAGTCTGGATTGCGCCTATTATATCCGGTCATGTCATTTAGAAGGTTGTCACCCCCATGATACCTTCAAATTGATAGCTCGATCTAAAGGCTTGGTCAGATTTAAATTCTATATTTTTTTTGCAAGAAACACCTTTCAGGTAGTGTTCTAGACTGCAGTGAAGAGGCAGATAATGGCTGGCTGTCTCTTGTGACCGGATCCAGGGTCACACGCACCACCGGAGGCAGAGGCAATGGCAGGGACCTGCTCTGGGTCCAGGCAATAAGGGTGCATTGACTTCCCTGGTGGCTCACGTGGCAAAGAATCTGCCTGCCATGCGGGCGACTTGGGTTCAGTCCTTGGGTCAGGAAGATTCCCTGGAGGAGAAGGAAATGGCAACCCACTCTAGTATTCTTGCCTGGAGAATTCTCTGGACAGAGGAGCCTAGGGGGCTATAATATAGTCCATGGGGTAGCAGAGTCAGACATGATTGAGCAATTTGAATCCTAAAGAGGATTTAGAAAGTAATATAACTAAGTGAAAGTCGGCACACATTTTATTATTACTGAGGTCACTAATTCTAAATAATAGCTCTGAAAATCTTCGGTTGGAGTGAATTACAAACAATTGCTGCAGTTACTCTTAAATTTTAATACTATGTATGTAAGCTTAAAAAAAAAATTCCTGGGTAGCTCAGTGGTAAAAAATCCATTTGCAATGCAGGAGACATGAAAGACATGGGTTTGATCCCTGGGTCAGTGGGATCCTCTGGAGAAGGAAATGGTACCCCACTCTACTGTTCTTGCCTAAGAAATCCCATGGACAGAGGAGCATGACAGGCCACGGTCCATGGGGTTGCCAAGAGCTGGATGTGACCAAACAGCAAAAACGTAAGCTTCTAATTGGCACATTTTAATAACCTACCCTTTAATAGACATTTTCTTCTACTTGAAAGTTATTAAAATTCGGAGAAATCTAGTTTCACAGTTGGTCTTGAGACACAAGGACAGGGTGGAATGCTTCCATTTAAGAATAATTTCATAAGGATTTGGATTAGAGCTTTGGGTACAGTCTGTGAATTCAGTCCCTTTGATATAGCCCTGTTCAATTCAAATCCAATAATATATCACAATCATTGTCAAGACGAACACACACAATGCAAGTTATTAATACTTCACTTTTCAAGTCATCATTTTGTGTGACCACTTGAAGTTATTCACATGCTAGCTCTTGAATTTGACTTCGTTTGTTTTGATATTTAAAAGACAAATAGCATGTGAATTGCAAGGCGTAAGAGTTTTGTTTGCTAAATGCAAAATGTTTATATATGAAATTTTACTGAATTTAGTTTACATGTTTAAAGTTGGAATTCATTCTTTTTCTTTGTTAATTTTCATAAACTAAAGAACATATTTGTAGAGGAAGGCAAGGTGAACCTTTGCTTCTTTAACTTTGCTTACTAGTTTATTTACTAGTTTTTTAAACTAGTTTTCAAAATAACAAGTCAGTTCCCTAACATGCTCCAAAGAAAAGGAATTCGTTTTTGTTTTTATGAACTCATCGATCTAAATGTATTGGATGTATTTTGCAACACATTAAATCAATGGCAATCAGATTGCAATTATTATCCTCTGGCTGCCTCAAATGCCCATCTGCGGCTGGAGTGGGGGTTTCTTCAAGTTAACTCCTGAGTCTTTAAAGTCTTTGACAACTTTCTGCTTTTTGGTCTAACAAGGTGTTTCAGACACATATTGTGCATTTCCTTTCCATGCTTGGCATCAGTCATTTCTACAAAGAGGCTGTTTTTTTTTTTCTTTTTTTCTCTAGTGTGTGATAGTGTCTAGCTGCAGTAATCTGCTCACTAATGGTGCTTATTGCTCTGGTGTTGGTGATGGTTTCTAGGCATTTTCAGTGGAGATTGCTAGGGAAACAAAAGGTAAAATGTTCAATAAATTAATACTGATATTTCCAAGTCAAATTCAGGATTCCAAGATTTTTTTTATGTGCAATTTTCAATGTTACATCTGAAACTCACAATGAAAATTCCAGTTTTCTTTTTTTTTTAAATTTTATTTCCAAACTTTACATAATTGTATTAGTTTTGCCAAATATCGAAATGAATCCACCACAGGTATACATGTGCTCCCCATCCCGAACCCTCCTCCCTCCTCCCTCCCCATACCATCCCTCTGGGTCGTCCCAGTGCACTAGCCCCAAGCATCCAGTATTGTGCATCGAACCTGGACTGGCAACTCGTTTCTTACATGATATTTTACATGTTTCAATGTCATTCTCCCAAATCTTCCCACCCTCTCCCTCTCCCACAGAGTCCATAAGACTGTTATACTCCAGTTTTGAATAATGCCAACCTAAATACTGATTTGTTTTATTGCATAATTTATGCACATTAATCTCAGATAGGACTTCCCTGGCGGCTCAGTGGTAAAAAAATCTGCTTGCAATGCAGGAGACACAGGAGACTCAGTCTCAATCCCTGGCTTGGGAAGATTCCCTGGAGGAGGGAATGGCAACCCACTCCAGTATCCTTGCCTGCAGAATCCCATGGACAGAGGAGCCTGCTGGGCTACAGTCCATGGGGTCACAAAGAGTCAGACACAACTGAAGTGACTGAACACACACGTGTGCAATTTCAAATGGCAGGACCAACCCTACCCCCACTGCTATGATTATTGTAAGTAAACATTTATAGGTTTCTTCATGATTACTTTTGTCTATAGGCTCTCTTCAACTAGGGATCTACAGTCATACAACTGTGTTTAAAAATTACTTGAAAATTTTCCTGTTTTTAAAATTGGGTCAATTTGCTGCCTATTTAGGTTCATTTGTTTCATTTGGCTTTAGATTACAGATTGCTTTTTAACATCTAAGTTTGGTTCGTGATTATGTAAACTATTTACATGATTCCAGGATAAATTCTGCCGAATAAGGTGTATTCAAGAAGTCTGTCTTCTATTTCCTCCACCTCTCACCTTTATCTGTCATCTTTGGTTTATTCTTCTATTCTTGGTATAACAAAATATTAGTTTATACTTCCATTTGTTATTATTTACAAATACGAACAATAGCTTATGATACATTGTTCTACACCTTGAGGATGTTTCTTAAGTTCTCTCCTATTAGTGAAAGTCACTCAGTTGTGTCCAACTCTTTGTGACCCCATGGACTGTAGCCCACCAGGCTCCTCTGTCTATGGGATTCTCCAGGCAAGAATACTGGAGAGGGTTGTCATGCTCTCCTCCAGGGGATCTTCCCAAACTTGGGATCTAACTCAGGTCTCCTGAATTGCAAGCAGATTTTTTTTTTTTTTTACTGTCTAATCCACCAGGGAAGTCCAGTAAATCAAAGCTCCATGGCCAATAGGTTGCAAACCTGCACAGGGAGACCCTAATGGATTTCAAGTCCATTGCCTTAACCACTAGGCCACGACTACAGAACTTCTCTCCCATTAAGCCATTGCTAATATAAAGATTGGGGAAGGAAATGGCAACCCACTCCAGTGTTCTTGCCTGAAAATCCCATGGATGAAGGAGCCCGGTGGGCTGTAGTCCACGGAGTCGCAAGAGTCAGATGACTTAATGACTAAACGACAACAATTCAGTTCAGTTAGTTCAGTTCAGTGGCTCAGTCGTGTCCGAGTCTTGGCGACTGTTGTCCCCATGGACAATAACAACGATGTAAGGGTGATAATACCTACTTGAAGAGTTTCCATCTGCATTAAATAAAATCATGTTTAATAAGTGCTCACAACAGTTGCCGGCACACAACAGGCACACATCCTTTGTTGGTTTTCCCTTTTCTCTGAACTCCCTCCGTAAAAATCGTCCTCATACATAGAAGACCTCCTCCTACAAGCCAGCTCTGCCTCATACCTACATATTTTGTGACAGTTTCAACCCAATTTTTCACCTTCAGTCTTTATTCTTAAGGATCTCTCTTACAGTCAGTGAGAAATACATATCCTGTTGTTACCTAGGTGTGTGGCAAAGGGAAGTCTCCATCACCATGATCTCTGTTCCTCCAATTTTTTTGTCTGTAAAATAAGAATAAAAAATGTTTATAAGTTTTAATAAGGATTAAATGAGTTAATATATATGTAAAGATTCAGAACAATAGTTGGCATATGGTACTCATAATAAATGGAAACTATTCCTATGAATCGGAGAAGGCAATGGCACCCCACTCCAGTCCTCTTGCCTGGAAAATCCCATGGATGGAGGAGCCTGGTAGACTGCAGTCCATGGGGTCGCTAGGAGTCGGACACGACTGTGTAACTGTCAAGTAGACCACCTGAGTGACTTCACTTTCACTTTTCACTTTCATGCATTGGAGAAGGAAATGGCAAGCCACTCCAATGTTCTTGCCCGGAGAATCCCAGGGACGGGGGAGCCTGATGGGCTGCCGTCTCTGGGGTCGCACAGAGTCGGACACGACTGAAGCGACTTAGCAGCAGTAGCAGCAGCATTCCAATGAATATATTTCTTCTTTCCTACCTAGATTTTGCAGAAGTAATTCTTCAAAAGCTACCATTCACTGTGTTATTATAAATAAGATATGTAAGATAGGTAAAATCGATTCTAATTAGGAAAATAAAACATACTGATAACACTTATTTTATTGGTCAAATTCTCTGATGTGAAGTGGCATAGAATGACTTCTCTTGTTGTCTTTATCCCATACAAGTTTAAAGTCAGTTTAAGTTCATCCTTTTCACTGCTTTTATAAACTAATTCCTCTAAAAGCTAGCTACAATGAGGAGGAAAAACCAAATTCTAAAACAAGGTCTATTTTCTTTTTCTTAGAAAGTGTCTCTATTTTGAATTGAGGAAGTGTAGTTGAAATGCGATCATGTCATCCATCTATCCTTCTGGCCACCCATCCATCCATCCATTCATCCATTTATTGAATTGCGGATGAATTCACCCATCAGTCAGAATTGAACCGCACGGTGGAAAGAAAATCAGACTCACACATCTGATATGAAAATGACATTCCACCTCTTGCTAGCCGTGTGATCTTGGAAAACCTACTTAACACCTCTGAGCCTCAGTATTCTAAAGAGAACTATCAGATTGACAATACCTTTCTTTATGTTGGCTGGCCAGTCTGCAGATGCTTAGAGAGCAGCGAATTTACCTTTCTCCCAAAATAAGGTGTGAACCTAGATAGGCAGGAAGTTTGTCGGGATCACTGCTTGGCGATGCTTGGTTTGGCCCATGAACTTGTCCTGCTAGAATAGGAGCATCATAGAATACAGAGCTGGAAAAGATCTTAGACCATATCCTGTCTGACTTGCTTATTTAATAGATGAGAACATTTGGGTCCAGACAGGGCAGAAGAGACTTGCCTTAAATCAAATCTGCTAAACTGTAATGCATTATATTGTTTGCGCTTTTATTTTTCACTTTATCCTTTCCTTCTTATTTCACAATAAAAATGAGTACCGTTCCTTATCTATCTTTAGAAAATTACCTTTCTTTGACATTCAACATTCAAAAAAGGTATATATACTTTCTAATTCACTTTTTTCTTCTTACAATATATCTTGGGATATTGAAGCTATTCCACTTTTACAAATAAATCAATAAATTTAAAGAAATGCCAATCTAAATCTCCAAAATATACTTTAGAGAACTTTATAAGTAAATTATGAGGATTATAGGGAGGAATGAAAGCATAGAGGTAGGCAAGATATTTTTAAAAGAGGAATGAGGGGAAACTTTTTCTACAGCTATCAAAATATAATATAAAGCTATCATAAATAAAATTATGTGGTTTTGGCATGGAAATAAAAAAATAGATCAATAGAATAGACTAGGTTTCAGAAAGACACTATGACTATGATAAAAATGGCGTTTTAAATCCGTGGGAAAGTCGTTTAATAAATGGTATTTGGATAACTGGGTCACACGTAGATAAAAATTCAGAATTGTACCTTATAGACATAGTCCACACAAAAAGATAAACCCTAATTATACCATTAAAATAAAGAAAAAATGGTCCTATACATATGTAATGAACATTGCCATCCTATGTGCATTTAAATATATATAGTTATGTATATATACATAACTATATATATGTTTATATATATGTATATATATGTAAACGAAGCGTATATATGTAAACGAACATGTGTGTGTACGTGTGTGTGATGCCAGGACAGAATCGTCGGGGAATAGGAAAGAGGTTAAGAGAAACTTGCTTTTTCACTCTCTATATCTATGTACTTTTCCTCTTTCAGACTTTTCTATTATTTTAGTAATTACAAAATAAATAATCCAAAGTACAAAAAAACTCCTCGCCGAGTTGTACACTTTCTAAAAGTCTCTGGCAAATCATATATGTGTGTGCATGCATTTTGTAAACCAGATCCCATGTTAAATGAAGTCAGGGAACTATGATTTTTTTGAAAGTTAGAGTGTTTCCTTTCACAAAGTGAAAACCATCCTCTAATCTCTCCAGCTCTTAGGGTTGGGAGTCGGTGCATCTGGTTTTCTTTAATGGTGCTTACTTCTATTTACCCTCGGTATCTGGGGTCCTTGATGTAGATTAACCATGTCATGCTGACTTCTGAAAGATGGGGTCTATCCCAGACTCTGTTACCTGCTTTTGCTTAAAGCTTTTGTTGAAGAAACTTTTCTGCAGCTGAAATGAAGCTTGAAGACTAGAAAACGAGTTTTTTCCATGTGACCTAATGGAACAAGGGATAATGAGGTTCTGATGTATAAATACATTCATATTCTGTGATGTTGTACGGGTACACTGGTATGGGGAAAGAACCAGGATAGGTTACATACGTAAGATGATTAAAAGTCATAGGCAGCCCTTACCAGTGGAAGACTTTTTAAAAATGTTTTCTACGTACGAACTCATTTCATCCTCACAATAACACTCACGTTGTTTTTCTTATGGGGAAGCTATAACACGGAAGGGTTGGAAACTTGCCCGCGCTCAGAGAGCTTGTAGGTGTTGATCTTGAACTGTGGTCCAGGTCATCTCCTTCGCGAGTCTGGTCTCTAGTTGCAGCCAATCATGGAGGGAATATTCTTTTTTTGTTTGTTTGTTTATGACCAGAAAAAGCCTCAAGTTTATCTTTTAAAAATTTATTTAAATTTATTTTTAATTGGAGGATCATTGCTTTATAATACTGTGTCAGTTTCTGCCATACATCAACATGAATCAGCCGTAGGTACACATACGGCCCCTCCCTCTTGAACCTCCCTCCCACTTCCCGCCACATCTCTCCCCTCTAGGCTGTCACAGAGCACAGATTTGGCTCCCTATGCCATGTAGCAAATTTCCACTGGCTTATCTAATGTTACGTATGATAATACATATGTTTCCTTGCTGCTGTCTTCAATTCATCCCAGCCTCTTCCCACCTGTTCTGTGTGTGCATCTTCACAGCTGCCCTCAGACAGCTTCATCAGTGCCATCTTTCTAGATTCCATCAGTTCAGTTCAGTCGCTCAGTCGTGTCTGACTCTTTGCCACCCCATGAATCGCAGCACGCCAGGCCTCCCTGTCCATCACCAACTCCTGGAGTTCACCCAGACTCATGTCCA
>NW_011494625.1:3163295-3174387 GCF_000754665.1 Bison bison bison
CCCCTTCTCCTCCTGCCCCCAACCCCTCCCAGCATCAGAGTCTTTTCCAATGAGTCAACTCTTCACATGAGGTGGCCAAAGTACTGGAGTTTCAGCTTTAGCATCATTCCTTCCAAAGAAATCCCAGGGCTGATCTCCTTCAGAATGGACTGGTTGGATCGCCTTGCAGTCCAAGGGACTCTCAAGAGTCTTCTCCAACACCACAGTTCAAAAGCATCAACTCTTCTCCACTCAGCTTTCTTCACAGTCCAACTCTCACATCCATACATGACCACTGGAAAAGCCATAGCCTTGACTAGATGGACTTTTGTTGGCAAAGATTCTATATATATGTGTTAATATATGATATTTGCTTTTCTTTTTCTCATGCAGTGGATATTCTTGTGTATACTTTCTTAATATCCATATGTATAAGTTTTCCAGAAGTGTGGAATTCTTGGCCCTAGGATGAGTTCGAGGTCTCAGGGGTTCTCTGGGTGAAATTCAAAACTGGCTCCTAGAAAAACAGGGCAGGAAGAGATCAAAGAAAAGAGGCAGGTTCAGTGGTTGAGACTTTGCCTTTCAGTGTAGGGGCTGCGAGTTCGATCCCTGGTCAGGCAACTAGGATCCCACATATCTCAGAGCCAAACATCAAGACATGAGACAGAAACAATATTCTAGCAAATTCACTAAAGACTTTAAAAATGATCCACATTAAAAATATCTTAAAAAAAAGAAAAACATAGAAGAAAGAGGCAGAGTGCTCCAGGTTGGTAGGTGGCAGGTTTAATAAGCAAGGGAGCTTACCTGCCAGATTTGTCTTCTGCAAGAGAAGTAGGTCTCCATACCTGCCTGACAGGACCTCAGGAGTTTCTAGAGAGGCCTTAATGGAGTTCAGTCACTATCCAGTCTGAATGATCTCAATGAAACTTTACTCTCAAGGCTGCTGTCAGATGTCAAGAGCTGCCATTAAATTCTAGAAAACTTATTGTTGTTTAATAAATATTGAGATCTTAGTGTATTAGTTGATGTTCTTGAGTTTCTCTGGAAGAATATATATGATCTAGATTCCAGACAGCCATATGTGGGCACTGATAATGACCACTTTTTGCCTATGACTAGGTGCTCAGAATTATCTATTAATTTATTAGATGATAAACCCTGGGACGAGGCTCTGATGGAATGCATACTTCAAGTACTAGTTGATGTGAATGATTCTGACTCAGCGATTAGGACTGCACTTTGGTGTATTTATTTCAAATTTATTTAGGTTCAATCTATAACCCAAAGTTATAAGAATTCAACTAGATACCATCGCAGATGAAAAGAAGTTGAAAAACCAGGCAAAAATCGCTGCAAGAATTCACATAGCTTGACTTTGCTGCCTTCAAAATCCATGCAGGGAAGGAATGAGATTTGATACTTTCTCTTTAGACTCACAAACATCCTGTTGTTGAAATAACAAAGGCTACCATACATACTCTAATTATTGGGATTATAGATATTACCACTCCTTTTCAAGTTCATCTTGCGCTGTAACTTTCAGAAGCAGTTTTGACCACATGCCAGAAAACTGTGTTTGACCATTTTGTGTCAATTGCTTCATTTATGCTTCAGAGCAGTCTTATAGATTAGGTTCTTATCTACAATTTATAGATGAAGAAACTGAAGCTTAAAAATTTTCCTAAGGTTTTATAGCTGGGAGCAACAGAATGGGGTTTCAAACACAGTCCTAATAACTCCAGGTCTTTGTTATCATTCCTTTGTTCTTCCATTGGCCAGAAACAGAATGATTAAAAAAAACAGAAATCAATGAATGTCAGGTGCTAATTCTTGAAGTAGGTACTAACTCCCAAACAAAATGTGAAAGAGCGCTTTCTTTTTGTCAGCCAGTGACGGTGCAACTCAGTATTTAATATTCTGCTAACTTGGTTACTTAATTTCCAGAGAAGTGTAAATGTTATGCTAATAAAAGAGACCATATTGCACAGTTGTACATTTCTAATGTTAGTTGCATGTGGAAGTGGTAGTGTTACTCTAAACCTTACAGATTTGGCTGAATGTTTTGGAGGCTTCATAAAACCCCAACTTCTAGCATCCTGGTCCTCTGCACTCTGAAGGTGTGGTCAAGATTAGCCATACTTGGGCTCTAGGGTGCACAGCTTCAGTGGTTGTGGTGCTCTGGCTCAGTTGCTCTGCAGCATGTGAATCTTCCTGGACCAGGGACTGGATGCATGTCCCCTGCACTGGCAGGCAGATTCTTAACCACTGGACACCAGGAAAGTCCTGTGATAACCTTTAATGCAGTATAAGCTGTCAAAATACTGAATGACTATGCTATATACCTGAAACTAATGTAATATATATCAACTATACGTTGATAAAAACTATGATAAAATTCTTTTTAAAGATTAGCTATTCCTAAGATTGGTGCAGGAAACAAGGACCTTCCATTATACGTTTTCACTTTACATTTTATTTGACCTTGGAACCTGAAGTATATAGATTTAAAAATGAAATGTTTTTGAGATAGAATAATTTCTGTATTGGATTTTAAATTTTAAAATTTAAAATGAAGACTATATTCCTAAGAGATTTAGATGTGTTGTTTTCAATTTCTAGTAGTAGAATAATGCAATTTAAAAACCTGGGCCTTCCCTGGTGGTCCAATGGTTAAGACTCTGTTCTTCCAATGCAGGGGACGGAGGCTTGACCCGTGGACAGGAAACTAAAGTCCCATGTGCTACGTGGTATGGTCAAAAAATTAAAAAAATGAAAAAGCAACCATTTTGGAAACTGATGTAACACTTTGGTGAAAAAACCAGGGGGAATTTTGGAAAGGTAGGTGTCAACTCACGAGGCTTAAAGAATAAACTTTCTTTCTATGGAGAAACTTTCGTGTGGTTGAATATGAAGAATAATCCCAAAGAAACAAAGGAAGGTGAATCTCAGCTTACTTCATCTGCATCTAGCTTTGGGCCGGGGAGAGGAGTAGGGATTAAGGTCACTTTAATGCAAACTGCTGTCCAGTTTTGCAATTTCATTCTTACTTGACAAGTGTGTGTATATGTGTGTGTGTGTGTGTGTATTCGCATGGGCACTCAGTCCTGTCTGACTCTTTGCTACCCTATGGACTTCAGCCTGCCGACCTTCTCATCCATGGAATTTCCCAGGCAAGAATATTGGAGCAGGTTGCCGTTTCCTCCTTCAGAGGATCTTCCTGAGCCAGGGATCAAACCCAGGTCTCCTGCATTGGCAAGTGGATTTTTTGTTTAACCATTGAGCCTCCTGGGAAGCCTTGACAAGTATAAACTGATAAACACAACATCGAGCCTTGAAGTCTTCTCTACAGTCACAAAAGCAGCTATGGCGGGAACTGGCGACAGTTGCGATAGACTCCACGACTGGGTGCCCCTGTGTTTTCTCTGTGTTCTTCAAGTTCAGGTCTAATGATGCCCTTTGCTTTCCATGACATGTCCACTCACACTCTCGCAGCTTTTCTCCGAGACTCAGTGGCTCTGGATCTGATCCAGTGTCAGGAGTAAGAAATGAATGACCTGGATCTTGTTTCAAATTAGGCAATCGTTAAACTTTTAAGTGAACCTGACCTGATGGCATGTATCTCACAAACACGTTAGAAAGAATAATTGATTTTCTCTTCTCCCAGAAACAAGGGCAGATTTTAGTAGACAGCTTTGGATACAAAGACCAAATACCTGCATTCCAGCTATGCCTCTGTCACATCCACACCATCTGACTTCAGACAGATCAATGTCCTGTTACTTGTTTCCTATCTGTAAATCAAAGGGATTATATTATGTGATTTAAACCCAGCATCTAAAAACTAAAAAATCCTGTTATTTTGTATGAAATGCATATTAACTTTTAGCAGAATATTAGGGTTTAGCAGAGAGAATGGAGAAAAGATCTAACCATATTGAGCAAACCACAAACTACTTAATATTATAATTAAAGCAAGTTGTTAGGTAATTTCACATGTGCCTGGGCATTCCTCTTCATGCCCTCCTCCGACTGGAAAAATATCTCTTAAATTCTTAAGATTATAATAGATATCTATAAAATCAATTTGTTCAAGAGCCTTTCAATTTTATTGCTTAGATTTGTTGGGACATTTTGAATATATATAGTTCATGTGGAAATTATTTAAAATCATAAGGTAGACCCTTGTCAGCCTGACATAGTTTATCTGTGGTTCTGCTTGGAAGCTGGGGTTTGGATTCTATGACGTCTATAGCCCCCTGCATGTCCCAGGAATATGTGAGTAATTGGTTTTAACAGTGTTTAAATAGCACATGGTTTGAGTATAGAGTAGGCAGAATTTGACCCCAGGAAGACAGGCATAATGTTAATTTTTAAAAAATAAAAGCACTTGAAGAAAGCCAGAAATAAATCCAGAGTTACTATAAACAAGGCAGAGAGAGGCTTACTCATCACAGGGAAAAGTCAGGCACATTAAAGGAGGTAATTATTACCTCTGACATACAGAACTGTGTGCTGCTTTAAATTAAGGTTCTTAACGAGGCATTTCATTGTGTGTCCTTAACTGAGGGTTTCAAGGAGGCAGCTTTTCTTCCAGAGTCTATGGGAATGGAGTTATGTGCAGGAGTTCCACTGGAGGAGAATATTTCAGGAACGAACAGTTCGGGAATACTAAATACACAAAACTAAACCACACATGATATCAGAACAGATTGCTAGTGTGCTGAATGTCCATCCAAGCCATGTGCTTGTAAGAGGAAAATGTAAACTTTGCCACATGCTAATGATATGCTAATGAGTATTCCTGTTAGACAGATGACAAGATCATGGTCTTTGTTCCCTTTCTGCTAATGTAACGGATAAGCTTGAATAAGCACTTTTAAGACAAAGTTGTAAACGTTCACATTTCCCCCCATTTTTATTAGTTTCTGTTTATTTCACTTCTCTTGCTCAACAAATGGCTTTCTTTTTTTCCTTCTGTACTGTCTTCCTTATAGGGTTTGGGGTGGACTTCATTTTATTTGGGATTTTAACAGACTCTCATCTTTTCACAAGATAAAAGTTTGTCTTGATCACCAAAAAGAACATCTTCATGTCTGTCTCTAAGCAGTCCCTGTACCAAAAAGTTTATACTAAGTACCAATATCAACTACTTATGATACTCATAAACGTAAATGTGTTATGTTTTAAGAAAAATGAATGACTTTTCAAATACACTTATTTAAATAGCTATAGTTTATGGCTCTGTTTTTTAAAATTTAAAAATACCTCCCCAAACCATACTGCTGTGGGGTATTGTATTTTATTTCTATTTCCCAGAAAATAGTTAAATTCTGGAAAATGTATTGCCCATTAATATCACTTCCCTAAGGAATTTTTACCTGTTCCCTGTAAGAGTAAGAGATAGTATAGCAATTTTGTGGCCTCATCTTCTCTGTGTATCAGAAACGTGGTAATGTCTACCGAGCACCCAGGAAGTACATAGTCCAAGACAGAATCTATGATCTGTACCTGTTACAGAAAAAGTCTAAAGCTTTCTAAACTTCATCATGTGGGAACATTGGAGTGTGACCCATAATATTACTATCTGGTTAAAATTCATTCCCAGTTAAATTACAAAGTCCTGCTGTTAGTCACATGCTTCTCACTAAGGGATTTGTAAAGCTGGTTCATGTCCTTGGTAAGTGTTCAAAACGCTGTCTCAAGTCAGATATTCTGTGACGTGAACTGTTTTGTCAGTGATGCTGACCTAGCCTTTGTCAGTTTCTGTCACGATGTCATGCTTAAAATATATGTTTAGTCTGTTATAAAAATAAATACATCACTTTCTGGTTCTTTTTATAGGTTATCTTTCCAGTCTTGGCCACTGTGGCAGCCTTTATTCTTCTGTGTTTTTCCCTCTGCATTTTGTATAGTCTATAGAAGAGATGTCCTTTCGTTGGCTGTTTCAATCAACTTAGTACCTTCTTCCTACACATTCTACATCATTTAAACTGGAAATTCAGAATATAAAACTTCTATTAAATATTTAAATTATCAGAGAATTTGGAGTTAAATATTTGCAATGAAAATATTCAGGATTTTTTTCAAATACAAATGAAATAAATTCATGCATACACTACTATGTCCAATATCACAATTATTTGATTTTTGTAGGAGTTTAATTCTATTCATATGTCATTCATTCACTTAAAGGAATTCATTACATTAATCAGTGGCTATGTCGTCAATTCTCAATTTTGTGTGGGTACTGAGAGACCACAGCCTTAGTGAAAGGATGTCTCCGATATGCATTTTCAAGAATATTCCATTTAAATGCATATTAATAATCATTTCATTAAATTGCAATATTCAGTCATGGAAAGATTTTATTGAACTTTCTCTCTCACTAGTTATCATATCCTTAATCCAAATGATGCCTTCATTTAAATTGTATGTCTTATGGCCTTTTATATCTTTCTCACCTATGATTTGAAAGGGTTGCATGTGTCCTTTTCATATTTTGGCATTATTGATAGAATTTCTTTGACAATGTGCATTTATAGTATGGTACTAGCTTTAAAAGCTAATAGCTCTTGAAACTCTAAACATATTCCAATTCTAAATTATGGATGAGAATATGGAAATTCTAAGGAGTTTAATATTAATCCAAAATGAGTGCACAATTTTATCAATAGATTAAATGAAAGAAGAGAAGCATGGTCTGAATTTCATGATCCTTCCACTTCTGATTTATTGCCATACAGTGAGTCTGGAATCACGACAAAATAGCTAAATTATTTAATACAAATCTAGGGTGGTCTTTCAAAACAGGCAGTCCTGAAGTCATCAAACAAGCTAGTAAAGCTCTTTGTTGACATTTCTGAAAGTTGCATTTGTTACCTGTTACTGTGGGTATTTTGGCAAGCTAAGCTTTAGAGATATTCTGAGAAAGATTCAGCGTTAGTTTTTAAGTGAAAGTGAAAGTCGTTCAGTTGTGTCAGACTCTTTGCAACCCCATGGACTATACAGTCCAAGGAATTCTCCAGGCCAGAATGCTGGAATGGGTAGCCTTTCCCTTCTCCAGGGCATCTTCCCAACCCAGGGATCGAACCCAGGCCTCCTGCATTGTGAGCAGATTCTTTACCAGCTGAGCCACCAGGGGAGCCCAAGAATACTGGCGTGGGTAACCTAACCCTTCTCCAGGGGATCTTCCCAACCCAGGAATCCAACGGGAGTCTCGTGCATTGCAGGCGGATTCTTTACCAACGGAGCTCTCAGCGAAGCCCAGCTTTGATTTTACCTTTTTGTCACTTCTCAAGCACAAGCTTGTGGCTATCTCTGTGACGTTTGAGGCAATCCAAGGTACACTGCCCACGATTCTCCACAATCACCTTCACAGGGAATGGGCCTTGAATTAGGCAGCTGGTGTCCCCTCCTCTCCCAGCAAAGGCCACAGGAGCTCACAGTGCCCTTTGCTCTGGCTCTCATCTCTTTCAGCCTTCCTATGTTTTCTCATCTATGTTTTCTTCTTAACCGTCCTTGAAATCCCTTCTCTCTTTAAACATGTTCAGTTTCCCTTACCTGAAAACCATGGAAAACCCATTACTTAATATCGCTACTACTCATTATGATTGCACGTGCCATCATTTTCCTTCTTTTCTTATCACATTTAAAAATATCCATAACTCGTTGGTATCTTGATTCATCCATCCTTAGACATAGTACTTTATTAAAGATTTTTATTGGGTATCTCATAGTGTGCTAAGGTTGGGGAGGGGCGAAACCTGTGTGTGTCACTCGCCGTCCCTGCTGCCAAGACACACTTGGACAGTACTTACTGTGTGGGTGTGTGGGTGCTCAGGCGCTTCAGTCTGACTTTTTGTTATCTCATGGTCTGGGGCCCACAAGGCTCCTCTGTCCAAGGGATTCTCCAGGCAAGAATACTGGAGTGGGTTGCCCTGCCCTCCTCCAGAGGATCTTCCCCACCCAGGGATTGAACCTGTGGCTTCTGCACTGCAGGCAGATCCTTTACCGCCGAGTCACTGGGGAAGCCAGTACTATACAAATATTTGTACTAAAACGTGTGCAAAGATTTAAACATGATACCTGTCATGTTTGAAGACATTGTGCATATAAACATTTCAAGGAATGGAACCTGTATTAAGTCCTCGCATTGGGTTGCTAACCTAGTTGTACATGACTACTTTTAAGTCTTTTTTGACATAAACACATATATGAGTAAATACCCAAACATGTCATTCTAACAACATAACCAGCACTGTGCTAGGTGTACTTTTCTGTAGCACACTTAATATAACGTAACGTCTTGAAAATAATACTGTAACAGTGCTTCTACATTTATCTTGCTCAATGCATACACTCTTTAAAAATTTTTAACTAAATAATACATGTGTATATGTATATATATATTTAAAAGCATCAGCTACTTTGAGGCTTGAAAATAAAACCAGCAGCTGACAACCCCAGCCACGCTTAACTGCTCTCAGAAACATTTTTGGACCTTTCTTCTGCATGAAAATTTGTTTTTCAAAATAACAGTTGTGTATTGCCATTTAGGGGCGGGGGCTTCCCTGGTGGCTCAGTAGTAAAGAATCCTCCTGCCAATGAAGGAGACACGAGTTCAATTCCTGGGTCAGGAAGATACCCCGGAGAAGCAAATGACAACCCACTCCAGTATTCTTGCTGGGGACATCCCATGGACAGAGGAGCCTGGTGGACCACAGTCCATGGGGCTGCAAAGAGTTGGACACGATTTGGTGACAATTAACAATTGCCATTTTTAGATTTTCTTACTTTAGACATTATTTAGACAGTGATTTCTTGTGACGGAAAGATGCAATCTGTCTTTTCTATGGAGCGAACACACTTCATCTTCTACTTGTGTATTTGCTATATTTCCATCACAGTTTTTGTGTTAATTCACTACTCAATGTTTATATGACAATGGACTTATTGTTTACAGCTCAGTGATGTAGAGCATTAGTTACATTCGCTTGCCTATGCTGCTCCAGCAGTTAGTAATTGCCTTATTTTGCGTTGTTTTCTTACTTTCCCTTTATGCTTATTAATTTATCTTCAGATTCTCCAATAAGACTGTCACATCCTTAAAATATGGTGATGTTTTCCTTAGAGATATCTAGATTTTTTTTCTCCCTGAGGGCTACACTTTTAATGATGTATTTTGATTGGATTATTTTTCAGTCTATCAGTTGAGTATTTCACAGACCCCTTGATCGGATATCATTGAAGTTTTGGGTTATTTTTTGTGCTGAGAAATTTGTTTGTATTATTTTTTTGAAATAACTTTTTTTTCTTTATTTTCTTATTCTCTCCATAACTCAGATTGATGTTTTCTTACATAATTTTTCCTTTTTTGAATATATTTATTTTATCTTCTCAGAAAGTTCTTCAATTTTATATTCATCTTTAAATTGATTTTTAATTTCTCTTGTGCAAGTTATTAACTTCCAAGAGCTATTGTGTTATGAACCACCCTTGTACTTAATAATATCCTCCTTTGTTTCATAAATCTTCTCTTTAGTTCATTTCAGTCGCTCAGTCGTTTGACTCTTTGCGACCCCATGGCCTGCCTCCAGGCGACCGCCAGGCCTCCCTGTCCACCACCAACTCCTGGAGCTTACTCAAACTCACGTCCATCAAGTCGGTGATGCCATCCAACCTTCCTAATCGTCGCTCACTTTCTCACTTTTTTCGGCCATTATTTCCAGCATATATTTTTTTGTTTTTCAGTTTTCCCTTTCTCTCTTAATGGTCTTATTTTTTCTGAGTTTCTTTGTTCCATCTCCTTTAATCTTTGTCTTTCTTGTTGGAGGCTTTAAAAAATATTTTATGTGTCTGGCTCTGTTCATTTTCAAAACAAGGCAGTGTGCACCCCCAGGAAGGTCTGGATGGGTGAGTGAGCAGATTTGTTGACTGGGTGTAAACTCAACCTTTGGGTTCAGGGTTTCCAAGTCCCAGTCTCTATGGAAATTTACTCTTGGATTGGGACATTTCCCCAGAAAGAAACCCTCCAATCCCTTGACCAGGGTAAGGATGGTACAGAAAAGAGTGATTTTAGCCTGGGTGTCAGGGCTTTGGGAGCCAGGCAAGTGAAGAGTGTAGGCTCATCCTTTAATACTCAGTTTCATTCTCCTCCTTGTTGGTGATTCAATCTTATGCTCAACTGTGTCTGATGTCTGTGAACCCAGAGCATCTCTGGGTTATAATATTTGCATAGTAAACCTCCTGTCTCCTTCAGGGAGGCAGAGATGTAGTGATCTGGATGAGTCAGATGGGGGAGAGGCTGGGGTGTAGTTACTATTCATACAGACCAACCTCCCTGTTCTTATTTTCATCCTATGGTCTTGCCTTCATATGTACCGGCTGCCTCCAATTTTTGAGATATTCTGAGATCATTTGGTGAAAATTAACTTGTTTCCTGTTGGCCCTTAAACCAAGTGCAGTTTTGATAATGGCCTATAGACAGAATCTTGTCGTTTCATTGAGATCCAACCCGTCCACCTTCTCCGAGTCTCCCTACTGCCATTGGCTTAGTCTTCTTGGTTTTTAGTACAAGATATGACACAAACACCACCAAAAGAAAAATCAAATGTACAACACAACTAAAATCTACCAGAGATAATGTATCTTGCTCAGTAGTGTTTTAATGTCTAGTGCATTAAAAAAATAAGTGATTATATAAATTTTATCATTTTAAACTTGCACTGAAATGACTGACAGAAGAAATATCATCATAGCCCCCAAACTTAGTGGAGGCAGGGGGACAGTAAATTACTCCTCTAGGAGAAGGACAGCCAGGCCAGGCCCAGTGTTGTGAATAGTGAATTTGTTGTAGATTTAATGAAGAGAGATATGGCTTCCCTGGTAGCTCAGTTGGTAAAGAATCAACCTGCAATGCAGGAGACCCCAGTTCAATTCCTGGGTCAGGAAGATTCCTTGGAGAATCTACTAATTGATTTTTTAGAATGTCAACATAAGAAGAACTAATATAGGGCATATTTCGTGTGCCATCTACACCTGCCTAAAACACTGGGGCATTACTGTCCTTGATGAGCTTGCATTCTTTAGCTGTTTCCCTTTGGGATGTTCC
>NW_011494625.1:3174487-3206153 GCF_000754665.1 Bison bison bison
CTCCGAAATAAAAGCCTTCTTAGAGGAACAAATGTTTCACAACCCAATAAAAATACTGTTCAGTCTGCTTTCTTTCTCCTTAGCAGGAATTACCTGGATATTTCTGTCCGATATTTGGAGGAAAAATTCTGGGCAATGGCAGTTCATGATATCTGTTGAAACAAATTAATTCTGTAAAATGAGAGATTTACAAGAAACCTGAAGATTTACCGCAAATTTACAAGATTTACAAGAAACTACCAGGGCTTCCCTGGTGGCTCAGACAGTAAAGAATCCGCCTGAAGTGCAGGAGACCAAGGTTCGATCCCTGGGTCAGAAAGATTCCCCCCCGGAGAAAGGAACGGCAGTCCACTCCAGTATTCTTGCCTGGGAGATCCCGTGGACAGAGGCTATGGCCCATGGGGTCACAAAGAGTCAGACACAACTGAGTGACTTTCACTTTCACAAGAAAGCTGGAAGTTCCTGCAAGGTGAGTTTATTCCCAGGATCAGCTCATACCGTCCTCCCATGCTAACCAACATGCTGCCGCCCAGTGATGCTCTTCTCCAGCTGACATGGCAGTGGGCCTTCTTCAGTGGCTCCAAGACTATCGCGTAGAAAACATTCAGCAGCCTCAAGAGGCCGTCCCACTGACTGTGGCCATATCACTTTACAGTTTCTTTTTAATCAAAATCATTCTTCATATGTATTATGCCCAGGGTGTTATTTTTCTTAGCAGCGTAAGGGAACTGAAGGATTCGCTTTAGGATAGATCCTGAACAGTCTCGCGTTTTCTATGATTTAATTCTGAAAAGAAGTCACAGGCCAAACTAAACCTTGCTTTCAAATAATTTCCTCAAAAATACAGAAAAGCATTTTTTATTTTTGCTTTTCTCTGCACATGGTCCTCTACCTGACCTCACAGGGACTGAACAGCTGTCCCTGAGAAATGGAGGGAGTCAAGAAAAAAAGGGGTCTGTATGCTAATTTCTGCAGTTATCAATTTGTCAGGGGAGCTTCCCTGGTAGCTCAGACTAAAGAATCTGCCTGCAAGGCAGGAGACCTGGGTTTGATCCCTGGTGGGGGAAGATCCCCTGGAGAAGGGGACCTTCTCCAGTATTGTGGAGAAGTACTCCAATATTCTGGAGCACCCACTCCAGTATTCTTGCCTGGGACATCCTATGAACAGAGGAGCTTGGTGGGCTATAGTCCACGGGATCACAAACAGCTGGACACGACTTAGTGACTAAACAATTACCACAAAGTAAGCAATGGATTTAAAGGTAGGTATGTTTTGTGTCTGGTCCACTGGCAGATTCTGTAATTTTGGAGGTGGGTCGGCAACAACAGGTTGTCAGATTAGCATTCGATGTTGATGAGAACACCCTGGTGAAACATGCAGAGGAGACCCCATATGAAGGGGCTCGGAACGCCTTTTCCCGAGGAATTCACCCTCGTATCAGTCGAGGTAAAGTGGATATAAGAAAAATGCCATGTGTGTGGAGAGTATGAGGAAAGGTCATCTATTTCCAAAAAGAATATTGTTTACAAGGAGTGTTAATAGGTTTCAGGGGAAATGTTAATTTTTTTTTCTCCTTGATGAAATAGCTACTGTAAGTTTTTAATGGTTAATCATTCATTCCTGAATTTTTATATTAAGCATTTTATATTACTTTATTGACTTAACTTTTATGCTCTTCTTCATTTTGACAGTAAAGAATGACCAGGCAATACTCTTTGAAAATTGGAGACCATTTGCAGCTGCTCTCTGTTGAGGAAAGTGAATAATAGGGTGCCCTCAAGGAATTTCGAAGGTATCACTCAACAGAAACTTTTGTGTCTGAAGAAAACTAGATCATTTTATCATGGTAGGCATAGTGATATGTTTGCTTTAATAAAATGCTATATTTCTGCCTTTAATCTCTTGTCAACCAGCTATTAAAAAGCCCCAAAGTGCATGCGTGCAGCACATGTAAACACTTGTGGTTTTGAGGTTACCACAGAACATACTAATAAAGCATGTAATTTGTGTTTTGTGCACAGACTGTAATAATTTATTGAGTGGTAGAAAGAAGCTAGAGAAGGATTTTCTCCAACTGTAGCCAGCAAGTCAATTTAATTTTAGGCCTTTATGCAGAGGTGCAGGCAGACACATGTTCATACAATGAAATCATGTGTAAAAAGCATCAGAAAGTCTCTGTCAGGATAAAAGTGAGGCAAAATGTAAATTAATTTCACACACACAAGCCGAACACATTATATTAAGAATTCTCATGTTGTTCCTTTAAGCTAATCAGCTGGGAGGGTGGGTATGCTTTCCCTAAGAGGTGTGTGCGCCTGTATGTGTTACACACGGATAATACATTGGCAGAATGTAGATTAAGTTAATTCAAGTAAATCAAGATAAACCATCATAGCAAATCATAGCAATCACCTATTTTCTTTTTTCCTTTGTTTTGGCCACACCAAACAGCATGTGGGATCTTAGTTTCCAGGCCAGGGATTGAACCCGTGCCCCTGTAAATGGAAGCTGGGAGTCAGAACCATTGCACTCCCAGGGCAATTCCAGCAATCACTGTTTAAGCTTCATAAACATGACCTCCATAGATCCTGTGGGAAGAGGGCAACAGCAGTTCTGCTCCTTTCTTTAAAAAAAGAAAACAAAACAAGAGAACAAAGTGTGGGAAGGTTGCAGCACTTTTACAGGGCCATGGAAGAGCTCACGGTCCGACTGCAGCATCTACCGTGCTTGTTGGAGCAGCTGGTTTCACTGTTTATGCAAGGTCCTTACAAGTAAGGATTGCACCTTGCTGGTTTCATTAAACTTCTTCCCTCGTGAGATATCTTGCATACGACACACAAGAAACTCAGATCATTTCAATGGAGAGACTCTGAGTAGAGGGAAGAAATGAGAGCCTTACTGTATACATGCCAACGTCTGGAAAATTTTGCGAAATTCTGTAGTTTGGGAACAAAACCACACTTTACGCAAACAAAAAAACACGCTCAGTTTAGGGAAAATGTCTGTGCCCGGAGGAAATGGGTTTTAGGAGCTCTGTGTTTATTCCAAAAAGATGCAACACCTCTTGCCTGAAAAGCAAGTCACCATTCTCTATGCGTTTCCTCCCCTCTTACAATGTATATAAACTAGTTTTCAATGGAGACAAATCTGTTGTTCAAAACCTTTGGAATTTGAGGCCAAATGAAAATGAATCCTTTCTGTCCGCTTTAAGCCTAACCCACTTCTGCATTTGGTACATTTGCTTATCTAATCAACCAACTCCCACTGACAACTAGGGGTTGAAGAGCTTCCTGTGGTCAATGAAAGCATATTCTGCAAATCCTTGAGGAGATAATAGCAGCGTGTGCTGGAGAGCCATCCTATTTAAAGCGGAATTGAAATCACACTGGGAAGGAGTTTCCTATGAGGGACTCAGCCAGTTTTCTGCTCTTAGGAGAAGGAAGCCATAAGCCTAGTGGCCACTGTAATCCTTCCTGTGGTCTGACCTACTCTAGTCTGAGCACTTGCTTACATCATAAAGAAATACAGAGAAAGGAGAGAAGAAGGAGGGGGGAGGGCAGAGGAAGGAAAAAGAGGCAAAAAGTTGTCTGGTTGCTAAGTCATGTCTGACTCTGTGATCCCCTGGACTGTAGCCTGTCAGGCCCTCTATCTGTGAGATTTCCCATACGAGAATACTGGAATGGGTTGCCATTTCCTCTTCCAGGGGATCTTTCCAAGAAGATAACCAGAAATCCACACCTTCCAAATGTTTTCTTTGCTCATGTTGGCTGGTGGTATTTTGTTTTGCAGTAAATCAATTTTGAAGTCAATGTTCATAAAAACCCAGGAACAAATGTTTTCAAATTGATTAAAGTTATAATTTGGGAGGTTTTTGATTGCCATAAAATATAACAAAAAAGTAGAGATTAGTTGTTTAAGTAGCTAATTAAAACAAGCTTAATTGGGGCTTTTCTCCTTAATGCCAGTTTTGGTGTATATCTGTGGGTTTCTGAATGCTACTTGGATGTCAAATCATCTTTCTAGCCAGTTTCTTTTAACACATAAAGGGAAAGAGGGACTAGCAGAGTCAAAAGACTAGAATCAAAACAAGGGCAGCTCCCCAGGTCGTGTTTAAATCCGTAACTGTAAGTTTGGGAAGGTTCATGCATCTCATACTCACTTAATTTTATTTCACTGTAATGATCAAAATGGCTGCTGAAATATTTTAGATCAAAATGCGCAGATATGAAGAAGAATAGCAAAGCTGAATCAATTTAGAACACCAGGTAGAGACTATATTCTAAATCACAATTATTTAAAAACAAAATCAGTATCCACTGCTGTTTTTTTTAAGAGCTTTTATCTTTTTGTTTAAAACAAAAGTGTCATACATAAAGGTGATAATTCCTATTTAGTTAATTCAAAATTCATGATTGCAATTAGAACCCTAATTGATACCAAAACACACAGTATTGACCTCATAAGACATAATCCAAGTTGAACTCACTAAATCTACTGATATCTATGTGCATGTAAAACTCATAAAGGTCAGATATTTTCCCCTAATATGAAGAATGAAGGAAAAGCAATACTTTTTCCTGTATTTTTTGTTCCCACAGAGCATAAATATATTTCTTTATATTGAGATCTATAACAAACTGAAGAGTAAAAGTCTAGAGCTAAGAAAAAGTGTCATAAATTCAGGTTCCAAAAGGGCTGGACAAGGTCACTGGCTTGTCAATATTTTGAGCAATCACTGATCCTTTATAAGCACTTGTAGATTCGATATTTTAGGATCACAATCTTTCATGATTTAAGGTTATATAGATAGAAAAAAATACTTAAGAACTTCCCTGGCAGTTCCAGTTGTCGAAGTGGTGAAAAATCCTCCTGCCTATGCAGGAGACACAGGAGACATGAGTTAGATCCCTGGGATAGGAAGATCCCCTTAGAGGAGGGAAATGGTAACTCACTCCAGTATTCCTGCCGGCGGTGGTCTGGGGCAGGGAGGTGGGTGGGCAAAACAAAACTATGGACAGAGGAGCCTGGTGGGCTACAGTCCCTGGGGTCACAAAGAGTCAGACCTGACTGAAGGACTGAGCATGCATGCACACACTGGTGGGCCAGTGGTTAAGACACCATGCTTCTAGTGCAAGGAACATGGGTTAGATCCCTGGTTAGAGAACTAAGATTCCACATGATATGCATCCAATAAATAAATAAATATTTAAAAATATTTAGATGCAGATTTAGACAGCTCTGGACTAGATTTTGCTAAATGAGACTTCTGAAATGAAATTATTAGTGTTTTTCTCAAAATATAATTTACATGTTCTCAACCTTAGTGTTTCCCTTTCATATTTGAAATAGTCATTAGCTCTGAATGATCATTTACAAAAATAATCCTAGAGTCTGTTAATTTTGGAGTCTGACTGGCTTAAAATATTCCTAAATTCAGTGCATGATTTCCTACATTCTGATATTTTAAAAACATCGATCATTCATTTATTGGTTCATTCCTCCACATGCCTTGGGTAGGTTCTAAGTAAATATTTTCTGGATGGAAGAATGAATGAATGGGAGTGAAGTCCCACACATGGGGGGGAGTTATATCTCTCACTTATGAAATAATCAGAATTCTGAATGAATATTAAGGAAAAGTCATTCTAGATTGGTGATCACATAGTAAATTCAACATTACATTTCTGGACCTCATGCAATTTTTTTCTAATGATGATATTTCATAAATAATTTTCATGCATTTCAAACTATGCTCCTAAACAAATGGGAAAATTTTATTTTCTCCTTTAGAGTCCTATGGTTTCCTTTGCCCTTTATCCAGGAACATGCCTTTAAGATCAGTACTGGCACAGGGGCTGTTAACATTTGCTGCTACTCTGGCACTTTCCCTTGGTTGCTCATGATGACTTTATTGGGGGTATCTCGGCCATAATCTCAGAAAAAGAGATTTCTACTTAACACTGACAAGATGAAACCAAGGTAGCATGTACTGATCAGCTGTTTTCCCCAGACCATGCTTCTGGCAAGAAATGCCAACGGTTTAGCGCATGGCAATGACCATTTGTGTTCTGATGTCTGTAAGAGGCACTTGTGGGTCCTCTCTTTCAGGTTAGACTAAGGATGGCCCTGAAGAAAGAGAAGAAACAGCCTCTCCCTGTAGCATCTAGACTGCTTCTTCTATACTTTCTGCTTGGGTAGTAGTAGGTACTCTGACTGTTTCCTGACATCATACTTTGCTTTTCCAGCAAGGACATTTAGTGCCTCAAACAGCTGCCAGGGCTCTGTTTCACTGACTTGCATCTGGAAGAGGAAGGACATGAGATGCAGGAGGACCCGGGGTGCAGACACGTGAGGCAGACTCAGGAGGAGCCTTGTTTGCAGGACATAATGAAGGGTCTTCCTGACAGAGCTCACCTTCAAGATGGGAGAAGTCAAAGTCCAGAAGTGGGAGCCCAGGAAGTGCCTCATGGTCAGAAATGGTGATTCTGAGACAGAGGAGAGCTTGTCACTCCCATCACCTCCTGGCCCGGCCCTATGAGATCTCACCTGAGTGTGAGGGAAGGAGTTTTGAGACAGAAAAAAGATGGAAATAAATGTTTCTGTTTAGTGGGAACACAGCTGCAGGGCAGTAACCACCTTGCAGTGGGTGATCACCTAGTCGCGGGGTGTCCCCAGGAAGCAGGACGCTCAGCTCATACGTGGCTGCTCAGAGGCTCTCGAGAGTCTCTAACTTGTAGGCAGCAGTGCCTGCAGGCAGATCCCGTGGACAGTGTCAGGTTACGCAAAGGTTACGCAAAGGTGGCACAGGAGCGAACTTCAGGAGCATCAAACACAGGAAGAAAACCAGGTTGCCAGCCCTAAGAAGCTGGAGCGGAGTGTGACAACAGCTCCTACTTGAGTTTTGACAGTCTGCCTGGGAATGTTCTCAGTGCTTCCCCTTGTGTGAACCTTGTACTCCTCAAAACAACTCTGTGAGTTAGATCTTTTTAGAATCCCCATTTGACAGGCAAGACAATGGAAGCGCAGGGAGGTTGAGTAACTTGACCAATGTCATACAGCAAAAAGTGGCAGAGACACTATTTTAATTGAGATTGAAGAGGAAAGTGCTTGATTTTTCTAGAATCTGAGAAATACGAGAGGTGAGTGGGAAGGAAGGATTTTGCTTTCAAGTGGCATCAGAGGCAGGCTTCCCAGCTGGCTCAGCAGCTCAGCGGCAAAGAACCCACCTATGAGTACAGGATAGGTGGGTTCCATTCCTGGGGCGGGAAGATCCCCTGTAGGAGGAAATGGCAACCCCTTCCAGTATTCTTGCCTGGAAAATTTCATGGACAGAGGAGCCTGGCAGGCTACAGTCCATAGGGTCGCCAAGAGTCAGACATGACTGAGCAGGCACCAACGCACGGTATCAATGGTACTGAAATAGCCAGGAAGAGTGTGAAATCCATTTTTTTTTTCTTTTATTCTGAGGTTAATGTGACCTGAAAACATTCTTCTGGAAGCAATGGAGCAGCAAAGACCCTTCTCATATTCACCACCACTTGAATTACCTCTGAGAGGAGACGCAGAGAGGAGAAGGCGGGCCTGAAACGCCTTACCACGAGTCAGAAGTTGGTCCCGGTATGCCGCCCGGCACCGGATGCTCACAGCTGGCCTGCCTCTGGACCGCTTCCGTTTAGATTTTATCCTTTACCAACAGGCTCAGAGGAGCGAAGCAAATTTCCCAAAGTGCCGCAGCCGCAAAGTTGCAGAAATGGGGTGTGAAATGCAGGTCCAAGTCCCAAAGGCCATGTTATTTTCAGAATGCGATATTGCTCCTCCCCAGAGGACAGTGATACCAGAGAAGGGAAAAGAAAAGTGGACTTAATGTGTCTTTCATGTTCAAAAAAAAAGTGCCACCTACAGAAAATAGTCTTCAGTGGATCACTCACTTGAATTAAAACATTCCTCAGAATACAATCGAGGGAGATTCTATTCATCTACTTGCAATTACAAGGAAATAAAAGCAACAGGGACTCGGTCGTTAATTGGAGGTTCTAAGTAAACGCATCTCTGCTGCTTTTGATTAGGGCAAGGACAGATGCTAAACACCACACCTTGCCCAAAAGCTCAGGAAGCACTTTGAAAACAGGGCTGTAACAACTTTGTACAAATGCTCAGATTCAAAAACCTCAGATGCACGAAGGTTCAGATTCACCCATGCAGTGTTTTCTGCAAAGGTTTGTATTAATTAAATGGCTGCTTCTGCTATACACTGTTGCTCCCCATGCCTTCTACACATGCTAAGCCTCAGGTATGACAGTGTGGCGCCCAGGCCCTGACTTTAACAAAGTTTTACTCTGAAGGCTTCTTGGAGATCACATCCATCGTCTTAGAAGATAGTTGTTATAAAGATGGCTGCATTGTAAATTCCTCCTCTTAGCCTATCTGGCAGATGCAGGGAGCAAGGCAGACGTGTCAGGGAGGGAGAGAAGGAAAGTCTGGTGTCATAAGAACAGGGTTTTGAACTTTTGAGTAAAGGGACAGTATGCCTGCCTGCTCAGTCGTGTCCTACTTTTGCGACCCCATTGTCTATAGCCCACCATGCTCCTCTGTCCATGGGATTCTCCAGCAAGAATACTGGAGCAGGTTACCATTTCCTCCTCCAGGGGTCTTCCTGACCCAGGGATCGAACCCAAGTCTCCTGCATTGACAGGTGGATTCTTTACCAGTGAGCCACCTGGGAAGCCCAGCACTTCCCATTAAACCTATACAGAAGCCTTGTTTGTGAGTAATGGTAACACCGACCCCCACACTGCAGCACTGTCTAGGCACCAGACTGGATTCTAGGTGCTTTATGGCCTTGTTCTTCTTGACTGTTCTGTGAGGTTAGTATAATTGATCCCATTTTACCAAAGAGAAACACGAGGCACAGAGATCTGTTACCAGAGCCAAAGAGGACTGGGACAGAGCACTTGCCAACTGGACTGACCCTGGGCACTGGAGGGCAGTTGGTACCCAGAAGCATTGGGTTCCAGCTCATAACACTCTGTCACAGCCTTCAAGGAAAGGAACAAACAAGTTTAAGAAACATCTGTTGGCGATCATCCAGAAAACTTGTTGAATTACGGACTGAGGGTGCAATGGGTTTACTGTCTGAAGCTGAGAACTTCTGAGAGGCTGGGAATGATAACGTGATAATGGTCTCAGGATAAAGTGACAATGTCTACATCTTCATAGTCCACTTCAGGCTGCAAAACCCTCCACATTTGCCTTTATATAACTGGGCACAACTCTAACATGGCATTCAGATTTTGTAACAGGTTTCTGCAAAAACATTTTAAATGTTCCGCCCCCACCCCATTGGGGCTTTAAGGCTACTCTTTCCCTATTGCATTTCTATGAAAATGAAAAGGTAGATTCTTATCTTTCACCAGGGAGCCTTTCAGGCATATAAATAGTGGCCAGAGCCATGTGTGTGTGATTTATTGCTCAGACCATGGTAGCGCTTTGCATGGCCATTGGTGTTCAAGGTTTAAGCGCTGCGTATCTCCTAGTGGGACTGTTATATTTTAAGTACAATTCTTGTAATATTTTTTGGGGGGTCTCTCCCTCTATATTTAATCTCAGATTATACCATAAAGGTTAACAGCTGCAGAAACAGAAGACAGCCTGATATCCAGTGGAGTTGGCTAATCTGAAAAGGGCTGATAAGATCTTCTCAGTTTCCGCAGAGCAAGGCCAGAGGGCACTGCATGGTTTTCTTTAGCTCACTAGAATGTTCTCTCATTTCACAGAGTCAGTCCTATTATGTGGAGGACGCAGTGTTCTAACACTAGAGAAGCTGTCTTTTTTTGGTTGTTATGTGTGAGCAAATCTATTCTGCTTAACTACAAAACCATGACGATGCCACTAATCTGATAAACCATCTATTTCTTCTGATACTTCCAATTTCACTGGCAGAACACAGTATAGATAAGTTTGTCCGGAAACACCTCCAGGGAACTTCAATTGTTTTCTTTGTTGTTGTTGTTCAGTCGCTAAATCCTGTCTGGTTCTTTGAGACGCCGTGGACAACAGCACACCAGGCTCCTTGTCCTTCACCAACTTCCAGAGCTTGCTTAAATGCAAGTCCATCGAGTCAATGATGCCATCCAACCATATCATCCTCTGTCGTCCCCTTCTCCCGCCTTCAATCTTGCCCAGCATCAGGGTCTTTTCAAATGAGTCAGCTCTTTGTATCAGGTGACCAAAGTACTGGAGTTTAAGCTTCAGCCTCAGTCCTTCCAGTGAATACTCCTTTAGGATTGACTGGTTTAATATGCGTGCAGTCCAAGAGACTCTCAATAGTCTTCTCAGGCACCACAACTTGAAGGCGTCACTTCTTCAGCACTCAGCCTTCTTTATGGTCCAACTCTCACATCCTTACATGACTACTGGAAAAACCACAGCTTTGACTAGATGGACCTTTGTCAACAAGGGCTTCCCAGGTGGCTCAGTGGATAAAGAACCTGCCTGCAATGCAGGAGAAGCAGGAGACATGGGTTCAGTTCCTAGGTCAGGAAGATCCCCTGGAGGAGGGCACAGAGGTTATTGATATTTCCCACAGTCTTGATTCCAGCTTGTTTTTCCTCCAGCCTGGCATTTCTCATGATGTACTCTGCATAGAAGTTAAATAAGCAGGGTGACAATATACAGCCTTGACGTACTCCTTTTCCTATTTGGAACCAGTCTGTTGTTCCATGTCCAGTTCTAACTGTTGCTTCCTGACCTGCATATAGGTTTCTCAAGAGGCAGGTCAGGTGGTCTGGTATTCCCATCTCTTTCAGAATTTTCCACAGTTTATTGTGATCCACACAGTCAAAGGCTTTGGCATAGTCAGTAAAGCCAAAGTAGATGTTTTTCTGGAACTCTCTTGCTTTTCCTATGATCCAGAAGATGTTGGCTATTTGATCTCTGGTTCCTCTGCCTTTTCTAAATCCAGCTTGAACCTCTGGAAGTTCCCGGTTCACATGCTATTGAAGCCTGGCTTGGAGAATTTTGAGCATTATTTCACTAGCATGTGAGATGGGTGCAATTGTGTGGTAGTTTGAGCATTCTTTGGCATTGCTTTTCTTTGAGATTGGAATAAAAGCTGACATTTTCCAGTCCTATGGCCATTGCTGAGTTTTCCAAATTTGCTGGCATATTGAGTGCAGCATATTCACAGCATCATCTTTTAGGAATCAAAATATCTCAACTGGAATCCCATCACCTCCACTAGCTTTGTTCATGTGATGTTTCCTAAAGTCCACTTGACTTCTCATTCCAGGCTGTCTGGCTTTAGGTGAGCGATCACACCATTGTGATTATTGGGGTCATGAAGATCTTTTTTTTTTGTATCGTTCTTCTGTGTATTCTTGCCATTTCTTAATGCCCTCTGTTTCTGTTAGGAACCAAGATGAACAGGTCATGGTGGAGAGTTCTGACAAAATGTGGTCCTCTGGAGAAGGGAGTGGCAAGCCACTTCGGTATTTGTGCCTTGAGAACCCCATGAACAATATGAAAAGGCAAAAAGATAGGATATTGAAAGAGAAACTCCCCAGGTTGGTAGGTGCCCAATATGCTGCTGGAAAAGAGTAGAGAAATAACTCCAGAAAGAATGAAGTGATGGAGCCAAAGCAAAAACAACACCCAGCTGTGGATGTGACTGGCAATGGAAGTAAAGTCTGATGCTGTAAAGGACAATATTGCATAAGAATCTGGAATGTCAGGTCCATGAATCAAAGTAAATTGGAAGTGGTCAAACAGGAGATGGCAAGAGTGAACGTCGACATTTTCGGAATCAGCGAACTGAAATGGACTGGAACGGGTGAATTTAACTCAGATGACCGTTATGTCTACTACTGTGGGCCAGAATCCCTTAGAAGAAAAGGAGTAGCCATCATAGTCAACAAAAGATTCTGAAATGCAGTACTCAGATGCGGTCTCAGAAAGGACAGAATGATCTCTGTCCGTTTCCAGGGCAAACCATTCAAAATCATAGTAATCCAAGTCTATGCCCCAACCAGTAATGCTGAAGAAGCTGAAGTTGAATGGTTCTGTGAAGACCTACAAGATTTTCTAGAACTAACACCCCAACACGATGTCCTTTTCATTACAGGGGATTGGAATGCAGAAGTAGGAAGTTAAGAGCTACCTGGAATAACAGGGAAATTTGGCCTTGGAGTACAAAATGAAGCAGGTCAAAATCTAACAGAGTTTTGCCAAAAGAATGCACTGGTCATAGCAAACACCCTCTTCCAACAACACAAGAGAAGACTCTACACATGGACATCACCAGATGGTCAACACCAAAATCAGACTGATTATACTCTTTGCAGCCAAAGATAGAGAAGACCTATACAGTCAGCAAAAACAAGACCGGGAGCTGACTGTGGCTCAGATCATGAACCGTTATTGTCAAATTCAGACTTAAATTGAAGAAAGTAGGGAAAACCACTAGACCATTCAGGTACCAACTAAATCGAATCCCTTATGATTATACAGTGGAAGTGACAAATCGATTCCAGGGATTAGATCTGATCAACAGAGTGCCTGAAGAACTGTGGACGGAGGTTCATGACATTGTACAGGAGGCAGTGACCAAAACCATCCCCAAGAAAAAGAAATGCAAAAGGGCAAAACGGCTGTCTGGAGGCCTTACAGATAGCTGAGAAAAGAAGAGAAGCGAAAGGCAAAGGAGAAAAGGAAAGATACATCCATCTGAATGCAGAGTTCGAAAGAACAGGAAGGAGAGATAAGAAACCCTTCCTCAGTGATCAGTGCAAAGAAATAGAGGGAAACAATAGAATGGGAAAGACTAGAGATCTCTTCAAGAAAAGTAGGGATACCAAGGGAACATTTCATGCTAAGATGGGCACAATAAAGGTCAGAAATTGTATGGACCTAACAGGAGCAGAAGATATTAAGAAGAGGTGGCAACAAGTAAGTACTTCAACAAAACCACCACCAACAATTGTGATATAAAGCCATGTGAAGTGGAAATTACAATCTTGATTTTATTTTTGATTTTTGGATTGGTTTATTTAATTTTAGTGTATTTAGCTTGAATAATTGTATATGTAAATGTATAACAGAATCACTTTTATTATCCACTTCTCTCTATTGATCTATTACATTATACACAAAAAACTTATTAAAATATTAGGCTCAAAATAGAAAAGTTAGAGAGTTTCATACAATGAAAAAGGCTTTATTCATCAACATACAAAACAATAGACTAAGGGCTTTTTATACAGAGGAGCACCTTTAAGGCATTTAAAATATTTAATATACTTTACATAATCATTTTACACTGATAAAGTCTTAGATTTAGTAGGAAACATTAAGATTATTTAGTATGGCCTTAGCAGATGAATGAGTCTCTCTACAACATTCATAATAAGAGGTCACTCCATTTTCCCCTCTATTTCTAGTGATGAGAAATGTACCATTTCTTTGAAAGTCAGACATACTTGTATACAAAATAAATTTTTAGGCAATTCTTTCTTACAATGAGCTTTTTTTTTTTTCCTACAATTTTCCCCTGCTTGGGTTTTGTTTTGTCCTTTTGAGGTCTGTCCCTATTGAGGTCTCAGTAAATGAATGTTATCTCTGCTCCACTTAACAATGCTTCAGATATTTAGAAACAGCTAGTATATTTCCTAGTATATCGGAGAAGGAAATGGCAACCCACTCCAGTGTCCTTGCCTGGAGAATCCCAGGGACGGGGGAGCCTGGTGGGCTGCCGTCTATGGGGTGGCACAGAGTCAGACACAACTGAAGCGACTTAGCAGCAGCAGTATATTTCCTCGTGGATCATAGTCATGTCATGGCAATGGGTGTTGTGTAACTCCATGAAGCTATGAGCCGAAACATGCAGGGCCAATCACGAAGGATGGGTCATGGTGGAGAGTTCTGACAAAATGTGGTCCATAGTGGGCTGCTGCTGGGGCTTGCCAAGTTGTGTCAGTCATGTCTGACTCTGTGCGACCCCATAGATGGCAGCACACCAGGCTCCCCCGTCCCTGGCAAGAACATGGGTGGATTGCCATTTCCTCCTCCAGGTCACTGGAGGAGGAAATGGCAAACTGGTCCAGTATTCTTGCTGCTGAAACCCCACGAACAGTATGAAAAGGCCAAAAGACACCGGAAGATGAGCCCCCCAGGTTGGAAGGTGTCCAGTATGGTCTTGGGTAAGAGTGGTGGGCAATTACTAACAGCTCCAGAAAGAATGAAGAGTCTGGGCCAAAGTAGAAATTGCGCATGTGTCTGGTGGCGAAAGTCTGATGTTGTAAAGACCAATATTGCATAGGGACCTGGAATGTTAGGTCCATGAATCACGCTTTATTCCATCTCTTATTAGACCTCCTCAAAATTATTAATTGTTATTCAGAATTTTTGTTGGTCAAAGACTTCCCAGGCCTGAACAAAATGCTCTTAAGGTACAAACCAGGACAGCATAGAGTTAAAAATCCTCTTCTTTGCTCATGAAATAACCAAAAAGAAAAAAGAAAGAAAGAAGTTTTTGCCATATCTTTTGACTAATTTGCACAAAAAGATAGCCATTGGATTAACAAATGTGCTTACCCTGGTGATTTTGGTTTTCCCCTTGATTTTTGACTACGATTTACATTGAAAAAGTGTACCATTAAAAAAAAATGAAGAAAAGGAGAATCAAAGATGACATCAGATTTTCATCTTGGGAAAAATACAAATCATTGTTCAGATTCAAGAATTTTTCATAAAGGGTTTTTCTTTTAGGTTATTAACATGAAAATAAGAACATGCAAAATGCACCTCATGGTATAAGAATTTCATAATTACTTTTCTCTACAGTTTTGTTGTTTCATTTCTGAATCCTTTTCTGCTAATATTTTATTTGTAAGGGAATCAGCATTTTTTTTTTCATTTTCTCTTTCTTTTTACCAGTTACAACTGAATTTATTTGTAAAGTCTAGTATATTTTAGAACTCTGAATTGTAGTATTTCTAAGCCAGCAAATGTACTTCAACAACTTAAATGCAGTGATAGATCCTAATCTATCAGGTATGTTTTTAAGCTCATACCTGAATAATATTTTTTCTTCAGCTGTCTTTTCCATTTCTTTTTCCGTCTTCTTCCCAGGCTCTCTTTCACTTTCAGAATGTCTCAACCAGCTTCTTTATCCATTCGTCTGCTGATGGACATCTAGGTTGCTTCCGTACTCCGGCTATTGTAAACAGTGCTGCAGTGAACACTGGGGTGCATGTGTCTTTTTCAGTTATGGTTTTGAGGAGAAGGTTTTGCTCAGAAAAAGTGCTCTAAAAGAAATCAAATGATGCAGAAGCAACTATACATCCAGGTGAAAAAAAATGTAAATTTAGATACAGACCTTACATCCTTCTCAAAAGTTAATTCAAAATGAATTGTAAACTAATACTTAAAATACAAAACTACAAAACTCCTAGAAGATAGCTTAGGAGAAAATCTAAATGGTCTTGGACATGGTTCTGACTTTTAGATCTGACACTAAAGCACAATCTAGAAAATAAATAGTTGATAAATTGGACCTCATTAAGATGAGAACAAACTCTTGCCTTGTGAAAATATTTGTGTCAATAGACGGCAAAGACAAAAGTGTTTTGGAGAAAATATTTACAGACTACATACCCGAGAAAGGGCTTTTATCTGAAATATACAGGCAATTCTTCAAACTCAACGATAAGAAGACCAACAATAGATTAAAAAATGAGCAAACTCTGAACAGACACCTCATCACAGAAAGTGAAAGTGAAGTGAAGTCGCTCAGTCGTGTTGGACTCTTCGCGACCCCATGGACTGTAGCCTACCAGGCTCCTCCATCCATGGGATTTTCCAGAAAAGAGTACTAGAGATACCAGATCAGATCAGATCAGATCAGTCGCTCAGTCTGACTCTTTGCGACTCCATGAATCACAGCACGCCAGGCCGTACTAGAGATATGCAAACAAGCAAATAAAAAGGTTCTCCACATCACATGTCATCAGGGAAATTCAAATTAGCCAACACTAAATAAAATGCCTGTGGGATTATTTTGCAACTTTGTTGAATCTATAATCAATTCAAAATCCAAAGTTTAAACAAGATAACAAAGGGAAACAGGAAAGGGCGCTGCAGGCCTTGGCTGGAGGTGACTTGGAGAGGCCAGAGGAGCTTTGTGGGACATTTGGGGGAGGATGCTCGTAGCAGGACTGGCAGCTTCCTATTTTCCCCCATGAGCAGAGTGTCAGGAAAGCTTCGGCTGGCTGCCCACAGGTTCCAAGCCAAGGTATAGTTTCTGAAGAACACAGGATACATCAAAGGGCTTGCGCTCTCAGAATGCCCTGCTTGTTGATGGACTGTTACCTGGAAAGGTGACAGGGTGTAATTCCTTGCCATACTTTTTTTTTTTTAATTACTGTAAAGGGCTGCTCTGTTTCCTGTGTGTCCATTCTTTCTTTCTTCTTCCTGAAAGAGATAAGTTTTTCTTTCATTTTCAGAGATACTCAGAAGATTCATCCTGCTGAACTGTATGGTAAAATTCAGAAGGTAGATTTTTTTTTTTTTTGGTGGGGGGGTCAGGAGTCCCAGCATGGCACAAATCCAACTTTATATTAAAAATTTGAAGCAGAAAAAAATTAAATCTCAGCACCCATTACACCAAAAGCAAGTGAAGTCATCTTAAAAACATGATGACTCACTAAACAAAGGCCGGAGTCGGGCTCTACGAATTCATGTTTGAAGTAGTGGATAATCCTGTAATTGCCTCTTCTCAGAAAATTTCTGTGTCTATGTGGGAGAAAGCTGTTATTTAAATCGTGGAGCGTTTTACACATCAAAGCTGCTTCTGTCAAGTATGTTTAGTTGCTTTAAACATTTTTTTTTTAAAGACAAGACTTGGGAACCAAGGTTTCAGTTGGAGCTGAAAGGAAAAAAAAGGAAGGAAAGGGGGGGGGGGAATCCACAACTTTCTTTCCTTGAAGGAAAAGAAAGAAAAAGATTTATCTTTGTATGCCCACATTCATGTTTTCCATCACAGAGGAAATGCATGTAATCCTTTATGATAAGTTAAGATACAGCAAAAGAAGGGAATGGCAACCCACTCCTGTAATCTTGCTCGGAGAATCCTATGGACAGAAGAGCCTGGTGGGCTACAGTCCATGGGGTTGCAAAGAATCAGACACAACTGAGTGACTAACACTTTCACTTTCACTTTCTTTTCAAGACGCAGTGAGATTTTCTTGCTGGAGGAAACCATACTGCATCTCCTCTTCGTGGATTCCACACGTTCCCCACGTGGTTGCCTTTGCATGCGGCCAGAGGTGTGCAAGTAAAGGGCAAGTTCAAGTGCAAATTTGTTATGGCCTCTGCCTCCTGAAAATCCAACAGATGACTCTACCTCCATGTCATGTGTGTTTAAAATTCTCAAGACACTTTACATAAAATACAAGCCTCCGTCAAAATACAAGCCCTCTTACTTGCCACCTCCATGTCCTTCAGTTTTGGTGCTCGAGTCTCTCTGGTTGACTTGCTGCTGTTGCAGACACCACACTGTGGCACACGGCTGGGTGTCGGGCGTGGCTTCCCCTCTCTGCATGCCTTTCCGCCCCCTTCGCACCCATACGCTCCTGTTTAAGCAGGTGTCCTAGCCTTTCGGCTACTGCATCATGGAACACCACAGCTGGGTGACTTGTAACAGCAGACATTTATTTCTCACAGTTCTGAGGGCTGGGGTGTCCAAGATGAAGGCACAGGGAACTTCTATGTCTGGTGTGAGATCCCTGGGTCATAACGGACCTTCATCTTGCCGGAAAGGTAAGAGTTGCTCTCTGTGGACTCATGTAAGGGCTCTAAACCCACCTGTGAAGACTCTACCCTCATGTCCTGATTATCTCCCAAAGGCCCCTCCTTCTAACTCCAACACACAGCCTCAGGATTCAACATACGGATTTCAGGGGACAATAGCATTCTGTCTATGTTACCAGGCTGTTACTGTACCTCCGGCCTGGGGAGCCATCTGTGAGCCTCCAGGGGCACCAGGGTTCCCAGAACATCTCCATCAAAGCCCTGACAGTAAGGAGAAAGAATAAGTCATCAGTCACCCCTCTAGACTGAGGGCCCCCAAGAGAACAAGACCTCGTTATCCACATTTCCTAACAATCCAGGGACCCAGTAAAGACACAGTGAATGGAACTGAAATCTTTCCAGTTATAGGACCTCCTTCTTATGTTTTATGGACTCCAAAATCCGCTTGCTAAACCCAGAAAATCTTGGGAATGGAGTACTTTGTATTATATACATATTTTGGGGGCTCCAAAGGAAACTCCTGGAATCTTACTCTGGTGATCTCTGTGATGCTCTTTGAAGCAGTCATTGGACTTTGCAACTCACCTACATGAGGGCTGTTCTCACAGCAGACTTTTCATTGTTCTATTGAAAATATAGGTTTTATAACTGCAAAATAAATTGAAACTAAAAAACCAGCAACTTTAACTCATCAAGGGGAAAAAATCAACATACTTCCAACATTTCAACTTTAAGAAGGAAATGCCCAACATTTATAAATTAAAAATAAGGCATTTATTCAACCCCAAAGCTGTACCGCCTGATGCCCTAAGAAGGCTCACCAGGCCCACTGGTTGAACGCAGGTTGAAGATTTCTGGCCGCAGGATTTAATTTACTAGATTCACACTTGTGTCAGTCACTCGAGTAACGAGGTCACAAAGAAGTATTTTTTTTAAAACAAACATTCTTAGTGTGAGCACCTTAATTTGCTTCTTCTGAAGGATCAAGAACGGCAGGGCATGTTCACAAACATCCCAATTTTACATGCATTTTTAATACAATGTGTTTTGTAAAAGCCTTGTTGACTAGTTACATCTTGTTAGTAATGGTCCTTCATCTCAAATCCCTAGGGGGTTCTTTATTCTGGAAAAAAAGAGTATCGAGGCACCCCCGGGTACTATTTAGGAGAAATGACTGCATGATCGTCTCCTCCTGTGTCAGTTCAAGTTAAAATACTTTATGGCACTGTCAAAATTTGGTCAATAGCACATAACTTATTGTCATAGTCTATCGCAATAACAAGGAAGTATTTGTCAATAACAATGCAAAGAATAGCCTATCCATCCTGAGTCTCTGTATGGGTGAAGCTAAATCAAATGTCTATGAAGGGAAGAAGAGAAGTGGATATTCTAAGATTAAATCTGATTATGAAGGGCATTTGATATCTCCATCAATGGGAAGATTCATGCTCTTAAATAACAGAGAAAGAGAGCTTTGTAGAAGCAAAATAAGCATCTGAGTGAAGATCTTCTCAAACAGAGCAAGGGACAATTTTTTTGAGTCCTCAAGTTGGGACTGTATTTGAAATGTTTTACAGAATAATTTAATATTTATTTTACAGACAGTTTTCTCTTTATAGTGAGGTTATTTTTTGAATTTTGTTTGATATTAGAGTTGGTTTACAATGCTGTGCACAGTTTCAGGGATTGTGTTAGTTTCAGGTGTATAGCAAAGTGATTCCGTTATACATATATCTATTATTTTTCAGGTTCTTTTCCCATATAGGTTCTTACAGAATATTGAGTAGATTGACCTATGTTGATTATCAATTTTGTATATAGTAAGTGTATATATGGGAGAAGGCAATGGCACCCCACTCCAGTACTCTTGCTTGGAAAATCCCGTGGATGGAAGAGCCTGGTGGGCTGCAGTCCATGGGGTTGCGAAGAGTCGGAGACGACTGAGCGACTTCCCTTTCACTTTCCACTTTCATGCATTGGAGAAGGAAATGGCAACCCACTGCAGTGTTCTTGCCTGGAGAATCCCAGGGACGGGGGAGCCTGGTGGGCTGCCGTCTATGGGGTCGCACAGAGTCGGACACGACTGAGTGACTTAGCAGCAGCAGCAGTGAACATATGTTTGTCCCAACCTCCCAATCTCCCCGACCTCCACCTCTTTGGTAACCATAAGTTTGTTTTCTATGTCTGTGAGATTATTTTAATGAAAATGATAATATTTTTGAGCTCACAGTTGCCAGGGATAAAGGAGCATTTTACAGAGTCAGAAGCTCTTGTTTTGATGTTCATGTATGAGGCTGCCCCTCTGCCCTCCTCACCTTGTGATGGTTCAGGAAGAAAACTTACCTCTGCACCTGAGCCATAGCTGGGATCTGAGAAAAGGATAGGATATTTGCATGCTCTTTGCCCCTAGATGTCAAATCCATTTTATAGTATTAGCTTCTGAGACTCAACAAAGCACTCGAAGGCACTAATTCCTTGAAGCATGATCAGATCATAAAGTCAGAGAGTTAGAATGACAGTTGGGGGCATCTAATCCCATGCCTCTCTTTAAAATAAGACTCTTCTCTCTAACCTGTGTGCTGGTACAGAAAGTGGTCTCTGAGAATGGGACTGTCTTTGCTTTCCAGGTCAGCTATTTTTCATGGATGCTAATGCTCTAAGTGTTGAAAAGATTTCTTTCTTTTTATTGGTACTGGTTCTGACCATAATCACACCTACGTACTTTTCCCCATCACAGCCCTTTAAGATAGTCAAAAACTCTCTTCCAAATTTCCTTCTATTTCTTTATTTTTATAAAATGGCTCCTTCTTTAGTACAATTTCCAGACTCTTTCCCATCTTGGTGACTCTCCCTGAACATAATTCAGTTTTTCATTGTACTTCTTTTCATTTGAAGCCTTATATTCCACATGAATTTCTAGCATTGATCACTAAGGGTCTTCACCTTTACTTATCCAAGATGATAATTATAACATGTTTGCCTTATCTTATTATTAGTTATATATCACATAGATTCATGGGACATGAACTCTAGAAAGATCGAGCCAGGTCTCTATTTTTTTAAAAGCAAAGACCGACAGTGGGCATATGGTCAGGATAGGAACTCTGAAATATGAACACAGGCACAAGCCCCATTCAGAGAGGCAGAGCATGTGGGGTAAGCTGGAATCCAGGGACCACGCAGAGCCATGGTAGAAGAAATGGACCATTGCCTCAGAGTCTGGCCAGAAGAAAACTTTATTGGTTAAAAATATATTTTTAATCATAACAATCACCCAGAAGCTCAACATTCAGAAAACGAAGATCATGGCATCTGGTCCCATCACTTCATGGGAAATAGATGGGGAAAACAGTGGAAAGAGTGTCAGACTTTATCTTTTTGGGCTCCAAAATCACTGCAGATGGTGACTGCAGCCATGAAATTAAAAGACACTTACTCCTTGAAAGAAAAGTTATGACCAACCTAGATAGCATATTCAAAAGCAGAGACATTACTTTGCCAACAAAGGTCCGTCTAGTCAAGGCTATGGTTTTTCCAGTGGTCATGTATGGATGTGAGAGTTGGACTGTGAAGAAGGCTGAGTGGAGAAGAATTGATGCTTTTGAACTGTGGTGTTGGAGAAGACTCTTGAGAGTCCCTTGGACTGCAAGGAGATCCAACCAGTCCATTCTAAAGGAGATCAGTCCTGGGTGTTCTTTGGAAGGAATGATGCTAAAGCTGAAACTCCAGTACTTTGGCCACCTCATGCGAAGAGTTGACTCATTGGAAAAGACTCCGATGCTGGGAGGGATTGGGGGCAGGAGGAGAAGGAGACGACAGAGGATGAGATGGCTGGATGGCATCACTGACTTGATGGACGTGAGTCTGAGTGAACTCCGGGAGTTGGTGATGGACAGGGAGGCCTGGCGTGCTGCAATTAATGGGATTGCAAAGAGTTGGACACACAAAGAGCAACTGAACTGAACTGAACTGAAAGTCAATCATGGAGGAGGCAAGGGCAACCCACTTCAGTATTCTTGCCTGAAAAATCCCATGAACAGAGGAGCCTGAGGGCCTATTGTCCAAAGGGTCCCAAAGAGTGGGACATGACTGAGTGACTAAACACACGCACATACATAACCTCAGGCACAGAGAGCAGAGTCAAGTGGTGAATGAGTCATGGAGGGGCCCTTGGATCAGGGGGTCTCCGTAGCCTCCATGTTTTTCACCCCTATATTATAGGATCCCTCCATTTGCACGATAATATTTTTTTTCAGTCTCTTGCTGGATATTTCCATGGGGGAATGCACCACAATAAGCCCCACCCAACTTGGGAGCTGAGGTTCCACTCGGACATTTGAGTCTCTGGGGTTGATGATGGGATTTGTCTTTGGAGAGCCCCTCTGAAGGTCCAGTGAGGGTCTCATACCCACGGGCATGAGAACATTCTGGTTTGGGGCTTGTAGTTTTAAAGTCCAAATGTAACTAAGCAATACCCATGCTAGTTTGGGTCTTTTATCTTACACAATTTCTTTAAGAAGAAATAACTGACGTCCTAATGTATATTTCTCTAAGAAATCTGTTTTGTGACTGTCAGTAATGCTGTAGGTATTCTAAGGATTAGTATTTTTCTATGACTATTTTACATCTGTGTGTGTGTGTGTGTGTGTGTGTGTGAGTGTGTTTGTTTTCTGGCCCAGTAGTATCCAACTCAGAGGAGCTAGGCTCCTCTGTCCATGGGATTGCCCAGGCAGGAATACTGGAGTGGATTGCCATTTCTTCCTCCAGGGGATCTTCCCAACTCAGGGATCAAACCGGTGTCTCTTGCATCTCCTTCACTGGCAGGTGGATTCTTTACCAATGTGCCATCTGGCCTCCCAAGTTGCATCTGACTTTTGTTAATCTCATTAACTTAAATTTTCATTAAAAACTCTTCCTCAGAAAAAAACACTTTGTCCACTTATTTGGACTTTTCATTATTAAAGGGTCCTTTAAAGAATTATTGTGGTAATAGTGATAGTGATAATGGTGATGATGGTAGTAATACTTTTTCAGAAGAAATGAGTAAGTAAATAGTTTTAATTTAGGTCTATTTTTCTATTTTCTTTTCTTCTTCTCTGCCCGGGCCTATGTTTATTGAACTCCATTGATGCCAAGACAGCATGTGTAAAGGGGAATTTATTTAACTCTGGGTGAGTTGTACAAATGCAATAATGTGGCCCAACTCTTGTTTAATTTCGAAGGTTTTCTCCTGGACAACATTGCTCATAATGGAGGGTTCAAGCCAAATTATCCATTATTGTTCCCAAAGTTTACAATTAAACTATCGATCAAAACTGGCAGTGATTCCTCCAGCAGCCCCAGCACAGAGGCGGCGGAATTGCATCAGAATCTGAGTGTGTCAAGGCAGGAGAAGGGGACGCAGGCAGACCGACAGCAGACTGATGGACAGACACAGCCTCCACCAGTCACCCCGGGACCCAGTGTTCAGTACTTTTTCTTGAGCCTGAAACAGGCTGCAACCAGGGGTATGCAGCATGCACGTGCAGTTTTAATAGCCAGAGGTCCCCACAATTTGTGACCCCCCATTCCCAGCTGTAAAAATTGGAGTTTAACAGGTTCGGCTCCAGAGGGAACCGACCTCAGCTTTTAGGCTCCTTCAGACACAGCAGAATGCATCTTTTTCTGGGGAATTCCACAATAAAATGACTGTTATTTATCATTACAAACCTCTTTATCATTTAGTCAATAAAAGGCCTCTCTCTCTCTCTCACTTTTTTTCCTGTGGCGTGCTCAGAGTCAGAAATCGGTATTAGTCTCTCCTGGCCTGGAGGCAGGAGATGTCAAAAGCTAAATCATGATCTACCCTGGCTTCCTGGCTAAATTGTGTATGAAGGCCTGAGGCAAAAAGGTGCACATGCTCATTACTTGAAACACAGATTTTTTCCTCCCTCTTTCTTTGAGTTTTCCTTTCTTTTTCTCTTTCTTCTTTTTACATATTGAGACATATAATACATGTATTCATATATACATGCACACACATGTGTGTATATATATACGTATGTATATGACTTGTAAGACATCCACTGTGAATCCAGGCAACCAGAGCTTAACGTGTCACCTTCGTGTAGTTTTTGATCCAGAAATAAAAAGTGGATTGTCATTTAAACAGAAAAGAACAGTGAATTTCACCTCTTGAACTTAGAGAGCATAGTGAAAAAACGGAGACTGCTGTTGAGGATTGGGTGTTAGTAACATGTGGGGTGTGTGTGTGTGTGTGTGTGTGTGTTGCTCAGTCGGGTCTGACTCTTAGTGACCTGTGACCCCATGGACTATACTCGCCAGGCTCCTCTGTCCATGGGGTTCTTCAGACAAGAATACTGGAGTGGGTTGCCATGCCCTCCTCCAGGGGATCTTCCTGACCCAAGGATCGAACCCATGTCTCCTGCATTGCAGGCAGATTCTTTACCGTCTGACCCACCAGGGAAGTCCTGGGTGTTAGTAGTGTGTGTGTGTGTCTGTGTTAGTCGCTCAGTCGTATCCAACTCTGCGATCCCATGGACTGTAGCCCGCCAGGCTCCTCTGTCCGTGGGGATTCTCCAGGCAAGAATACTGGAGTGGGTTGCCATTTCCTTCTCCAGGGTGTTAGTAGTAGGTACCTTCAAATGGAAAGCAGACTCAAAAAAGGCAGATTTTCAGTTAAGCAGTAGCCGTGTGACTGTTACTGCACAGAGAAGGGGAGCTGAGTGCTTGCTGCAGGCTGGGGAGAGGGGTCCCTATCTCTGCATCTGCAGACAGGTGTTACCCCTCGGTTCTTCGCCTCCTACAGCAGGTCATGGATGACCATGTGCTGTGAGTGCAGAGGCACAAAAGGTCAGTAGAAATGTAAGAAGTGTCTTTGGACATAACCTATATGAGGTACTGAGGTCAAGTCAGTTCTCCTGGGTGTCGTCTGAAGCATCTCATTTTATCAAAAGGTACAGTCTGGTGCACTGATATCTCCTCATCATTAAACTGCCATGGCTGTGCTCTCTTCTGATTTTTACATCTGCTGAATAAAGATGACATTCTTCTGGGGTGGGTTTGTTCATGCCTTGAACGCCTTATTTATTCCACACACTATAAGCACACCAGATACTGTGCTGGTCATGGAAACACAGCAGTGAACAGGTGAAGGATTATAGACCACAGTGAGATGAGCTCAGGAAACTCAGTGACCACAGCTACCTAATCCTTGTTTCCTTAATAATGAATGGGTCAATTTACAAATAAAGAAATAAAATTTCCCTATATTTCTGTTGGTAAAATCTTAGTATTTTCCTTGTATTTTTAATTCCTGGAGGAAATAATGTCTAGAATCTTAGAAACCAATATTTTTAGAGCTGAAAATACTTTAGAATTTTGTTTGATACTTCTGGTTTAAGAAATTGGCTTAAAGACATAAAGAAAAAACAAATATTTTATGAACATTCAGCTAATAATTTCTGTGTAAGAACTGAAACTTGGATTCCTGTGCATACATCCAGCTCCTTTCCTGTGTGATAGCTTTATGCTCTTTCTAGCGCAACATCTATGATTTTTCAGTGCATTCAAGGTTTGCTTGGGGAGGGCAAGAAGACAGAGGAAGAAGCTGTCCAGTGGTAGCAAATACTTGGATTTATTGTCATTCCACCTGTCAGTTCAGGAGATGCAAGAGATCCCTGGGTCAGGAAAATCCCCTGGAGAAGGAAATGGCAGCCCACTCCAGTATTCTTGCCTGGGAAATCCTATGGACAGAGGAGTCTGGCAGGCTACAGTCCTTAGGGTCGCAAAGAGTCAGATATGACTGAGCGACTGAGCATGCACACACACATTGTCATCATAACTGTCATCATATGATCATCTATGTTCTTAAAGATGATCAAGAATGTATCAATACATAAGTCTAGGATAGCTCAGCTAGGGAATTCAAATTAGCTGCTGAATATATTTATACTTGATACATATATTTTCTTTCAGGCTTCCATGGTGGCTCAGATGGTAAAGAATCTGCCTGCAATGCAGGAGACCCAGGTTTGATCCCTGGACCAGGAAGATCCCCTGGAGATGGGAATATCTACCCACTCCAGTATTCTTGCTTGGACAATCTCATGGACAGAGGAGCCTGGCAGGCTACAGTCCATGGGGTGGCAAAGAGTCAGACACGACTGAAGTGACTTAGCATGCACACACTGTCTTTCATTTGCTTCACTATTGGGCAGGTCCCTCAATATTGATGTTTACTTACCCCTGATGTAACATGAACAGAGATCGAAAGTATTTGCTTTAATTCTGCCTTCCAACCTTGTTTCACTGGCCTGTGATCTGCTTTTGGACATTGTCTCCAGGATAGAACAATTGTACAAAATTCGAATTTGCAAAGCGGAGGAGCCACTGCCAGAGCGCTCAGATTCAAACATTCCCGGGCTAATCTTCAAGGCCATGTAAGCCAGTCTTGGGGAACATATGCCGTATGAACCCATGGTGTATGTGGAGCAGAACCTCCACTTTTGACGGGTATCTATGCAAAGTCAGATGCTTTCTGCCCCTTCTCACCAGACCCTTGAACTGCCCAGAGGAAATCAGCCACTTGCAGTTGTTAAGTTGTTTGTATCCAAAATGACCTGGAATATTTTTAAACATTTAAACTTCAGACTGACACGTCATGATCTCATCTCAGAGTGAAAACTTGTGACAGATTATAAACGAATTAAAAATGAGATACTGTGTGATAAGGCTGCAACCAGCAGATTTAGCAGCATCTTGAAGCTATGAAAATAGAGAGGAGCTTCAGATTTGTGTGTTCTTCCATCCTGAGCATGATACTTAAATCAATCTTAACTTTAAAGAGTGCAGGATTAAGAAACAGGAAAAAAAAAAAAAAAAAAACCTTTTCTTCTCATTCCTCTCATCTTTTTGTTGTTGTTCTTCGATACTCTTTTACAAAAAGAGAGAGATTCTAGCTTGGGCCTGTCAGCTCTATTACAAATTACACCAGTGTTCATGTTCTAAGTAGTTTAAAAATGATGCAAATGATTTTCCAAACTGATAATCATGCCTCTTTTGTCATTTAATTTTCATTCCACACCTCCTAACTAGCCAGGTCACACAGACCAGGAGCCATGGCTTTTCCATATAACCAATAAAAAACAAAGCTCTAAGAATGAGTTTATTTAGGCATCTCTCACATTGTTTATTTCTTCCTCAAATCAAGCGCCGGCTGCCTTAGCCTCTTGGGACTTGATGGTTACTCCTGTGTGGTCTTGTTCTTGAAAAAGCGGGCAAAGACCCACCCCAGGGTGTCCACCTGGATGGTGGCCCTTTAGCATCTTCTGGGTTGATGAGTGTATTTATGGTTGGCAGTGATGAAAGCAGAGTGGTGACCTTCTGTGGTGGGGAGGGATGGCCTTTCTCTGCCAGGTGTGGGGTGTTCTTCAATGGGGCCTTGGTACCCAGCTCTGCCCCACCATCACGTGTCATGACGCCCTTTTGAGAAAAGGGTGTTCAATACATGCTTTTTGGATTAGGTCAAGTTTGGCATCTTGGCGTACAGGGCTAGACTGAGCATCCAGATCACCCACTGCGAACTCTGAACAGGGTGTTATTTTGAACAACTTACATATATTTAAACTTTCTATTCCAATATTTAAGTTCATCAAATTGTTGATAGACTACACTTTTGAGATTGATGAATAAGACTGTCCGTACTTAGGCTCTCAAAGATGTCAGTAAACCTTAAATATTTTAAAACAACCAGCAGGATTTTGGGATCTTATGCTGGCTAGAAAATATTTTACATTTTATGCATAGAAAATATACACATAAATTTTATTTAAGTTCCTGTTCTGATCAGTTCAGTTTACTCTATCTGGAAATTCCCCTAGAATGGAATAGTTATATATCCTGGTAATTGTATTATTGTATTCCGTAATCATTACATCTTGCAGTAAAAAGATACATACTCACTCATTGCTATGTGGCTGTCTGAGCTTCTTGTGGGCTCCAGAAGTTGGCCTTGGCCGTGTGGCTTGTTTTGCCAATGACAAGTGAGCAGGTGGGCAGACGACTTGTGGGGCAGAAACTTGATGCCCTTTGGGTCTTTTTGCCCATATACTTGCTTTATCATTCTGCTGTGAGAACATTATGTCCCAAATACGGAGTGCTCCTTCAGCCCAGAACTTTAAATCGTATGGAGAAGAACCACAAAAACCTCAGCTTCTAACATTTGGCATGATTGAAAAATGAACAGTTGTTAAAGGCCACTCAGATTGGAGGGTTATTTTTCTTGTAGCAGAGATGACTCATATCCTCATTAGCAGGTATTTTTTTTTTTAAAGGATAACTAGATTTTCAAGACACAGAGATATAAAGAAGAAAAAAATAAAAAGAGTCATCCTCCAACAAAGATGACCTTTGTTAGTATGTATATATGGTTTGGAAAATTTGAGTGGAAGAGAAAAAGAGCATGTCTTCAATTTATCATTTAATCATTATATGGTAATATGTGCTTCTTTGTATTTCTTTAAATATATTATGTGATAGTTGTGTATCATTAGAAAATTTGCCCTTATGTTTTTATGTATAGTTTGCCTAAAATTCCTATTTGAAGCTAATATTTTAAAGAGATAAATTATGGCACATGGGTGTTTCCTTATATTATTTACTTTTCAAAGCCAGGTACACAGCCAATATTTATAAGATCCACGTTGGGGAAACATGTTTCTCTACAAAGAAGTGGAGACATTATTTTGATATTGTTTTGATTTATTTCCTATAAACTAAATTTCCATTCCACCATGAAGGAAATGAATTTGCTTGCTTTGTTTTGGCCAATAATCATGTAAGAATTTGAAATTGGCCTGACACTTTATTCCAAAAGATGGGTATCTTCAGAGAAATTTCACTGTGACTCCAAACCTAACTCTTACACAGAGATCTTTGTGATAGTTTGTAAAACAATACCAGCAGAAAGTCTTCCCTTTTATTTCTTTTTTAATTCTTTGTATCTTGCTTGTCAAGGGCTATTTAGTGAGAGTCCATTCCATTTTCTGGATGCATGTCTGTATGCATATCCAGAGCATTATGTTCACACACGCTTTGTCTTAGAAGAGTAGAGGAGGAACCCGTTGCCTGGTGTTGATGGACAAGGGTGACTGAGGATTTTCTGAGAACTTGAGAGTGTCTACTTCAAAGCTGGACCTGGTTTGCAAGCATTCTACATGGAAGATACTGACAAGGCATAGATAGATAATACATATAGAGACAGATAAAATAAGCATTTTATATACAATAAGCTATACATAAGCATACATATTATAAATATATACAGAGAGTTTGAAAAGTAAAGCCTATCACATTCTCCTGGGCTGTGATCACTCCAGATCTTGTACTTATTCAAGGGACTTTTAATCCTAGGGTGGATTATTGTAATTATAAGACATTTAATGCAGGAGTCATCATTGATGATATTGAGTTTTGTAGATATACACTATCAGTCCAAATTCATCACAACATCTTTGAAGATAAGAGGTATGTCTTCTTCATCTCTACATCTACATCTCTTGCACAATTCTTGGCTGACAGTAGGCTTCAGTTAATAGTGCATGATGATTGCAATAATGTGGTGTATTACTATTACACTGAGGCAATTAGAACTATAGAGAAATCTGAGATTGCTGACTAGTTCTTCTAAAAGGCTGAGAATTGGAGAGATAAGATTCTGATAGATGCAAGCAAAGAAAAACTTTTTTTTTTTTTAAAGACAAGAGTAATCAGCATTCTTATATGCAGAGAATGAGGAACCTGAAAAGAGGAAAAGTCAAAGAGAGAGATGAAGGGAACAAGGTCTATTGAATGAAGGGGCAAGTGAATGAGTGGGCAGGGTCTCAAGTAAACCTACAGGGTGGGCTTTGTCTAGGGGGCAGGTACCACTCTTTGGTGATGGAGGTCAAGGGGTTGGGGGGGAGGATGGGGAGGCAAGAGATTTTTAGCTCCTAATGTCTTGAATAATCCATCTCCTAGAGTAGTGAAAAACAGTATGATCTAGACTTAAAAGTTTTTGCACAGCAAAAGAAACTGTAAACAAAACAAAAAGACAATCCACAGGACGGCAGAAAATACTTGCAAATGAAGCAGCTGACGGGGGATTAATCTCCAAAGCATACAGACAATTCATTCAGATGCATGTGAAAAAAATAAAACAGCACAATCAAAACATGGGCAGAAGATTTAAATAGACATTTCTCCAAAGATATACGGATGGCCAAAAAGCACATGAAAGATGCTCAAGATCACTAAGTATTAGAGAAATGGAAATCAAAACTGCAGGGAGGTATTGGTTCACACTGGTCAGAATGACCATCATCAAAAAGTCTACAGATAGTGCTGGAGAGTGTGGAGGAAAGGGAGCCTTCCTACACTGTTGAGGGGGAATGTAAATTGGAACAACCATTATGGAGAACAGTATGGAAGGTCCTTAAAAAAACCAAAGACAGAACTACTATATGATCCAGTAATCCCAAGCCTATGCATATATCCAGAGAAAACTACAATTTGAAAAGACACGCGCATCCTAATTTTATGTAGTGCAATTTACAATAGCCCAAAAAAGGAAGCAACCTAAATGTGTATCTATGGAGGAGTGGATAAAGAAGACAGAGTGTGGGCTTCCCTGCTGGCATGACAGTAAACAATCTGCCTGCAATGCAGGCTCAAAGCTGGGTTCCATCCCTGGGTCAGGAAGATCCCCTGGAGAAGGGATGGCAACTCGCTCCAGTATTCTTGTCTGGAGAATAACAAGGACAGAGGAGGCTGGTGGGGCTACAGTCCGTGGGGTCGCTAAGAGTTGGACATGACGAGCAAAAGAAGATGTGGTACCTACAGACAATTGAATATTAATCATTTAAAAAGAACAAAAGAATGTCATTTGCAGCAACGTGGATAGACCTAGACGTTATCACCAAGTGAAGTAAGGCAGAGAAAGACACATATGATATCAGTCATACGTAGACTCTAGTTTAAAAAAACGATACAAATGAGCTTATATACAAAACAGAAACAGACTCACAGATTTCAAAAACAAACTGATGGACACCAAAGGGGGAGGTAGGGCTGGGGGGATACATTAGGATCTCGGGATTAACGCACACAGACAGGTGGCTCTGCTGGTAAAAAACCCACCTGCCAGTGCAGGAGACACAAGAGACACAGGTTCAGTCCCTGGGTGGGGAAGATCCCCTGGAGGAGGGCACGACAACCCACTCCAGTATTCTTCCCTGGAAAATCCCACAGACAGAGGAGCCTGGCAGGCTACGGTCCATAGCGTGGCAGAGTCAGACACGACTGACGCCACTGAGCACCGCTACATGTAAAATGGATAACCAGCAAGGACCTACTATATAGCACAGGGAACTCTACTCAATATTTTGTGATAACCTAGATGGGAAAGAATCTGAAGAAGAATGAATATATGCATATGTATAACTGAATCAATTTGCTATACACCGTAAACTGACGTAACACTGTGAATCGACTGTGCTCCAATAAACTTATTTTAAAAAGAAAGGAATAAAACTGACCATTTTATTAGTGTTCCAAACTTCAGTTCAGTTCAGTCGCTCAGTCATGTCTAACTCCTTGCGACCCCATGAATCGCAGCACGCCAGGCCTCCCTGTCCATCACCAACTCCCGGAGTTCACTGAGACTCACGTCCATCAAGTCAGTGATGCCATCCAGCCATCTCATCCTCTGTCGTCCCCTTCTCCTCCTGCCCCCAATCCCTCCCAGCATCAGAGTCTTTTCCAATGAGTCAACTCTTCGCATGAGGTGGCCAAAGTATTGGAGTTTCAGCTTTAGCATCAATCCTT
>NW_011494625.1:3206253-3226920 GCF_000754665.1 Bison bison bison
CAGTCAGAGTCTTTTCCAATGAGTCAACTCTTCGCATGAGGTGGCCAAAGTATTGGAGTTTCAGCTTTAGCATCAATCCTTCCAAAGAAATCCCAGGGCTGATCTCCTTCAGAATGGACTGGTTGGATCTCCTTGCAGTCCAAGGGACTCTCAAGAGTCTTCTCCAACACCACAGTTCAAAAGCAGCAATTCTTCTCCACTCAGCCTTCTTCACAGTCCAACTCTCACATCCATACATGACCACTGGAAAAATCGTAGCCTTGACTAGACGGACCTTTGTTGGCAAAGTAATGTCTCTGCTTTTGAATATGCTATCTAGGTTGGTCATACCTTTTCTTTCAAGGATTAAGTGTCTTTTCATTTCATGGCTGCAGTAACAATCTGCAGTGATTTTGGAGCCCAAAAAATAAAGTCAGACACTGTTTCCATTGTTTCCCCATCTATTACCCATGAAGTGATGGGACCAAATGCCATGATCTTAGTTTTCTGAATGTTGAGCTTTAAGCCAACTTTTTCACTCTCCACTTTCACTTTCATCAAGAGGCTTTTTAGTTCCTCTTCACTTTCTGCCATAAGGGTGGTGTCATCTGCATATCTGAGGTCATTGATATTTCTCTCGGCAATCTTGATTCCAGCTTGTGTATCTTCCAGCCCAGCATTTCTCATGATGTTCTCTGCATATAAGTTAAATAAGCGAGGTGACAATATACAGCCTTGATGTACTCATTTTCCTATTTGGAACCAGTCTGTTGTTCCACGTCCAGTTCTAACTGTTGCTTCCTGACCTGCATACAGGTTTCTCAAGAGGCAGGTCAGGTGGTCTGGTATTCCCATCTCTTTCAGAATTTTCCAAACTTAGATTCTTATTATTACTTTGTAAAGGGGATACCTCTTTACCTTTTAAGAGACTTGATCACGTTTGATTCTCTGACCTATTTGGAGCTAATGAGATGGCAGTTGGTATCTTCTCCTGTTATTAGGGGAGAAAGTCAGAGCAAGAGGCAGAAAGGCTGTGACTCACCCTGGCTGAGGAAGGTCCGTGCTGGCCCTGTAACTGTGCGTGGTCCTGACCCACTTCTGCCCCTGGCACCTGGCCTTGGAATCCATCATCAGCCAGCTCTGTCTCCATTTGGGATCTTTCCATCTACCTCTGACTTCTAGCTCAGGCATCTGAAGTTTGCCTCCCCTTACTGAAACTTGGCCTCCTCCACAGTCTACCTGGCTGGATTTCTGGATTTTATCTTGTATTTGTCTTGTGTAATGACCTTGGATTCAAGCCTATGGTACCCAGAGCCAGACTTATTCCATGGCTAGAATCTGATCAGGCCCACCTTAAACACCTTCCTGCTTGGTAGAGTCAGTACAGTTTTAACTTACAGCTAAAGTCAAAAACTGAATCGAGAGTTAGGTGTCCTAAACCCACTGGGAGCTGGGACACATATCCCTTAAACATACATTTGTAGATACATGTATCAACCAGTTTTAAGGGACAAACATCAATGGAAAGCTCTGCCACCTGAAGCTTTGCATAGGATGTGGCTCTTTCTACAGAGAGTGATTCTCCTTTTGTTTGCATCTTCCTATTTCTAAAGACCCAGGAGAAGGAAAGGAAAATTTACTCCAGTATTCTTTCCTGGGAAATCCCATGGACAGAGGAACCTGGTGGGCTACAGTCCACGCATCTGCAAAAGAGTCGGACACAACTTAGCAACTCAACAACAACAACAATTTCTAAAGAAACTTGCCTGGACAGAAAGATTGCTTTTATTTGACTTCTTTGCTGACATGATCAGCTCTGCTCTTTGATCAGTTCATATTTATTCAAACTCTGTGCTGCTCTGTAAATTGCTGGAATGACTCTTAGTCTATAAGACTCTCCTACCACTCTCAGGCAATGCTTCTAACCAGCTCACATGCCCCAATGCCCAAAGTGATATTACTTGAATTTTGACCTTTATATCCCTTATGTGTCTAGGAAGACTCTGCTAAATTAAGTAGTATTGAAATTATAACATTGAGATGCTATTAATACTTATCATTAACAATAATCACTTTATTGCTGAGAAATATGCAAAGAAGACAAACAAAAAGCCCCAATAATTGAATTCACATCACCTATACCTAAATTTCAAAGAAGTTGGAAGATGAGGACCATAATCTCTTCTATAGAAAAACCGAAGTGATATGCCTTCATGGGTAAGTACTAGTGTTAAGGCAAAAGGGACCTCGGACTTTCACAAGTGTTATAACAAAACTGAGACACTCCAATTTTGCAGTTATATGGAAGTCTGATATGTGCTTTAGAATAGAAAGCTTTCTCATGCTCACAGCTCTTAGGGTTCCTAGATTCTACTCCAATTGCTTTCTTATACTTCAGGTGTGACTTTGACTCACCTTCCCGTATTGTACCAGCTGCCTAGGATTATAGTTCCTATAATAAAAACAGGGGAAAAAGCTATTAAAGTTACTTGAATGTAGTATTAAATATAAGAGTTTATTTTTCAATCCACAGCCTTTTTTCCATCTTATATTTCAGATTTGATCCTTCTCCAAATGTTCTTCTTCTTTCACAGATAAAATCATTTTTTGTTTTGTTCCCAGTAATGAGGGAACAAACAAGATTATATTGGTAAGTATATTTTTTTCTTTGACCAAAAATCACAAAGTGAATGTTTATGATTTTTTTCTGATTACAAATGTGTATGGTAGAAAAAGCATGAACAACAAATTCAAAATAACTAATAGTTCTATTTGGGGAAAATAACATCTTTATACATTTGCCGATAAATAAGATAAATTTTTCTCTTACCATAGAAATAACCTTGAGTTAGTTGAGTTACATCTTTCTAGACAGTGCATCACTTTTAATAATCCAGTATTTTATCAGTATGTGATCTTCAATTTCTTGAACCAATTTATTATTATTGTTTAGTTGCTAATCTTGTCTGACTCTTTGTGATCCTGTGGACTGCAGCGCGCCAGGCTTCCCTGTCCTTCACTATTTTGCTCAAATTCATGTCCACTGAGTTGGTGATGCCATTCAACCATCTCACCCTCTGCCGCCTTCTTCTCCTCCTGCCTTCAATCTTTGCCAGCATCAACATCTTTTCCAATGAGTCGGCTCTTTGCATTAAATGGCCAAAGTATTGGAGCTTCAGTTTCAGCATCAGTCCTTCCAGTGAATATTCAGGGTTGATCTCCTTTAGGCTTGACTGGTTTGATCTCCTTGTAGTCCAAGGGACACTCCAGTGCCTTCTCCAGCAGTGCAGTTCGAAAGTATCAATTTATTCTTGGCAACCATTTAAAAACTTAATCCTTTATGATAACCCTGGGGTGACTATTTTTTAGTAAATAGGTCTCCTTGTACTTATCTAAAGTAATTTCTTAGGATAAATCACTACAAACATAAGAATGATGTCTAAAGCAGAATGGTTAAGATGTTGGCTTTTAGACTCATATACTCGGGCTAAATTTCAGTTCTACCAAAGAGGTAAAATGACCCAAAAACATACGAGAATTCTACTCAATCAATGCTAACCTTTCTGAGCTTCAGTTTCAAAATCTATAAAATAGGGATAACTATGTTCACCTCAGAGAATTACTGAAGCCAATCAAATGAAGTAAATAATGTTCCCATATGTATTTCATGGTTACTACTTTTTCAGGTATTGCTTAACTGTATTACATATAAAATCTCAGTGAATGGTTACAGTGAATCTATGAGGTAATACAATTAAAGTTATTGAATGGTCAATTAATAATCTTTAAAAATAAAACAGTCTTATGGACTCTGTGGGAGAGGGAGAGGGTGGGAAGATTTGGGAGAATGGCATTGAAACAAGTAAAATATCATGTATGAAACGAGTTGCCAGTCCAGGTTCGATGCACGATTCTGGATGCTTGGGGCTAGTGCACTGGGACGACCCAGAGGGATGGTATGGGGAAGGAGGAGGGAGGAGGGTTCAGGATGGGGAACACATGTATACCTGTGGTGGATTCATTTTGATATTTGGCAAAACTAATACAATTATGTAAAGTTTAAAAATAAAATAAAATTTAAAAAAATAGGAAATTTAAATTTTGTCATGGGTCTATCATCCCAAATTTATCCCCTTGCAAATTAAGCATTCCTTGTAAAAGTATCCTCTCCACCTGGTGCATTATACATTTTTGTTCTTGTTGACTCCACAGTTGTGACTATTTGGTCGTGTGGCTCTTAGGTAGAGTTGCCACAATTAGTAAAATACACGCTGTTCAGTTACATTTGAGTTTCAAGAATACAAAAACTCATTTTATAAATCAGAAAAATCATGCAGTATTTAGGACTTAGGCTAAAAAATATTTATTTATTTTGAAATTCCAATTAACTGGACATCCTTTATATGACAGGCTTCCCTGATAGCTCAGTTGGTAAAGAATCCACTTGCAGTGTGCGAGACCTGGGTTCGATCCCTGGGTTGGGAATATCCCCTGGAGAAGGGAAAGGCTACCCACTCTAGTATTCTGGCCTGGAGAATTCCATGGACTGTATAGTCTATGGGGTTGCAAAGAGCCGGACACAACTGAGCAACTTTCACTTTCTCTTTCACCTTTATATGACAGTCTTAATCTTGGGATGTCTTACCTCAGTTCTGCAGACAGATTCCAGTTGGAATATCTTAACAAAGCCCCAGAGGTATGCTTGGCTCAGAGGAGAGGGAGTTTCTCACTTCTTTTTTACTTCACAAATTTTATGCATCTCTTTTCCTGAGGCTCCGTTTCCTTATTTTTTGAAGGGAAGGGGTACATCAGATGGCATCTACTCATTCTTCCCACTCTAGCACTCTGCCCTCCTCTCCTCATCATTCTATTATTAATTTACTCTACTGTATTTAATGTAAATAATAAACAATGTTTATTGGTTGTTTGTGTTATTTGTGAATTGCCTTTTTATGTACTTTGCTTATTTTCCTTTGATGATGTGAATGATTTTATTATTAATAATTTCTATAAATTATTTTTAGATAAAAGAATCAAATTTGTTGCAAATAAACAAACTTGCATTTTTGTGAAACTCCATGTGCTTTTAGTTCTGTTGTAAGTAGCTAGCCAGCCGTTGAATTTGCTGAATGAAAACTCATGTTTGTTTTCCACATTGGATGCTGTAAGTATATATGAATACTATACATATAGTATTCTTTGGGAGAGGTGAAACCGCTGGAAGTAAATTCACTGGTCTCTGCAGTTCCCTGAAAGGCTAAAATAAAATACTGGTTATTCCTCATTTTCCTTGCCAATAGAACAAAAAGAAAGAAAGAAGAAATGAAAACCAATCAAATGAACACAAAATAGCAACAATAAACCCACCACCACAACTGACGACTTTGAGTTTTTTCTGAGCTTTTATTGGCCTATGTGTATGTGTTCGTGTGTTTGGAGGTTTTTTGCTTCACTTTTCCCCTGTATTTTTCAACCTAGCTGGATTTTGACTTACTGGTAGATAGGGTTTTTATGAGTTGACCAACAGTGTATAGAAATGAGTATAAGCTCCAGGAAGGCCAGCATCCTCTCTTATTTATGCATGTTTTCCCAGGACCCAGAGCTTTGTACGTCTTAAGCACTCAGTGCTGTTTGAATTAATGAATTAATAAAAGCCATATTGACCTCGGAATTAGGAAGAAAGACATCTGAGTGACAGAAGAATCTGAAAAGAAAGAACTGAAGAGAGTGGCAGGAAGGTGAGGGAGAGGATCTTGACAATTTTGCCTAAAGCCGACTCAACTCTCAAGTTTTAACAAGATTTTCTTTCACTGCCCAAATTCCTAGGCTGCTATTTCTAATATTTTTGTTTTGTGCAAATAGTTTCCACTTGGGAGAGGAAGGAAATTCACTTGAATAGCAATGAAGAGGCTTTAATAGAAGCTGGTTTGGCTCAGGCTTTATCTGTCATTTATTTACTATCCCATGGGAGCCTCCTTATAAATTATTCCATATCTTTCCTTTGTCCTTTTTATAAGGTGGCTTTTGTCAAAAATACACCATTTTACAAACTTCAGTGATTTCCATCTCAATCAATTTATTCTTATAAAAGGGTAGTTGATGCCTGGGTTATAGCCACAATGACAGGAAGGGTATCCTGGTTAAGTACCTGGAAAAGGCAGCACCCAGTTTCGTAGAAAAAATTTTGGATCAGGGTCTTTGAACTTGGCACCTAGAGAAGGAAGCCAAGTGTTAGCCTGAGTTAAACAGTTCAAATCCTTCTTGGGAAGAGATCATCTTCTTTTTAAAAAAAAACCAATTAGTTTTAATAGGAGGATAATTATTTTACAGTATTGTGATGGCTTTTGCATACATCAATATGAGTTGGCCATGGCATATATTTTGTCCCCTCCATCCTGTATTCATTCCCCTCCCACCTCAGTCCCCACTTTTGGGTGCCCTGGATCGTACATCAAACTCCCACTGGCCATCTGTATTACGTGTGGTAATGCACATGTCTCAATGCTAGTCTCTCAAATCATTCTACCCTCTCTTTCTGAGTCCGAAAGTCTGTTCTTTATGTCTGTGTACCCTTTGCTGTCCTGTGCATAGGATCATCGGTACCATCTTTCTAGATTCCATATATATGAACGTCTTCTTTACCAAGGAAAACACCTATCAGGACTGACAGTTATGGACGAGGCAGCTGCCCTCTTCTACCCAAGCAGGTTTCGGTGAAATGAGCTAAATCGCTCTGGGTAATAAAGCAAGAGGAGCTTTAGACCAAGGATTCAGTTCAGTTCAGTCGCTCAGTCGTGGCAGCTGCAATTTCCTTGAAGGAAGCTACCTTCATAGGACTAGTGAAAGAGAAGAGCCAGTTCCTCAGTAAATATTTATTGAGTAAGGATGACAAAAATGACAATGATTCTCCCAGTGATAGTCACTGGGCTTCCCAGGTGGCTCAGTGGTAAAGAAGCTGCCTGCCATCTCTGGGATGGGACAATCCTCTGGGGAAGGAAATGGCAACCCACTCCAGTATTCCTGCCTGGAGAATCCCATGGACAGAGGAGCCTGGACGGCTACAGTCCATGGGGTCACAAAGAGTCAGACACGAGTGAAGTGACTGATCATGCACGCACACACATCCAGGTGAAATCATGGTGAAAGAAAAATAGTCTCTCGTGCTTAATTCAAAGAATTGAAACAGTGACTATTTTGTCTGCAGTTCAAAGAGAGTCCCCAGTGAGAGAACCATTTGAAAGAGATTAAAAAATTTTGCAGTACTGGTCCAGTGGTTATGTTTCCTCATTTCCACTGGAGGGGGCACAGGCTTGATCCCGGGTCAGGAATCCCTGGGTCAGGAAGATTCCCTGGAGAAGGGAAAGGCAACCCACTCCAGTATTCTTGCCTGGAGAGTCCATGCACAGACCATGGGGTCGCACAGAGTCAGGACACGACTGAGTGACACACACACACACACACACACACACACACAGATAGGGAACTAAGAGCCCATATGAGGCAGTGGCACAGCCAAAAAGGAAAAAAGGATTTGCAAAATCTATATATAGAGAGTCTAAGGTGAATCCAATCACATCATTAAACATATATTGAAAAAAATTTAAGAAGGAAAAAAAAAGAAAGAGAAGAGACAGTGGAGGAATGAAGAGAATTAATTTACAAAAGCCTCTCCTGATTGTTCTCTCTCGGTTCCTTCTGCGGGAGGAAGGGTGTCTGGATGATGCAGATGACTGAGTGATGGTGGGCGTGGGTGGGCACCCACGCATCCCCAGTGGGGTAGTGTCTTAGGCCCCTGTTGCCATGCAGGACAAGAAAGGCCCATAAAGATGACATGTTTCCTTGGCAGCTCCCTGTTGGGGTTCCAATGTATTACCTGGATCTAATTATCTCATCTCCAGCTGACAGAGGGGTTTCCATGGAGCCCTTCCATTACGACTGCCTGAGCCCAGCTTCCAGGGGGCTGTCTAATAGCTTGATATATTTTGGGATCCCCTGCTCATTGGATGAACAAGCTGAAGCAAATCACGTATTGACCTCAAAGCATTTATAAACTGTAGAACATTATATTCTCATCAGAGCCATAGGGGCAGTAAACTATAGTTTCTCTGCTGTGAAACATGGTTTTGCTTATGCACTGTGTGACCGGGGTTGTACCTAAACAACAATACATCATTTGTGGCACATGTCGCCTTCTTTATTGAAAGGCAAAACAAAGAGTTGAGGACAAAAATCATTACTTCTTTAGCAATTTTTCACAAAATGCTTTTCTTTCGTACTTGACACACAGATGGGACATTGTACTGCGAGGGGAATGATGTATGGCGGCGTGACAAATTTCATTTCCTTTCTAAAACCAGAATCAGAAGGATGCACAAATTTGGCAAAGTTGTGTGTTTCTGAAAAAAAGAAAGAACTAAAAGAAGCTTCGAAGAGGACCTGGACTGGGGGGACTGTTGTGGGGTCTCCCTGGGAAAGCATCTGTAGGCTTTAATTGACTCAAGTATTGATCAAAGTGCTTAGATGAAAATATGGGTAACAATAAACTGGCTTGTGTGGGAGCTTTTGTCTCTTGCAAATGATCGGCCATGTCTGAGGCTGGAATGAGCACAGAGGGAAGCAGCCCAGGAGGAGATAGACAAAGGCGGGGGACACAGCATTAGCTCCTCTGGGTCCCGGAAAGTTGTGGGTGTGAATTTTCTGATGGTAGAAGAAATAAGGCTCGGCTCTCAGTTCTTGCTGTATCTTCCTTCCTATCCTTCCTTTTTCCCCTCGACTTCATCCCCAAATGCATCATTTTTCAGAGGCTGTCCCTCCACCATCACCTGCTTTCAAGCCACAGGGATGCTTCTTAAAAATGAAAGATTCCAGCGTCACCACTGTGCTCCTGAATCACACTATGTAGAGCTGGGGTTTGCGGGTCTGCTGGGGTCCTACATCCACAAGGTGACTTGTCTTCCCTCCCACATCTGGACATCATTGCCCGCAGGACTCATTCCACTGCCACTGGGAGGAAGATTCATGCTGAGTTTCTGCAAAGAACAGAACTTCTTTTTCTGTCTTCCTTCAAAGGGTCCGTTCCTTCTCACTGTGTATCTTTTTAAAAGTGTTCATGACTCTGATAATTTAGTGTCATTCCTCCAGGTAACATGTTCGTGTTCTTTTCGGGAGCTTTTTGTTTCTTAACTCATCCTTTCCCAAACAGTGTGAGGCATTTCTTCGATAAATAAAAAATAAAAATTCAAATAGCTATAAGAAATGATGGGTTACATTTAGCTATGTTCAGTGAACTAGCTTGACCACGAGACTTGTCAAAGCCTTTAATATAGCCATAGCCTCTGGGGGTCTCCAAATAGGAGTTTCTTGAATATTCTTGATAGCAAACTCTTTATGCTGAACAATTTCGTTTGTGCCACGTATATAGCTGATCGTTATCCTCATGTAGACTCCTGTATTTTTGGAGGAGAAATTGTCTAATGCAGAAAAATGAAGACTACATGTTTCTTAGTCCATTTCGAACACTTTAACAAAAATAGTGTAGACCAGGGTGGTTTGTAAGCAATAGAAATTTCCTCCTCACAGTTCTGGAGGCGGGGAGGTCCAGGATCAAACACCGGCAGATGTGGTGTCTGGTGAGAACCTGCTTTCTGCTTCATAGATGGCTGCTCTTGCCAGGTCCTTCTGGCAAGAGGTGAGGGATCTCTCTGGAATTTCCTTTATAAGGATGCTTATCCCATTCATGAGGGCTCCCTTCTATGACCTAATCCCCTCCCAAAGGCTCTACCTGCTAATACCATTATATTCGGGGTTAGGTTTCAACACATGATGTTGTGGGGGACACAATTACTCCCTCCATAGCAATGTGTGAGAGAATTTAATATTTACACCACCATGGATTCACACAGAAAATATTTTCTAGGCAATGTTGTATTGGTTTAAAAAAAACTAGGTTGGTGCCATTTATCTCAGTGTGTATCTCTAATAGGGCTTCCCAGGTGGCCCAGTGGTAAAGAATCCACCTGGATTCTTGCAGGAGCTGCAGGAGACACAGGTTTGATCCTTGGGTTGGGAAGATCCTCTGGAGGAGGGAATGGCAACCCCCTCCAATATTCTTGCCTGGAGAATCCCCATGGACAGAGGAGCCTGGCAGGCTATAGTCCATGGGGTTGCAGAGTTGGACACAACTGAGAGACTGAGCATACACACCCCTATCTATAAATACAGAAGCTACTGCAATTTTCCTTTCATTCTCTAAACTTTTCATCAGCTAACCGAACTATGCAAAAGCCAACAAAATTTTCAAACACCAATATAAGCACTGGGTGAACTGAAGCATTTCGCCTGTTTTGGGGATACTTCTGTAAATAACAGGGCTGCTACAGTCTCAGCAGTTCCTTACTGTCTTGGGGTCATCATGTACTCTTGAGATTTCTGACAATAGGGACTTCTTCCCAAACATTACAAATTCAGACGCAAACAAAATTCCTCCCTATAATTTTTAGAGCTCCACGAATCACCTGAAACCTACCCCAGATACAATAAAGCCTTTTCACAAAGGTTGTTGCACCACTTTGCTCTCAAGATTCTTCATGCCCGGGTATTCTGTGACGTGGAGACAGGTTCTTTTCTAAATTGCCAAAGTCTACATGCTTTCTACTCAGGTATCTTTCTACTCATCTTTCTACTCAGATACCTTTTTTATCCCCTTTTTTCTGTAGTTTCTGGCAACAGTAGATATGATTTTATCTACATCTATAAAGGTTTGGTTAAAGGACTGATGAAAATTTCAGGATACTGTTACTCTTGTATATTAGATAACATAGCAGTATTTTCCCATTTATTCAAAATTGCTACCATTTCTTCTGGATAGTCAGCATTCCTAATTAGGCTGATCATAAAGAAGGAAAACATTTTATGACTGTATAGAGAAATGATTTTCCTGAACTTTCACAAGTGCATGAAATCAGTTATTGCACATTAGAAAATGTAAGTAATAATTTGATTTAGGATGCCACAAAATAAAATGCAAACATTGGCTCAAAACTGAAATGACAGACTGCTGTAGCCACATACCATCATCTGTGCATTGTTTCCCCTAAAATTTTTTTTAGTACACTTTAATTTTGGAGCAGTTTTAAGTTCATAGAAAAATTGAGTGGAAAGTACATCAAGTTCCTATACTCCCAACTCACACACACACATACAAACACATGTCCCCTCCCCGCCCCCGGCCACCGTCAAAATCTCACAGCAGAGCCACATGTGTTGTAATCAATGAACCTTCATTGATATGTCATTATCAGCCAAAGTCCATAGCCTGTGTTGGGGTTCAGGTGTCATGAAAGTGTAAGTGAAAGTGCTAGTTGCTTAGTCGTGTCTGACCCTTTGCGACCGCCTGGACTGTAGCCCATTGGTGTCATACATTCTATGGATTTTGACCAACATGTAGTGACATCCACCCACCCTTACAGTATTATAGAGAATAGTTTAACTGTCTTAAGAATTATGTGGGCCCTGCCCACCATTCCTCCTTCCTCCAACCCCTGGCAACCACTGCTGTTTTTACTGTCTCTATAGTCTTACCTTTTCTAAAGTATCGTATCGTTGAAGTCATCTACTATGCAGCCTTTTCGGATATGCGCCTTTCACTTAGTAATAGACATTTACACTTCCCCGATATTTTTTCATGGATTGATAGTTCACTTCTTTGCATTGTTGGATAATATTCCTTTGTTTGGATGAACCATGGTTTATCTATTCATCTACTAAAGGACATCTCTGTTGCTTCTGAGTTTTGGCAATTATGAATAAAGCTGCTATAAACATCTGTATGTAAGGTTTTGTGGTCAGAGGTTTCCAACTCCTTTTGGTAAATGCCATCAAGTGTGATTGGCAGATTGTATGCTAAGGGTATATTTAATGTTGTAAGAAACTGCCAAGCTGTCTCCTAAAGTGCCATATTTTGGATAAGTCTTCTACCAGACACATACATCTTTTGCGAGTATTTTCTCCCAGTCTGTGTCTAGTCTCATTTTCTTGGTCTCTTATAATTGTAATCATGCCACACTAATGGCAAGAGAATATTTGTAGTGGTGTTTTTGTATTTTTTCATAGAGTTTGATGTATAGAAAAAGTTATGTTTTATTTCTGTTATTTCAATGTTATTTTAAAAGGAAAAAGTTATATTTTTAATAACTGAAAACCAAAAATACAATGCCTATAATTATCTCCAAAGTGCTTAAAAAATCTGAGAAGAATTTGAAGAATATGTCTAAAATAATTTAAATTTTAGAATTTATTTATTTTAATTTAAAATTTATATTTTTCCACTGAGTGAAAAAAAAGATGTGTATGTGTGTTTTGCGTATGTGTGCATTTTTGTGTATGTGTTTGTGTGTAAGTGTGTGTTTGTGTGTAGGTGTGTATTTGTGTGTGTATGTAAACAAATCTGCATAGTCTGCAGGCTCTTTGAAATGTGAGTTTGCTCTGCATATTTCCATCTGTTCTGTTTGAAAGATCTAGAACTTTTGCAGCCAACTTTAAAATGTGAGATTGTGTGCCCAAGTGTACCCTTTATTGGGGTTTAATACTTTTAGACTTATATTGCATTATTGTCCTTCCTTTTCTTCATTTTTCAATAAAGTAACTACAGTATAGATGAGGCAAATGAGAGAAATTGCAATCTTGTGAACTGTTATTTCATTTTCCAAATACATAAGGTATCTCCTGTCCAACAAAGGCATTCCGTGGTTTGGAGATACACAGAAAGGATGAGGTCAATGCTGTCAATCTGGTTATTAGTGCTCGGTGGCCTCCAGAAGGCTGACCCATGGCCCAGAGGGACCTGGACAAAGCTAACTTAGGAAAATCCTAAACCTGTATGTAGAACACCTACAGGTTTCAAACAATATCACCAACAGCAACAAACAACAACGTCTCTGTTCTTTCCTGATCTGAGTTCAAAAGAGCATCTCTAGGTGTGTAGCATGTGGTCTAGTTTCAGGCACTGCAAGTGTGTTGATCACACAGGCACGTCGCTGTGGCTCTTACCGGGTTTCTGGTTCCAAGTGTGCAAAATTCACCTTCCTCATCCATTGATTTTGGTGTCAGGACCACTGGTCAGGTATCTCGCCTCATCTACTCATCAAAGTCTGTATCAATAAAAGTAGGAATGCATTATTTTCTAGGCTCAGTCAGTTGAAAATGCCTCTAGTACCTGAAGGGTCAACTGCCAAATGCAGCCTCTACTTAATTCCTGCATGAAAGTGTCTATAAAGTCATTGAAGATTTATTCTTTTTTAATTTTTTATTCTTTCAAGGTCCCAACTATACTTTGATCTGTGTCAGAATTACTCCAGATGTATTGCCTCTAAATGTTGCTCTGAGTATGCCATCATTGATCAAAATAGAAGAAATCCCTAAGACTATCTTTAGAGATGAATCTGAAAAATGCCTTCAGTATGATTTTCACCATGGTTAAAACAGTTATACCTCTAAGGCAGATGAAAATGCTAGGAGCCTTGGCCTGAAAACACAGGCTGCTTGCACAAAGTAGAAAATATTTCTTCTTTTTTTTAAAGAAAAAAAAATTTAAATGTGAACCTCTCTTGCCTTATTCACGGCCCTGCCATTGAGCTGTGTATGGTTCAGTTAAGACAAAATGTATGCTTATTGTTCTTTTATATATCAGTTAATAAAAAATTAAGCCCATTAGGACTACAGCATTTAGACAAGAGAGAATGATATTTTTTTAATGTCACACTCAAAACCACATCTCTTTTAATCAACATCTGCTCCCTGTTAGGCTGCCTATAAAATCTGGTGCCCTGTTGACAGTAGAAGATGAAAACAAGCAAACAGGAAAACTACAAAAGGCGTGGTATTAACATCAAAGGAGAAGAGCCCTGCTCGTTTTCTTTGGCATTTTAAAAACGTCTTTATTTTGACCCCAAACAATTGGATTTTCTCCCCACCAGTCTTGATTTTGGAGCTCTGGATTAAGAAGACTCGCATGCGAACTGAAACATGAGAGGAGAGGGGGCTGCGGGCGAACGAGGAACTGTTTGAACACATTAAACCGTTCGCAATTGTAAACCCGCGTCGAGGACAATCAGAAAACAGCGCCACGTTTGTTCGTAGAGTAAATCCACGCTCTTTAGCTGTAGTGGCAGGTACCACATAGGAGGGGAAGTGATCCCTGCTGTGGTCTTAGAATGCTGCAAATAAAGGAGTTCAAAGGTTGGCTATTACGGAGAAGAAAGAGATCCTTTGGATTTTCTGTGGATGCTGGCGTTTAGGAGCACCACTACCTTTTTTTTTTCCACTGAGAATGATGATCCAGATTTGTCTTAACACGTCATGACCAGGACTTTGTCTGGGCTTCCCAGGTGGCGCAGTGGTAAAGAACCCACCTGCCGATGCAGGAGACATGGGAGGCTCAGGTTCACTCCCTGGGTCAGGGAGATGCCCTGGAGGAGAAATGGCAACCACTCCAGTGTTCTTGCCTGGGAGATCCTATAGACAGCGGAGCCTGGTGGGGTATAGTTCATGGGGTCACAAAGAGTTGGATGCGATGGAAGTACAAGTATACATAACTCTTTGTCTATATTTAAAATGAAATAAAAGGAATGTTTGGGATGCCTCGCTTTGGAAGATATACCCACTCTGCACAGATTGTATCGATTACAAAAAAGAGAATATACTAGTTAATGCCTTACATGGAGTGCGTTGTGGTATATTTGTTTATTAACATAATAGCATTTGCTATTAACCAGGTGGCAAGTTATATGCTGGGGGTTAAGAGATAAAGCACAGTCTCTGACCTTCTAGAACTGCTGGGAGAACTCAAGCTAATCACCACCACAAAGACAACAGCCCTGAAAGGATTTCCTTACAGGCTAAGTAGGAGGACGTGTGTGGAAGATCCTTCCTCCTAAGCAAGATATTCTCCGGACAGTGGTACCGTCTTTTCTCATTACATGTTGAGGGATTCTTATGTGATGGATGGCAGGATAAATTCACCACTGAAGAGAATAACATAGGGAGTATTTAATGCTCAAAATTCTCCAAGCCAGACTTCAACAGTACATGAACTGTGAACTTCCAGATGTTCAAGCTGGATTTAGAAAAGGCAGAGGAACCAGAGATCAAATTGCCAACATTACTGGATCATCGAAAAAGCAAGAGAGTTCCAGAAAAACATGGAGTATGGGCTTCCTAGATGGATCAGTGGTAAAGAATCCACCTGCCAATGCAGGAGATGTGATTTCAATCCCTGGGTCGGGAAGACCCCCTGGAGGAGAAAATGCAACCCACTCCAGTATTCTTGCCTGGAGACTCCCATGGACAGAGGAGCCTGGCAGGCTTCAGTCTACGGGGTTGCAAAGGATCAGACATGACTGAGTGGCTCAGCACACATGTATGCGTGCATACATGGAATATAACCTTTAAAAGTTTTGAATCACTATATTACACACCTATGTTATATAATATTGTGTAGTAGCTATACTTAAATAAAATAATAAATATGTATTTTGTAAAAATGTAATTTTATTTATTGATAACTTTGCGTTTCACTCTCTATTGATAGCATTTTATTCAACTGTCTATATTTGCGAGAATTCACCGTAAACTCCATTGGAATCCAGAAAGTGTTAGTCGTTCAGTCATGTCCCATTGTCTGCGACCCCATGGACTATAGCCCATCGGGCTCTTCTGCCCATGGGCTTCTCCAGGCAAGAACACTAGAGTAGGTTGCCATTTCCTTCTCCAGGGCATCTTCCCAACCCAGGAACTGAACCCAGGTCTCCTGCATTGTAGGCAGATTCTTTACCATATAAGTCATTAGGGAAGGCCCACTGGAATCCAGGGTTATTTCAAACATGTTCTTGGAATCACTAAATCCTAAGACAATTCTGCCTCCCTTTTTAACTTCTTCCAAGTCTCTTTTGCAAAGATTTCTCTAGATTGTCCATAGGAAGGCCATGGTGAACTTGGGTTTGCGGTATCTTTTTTGTTCAAAGAAACCCAGGGAAGCTTCCGGGAAGAGAGCTGAGGATCCATTAAAAATATGGGCAGGAGCACACGTTTCAGATGCCGATTCCAAGGCCTTTTCATCTTTGGTTCATCAGCTTTCTTTTGTGCAAATGACGTTTGTTCTTCATACCCAGCTAGGTGACCCTGGATTTCCTGTGATACACATGGGTTTCAGAGAGAGCTGTGGAGGAGGAGAGTCTTCAAGGTTAGGAGCTGTGGTTGGGAAACCAGAGAAGGAGGAAGCCCCTGGATTTGTAGATAAGGGGGAATGTGGCTCAGCAGGTGATCAGAAGGCCAAAGGCCTTGTGTTGTTTTGATCACATGTTTCTTGGATTTCACCCTTGATCTGGAACACTAAGGGACCAATCACATGACTTAATTAATTCTCCAGACCTTATTGGGGTGTCTGGTTTAGGGCCGATGTGTGAATAGATCATCAAAAAAGCAAGAGAGTTCCGGAAAAACATCTATTTCTGCTTTATTAACTACGCCAAAGTCTTTGACTGTGTGGATCACAGCAAATTGGAAAATTCTTTAAGAGATGGGACTGCCAGATCACCTGACCAGCCTCCTGAGGTATCTGTATACAGATCAAGAAGCAACAGTTAGAACTGAACATGGAACAACAGACTGGTTCCAAATCAGGAAAGGAGTACGTCAAGGCTGTATATTGTCACCCTGATTAATTAACTTATATGCAGAGTACATCATGAGGAATGCTGGGCTGGATGAAGCACAAGGTGGAATCAAGATTGCTGGGAGAAATATCAGTAACCTCAGATATGCAGATGACACCACCTTTATGGCAGAAAGCAAAGAAGAACTAAAGAGCCTCCTGATGGGAGTGAAAAAGTTGGCTTAAAACTCAATATTTAGAAAACTAAGATCATGGTATCCAGTCCCATCACTTCATGGCAAGTAGATGGGGAAACAGTGGAAACAGTGTCAGACTTTATTTTGGGGGGCTCCAAAATCACTGAAGATTGTGACTGCAGCCATGAAATTAAAAGACACTTGCTCCTTGGAAGAAAAGCTATGACCAACCTAGACAGCATATTAAAAAGGAGAGACATTAATTTGCCAACAAAGGTCCATTTAGTCAAGGCTATGGTTTTTCCAGTAGTCATGGATGGATGTGAGAGTTGGACTATAAAGAAAACTGAGCACTGAAGAATTGATGCTTTTGAACTGTTGTGTTGGAGAAGACTCTTGAGAGTCCCTTGGACAGCAAGGAGATCCAACCAGTCCATCCTAGAGGAAATCAGTCCTGAATATTCACTGGAAGGACTGGTGCTGAAGCTGAAACTCCAGCACTTTGGCCACCTGATGCAAAGAACTGACATATTGGAAAAGACCCTGAGGGTGGGACAGATTGAAGGCAGAAGGAGAAGGGGATGACAGAGGATGAGATGGTTGGATGGCATCACCGACTCGATGGACACAAGTAGAGTAAGCTACGGGAGTTGGTGATGAACAGGAAAACCTGGCGTGCTGCCGTCCTTGGGGTCATAAAGAGTCAGACACGACTGAGGGACTGAACTGAACTGAACTGTGCCCAGTTTTGATGCTATTGGAACAGGGACCGTTGGAGGAGAAAGGGTGGCCAGCCTTACACAGATGCTCAGAGTCACCGGTGTGTGGGACCTATAACGTCACCTCCTAGAGCAGTGGCTGCAGCTGAACCAGTGGCACCAATCGTTTTGGATTTTTCAGCTGCTTTTGGAAATCACTGACTTCGAAGTTGATTGACTTCGGGCATGCTGGCTTCACTCTTCAGCAGCTGCACTTACTTGTTCAAGGAGGGCAATTGTGCTCAGCCGCACAAAAGGGTGCTTCTTAGCGACATGTTTATTTTCCGATCTTTCTTATTCATGGAAAGCTCCAAGTTTAAAAACAGAAGAGATGATTTTACTGTATTTTTTTAATCATAAAAGGAACTTAGTCCTGTTAAGACTAGTGCATTGCTATAAAGGTGTAGATAAAACTAGATCTGTAGATTGTAGGCACCTAAGTGTGAAAGCTATCCAAGCCCTGTTAACCTCTTCACATACATATAAACTCAGATACTCCACAACTTTTCTGCCAATTCTACAATTCCTCATTAAGGAAGTTTCAGGAATACTTGAAATAAGCATGAATAGCAAAAATCCCCTGTTGAAACAAAACCACTGATTTCTCACTATGCAACCAAATTAATCTTTAAAATAATCTATTTCTCTTCATTTGCATCTCTTTCATGCCTACCTGAATTCTGTCTTCACTTCTTTTTATATATTTTTTTCCATTTCTCTTTTTTCCTTGGTTCTCATTAATTAAACAAGAGCTGTTAGGTAGCTACAGAATGCAGGAAGTTCAATTCTAGCTTCTCAGCTCACATTCTGAAGGTAGAAACAATAGCAATTTTTTACAGGTGAATACTATAAAGTAAAATGCTAAATTGATGCAGTATATGTAGAGTGAGACAGACTGTACATTGCATTTTAGGAATTCTTTCTCATTTTTCTATATCTCTCAATCTCTAGATCCAACTATGTATCTATATAGCCACATATATACACATACTATGGTTGATTAGCCTATGCGGGATGATAGCATTCAATAGGCAAGAATACCCAAGAGTTTTCCCCACTTGATGGTGCTAGAATAAGGATTCCAAGGTAATCCATTTCCCTTCATGCTACTTAAAAATAAGCAAGGTGCATTTTACATTATGCACTCGGAGGCAATATTCAGCTACTGCTTAACATTCAGAGGGGCTTCTGTGATCCTCCACGCTGTCACGGCTGCTCTCCCTCTCCCTGCCGTACAAGAAAACATGGTTATTTACCCTGGGACACAGGTGACTGAACTTATAAAAATCACTACAAGACAAGATGTATTGAGGCCTGGCATGGAATGACAAATTCTGGGGAGGTTCACCAAGAAGAGACATATTGATTCTTAAATGATTAATAAGGAGAATATAATTGTATTTCATTAAGATGGATGGGATTTCATTTAGTCTGTCTTCTCCCTTTCCACTTCAGATGCGAGAGGAAATCAAGTCATCATCAGTGGCACCTCGTGTTAGCCTGCCATGGCAACAAGCTCATTGATGAGTCAGAGAACTTTGAGATGCACTGGCTGGTCTTTAATGGGTTGCTGAAAGCAGAGATAACAGGGCCGAGGGAGCCAACTCAGTCAAAGGAAGAGTGGAAAATCACAATCAGATTTCTCAGTGGTTCCTAACAGAGTTAAGCCCTTTTATAAATCTCAGGCTGGAGTACAAAATGATACCCGCTTCCTTCATTTGGGAGAGAGGAGGATTTGCCTTGTAGTATAATCAGGTCTCTGCGTGAGGATTTTATGCTGGTAAATTACATCAATACAAAAATAATAGTTAAGATATTTTGTATGTGCTAGACATTTTTTTGCACTATCTTAATTATTTTTCTAAACCTCCCTCAGTGCTCTGTACCATCACCATTTTACTGAGGAGAAAGCAGATGTTTAGAGTGACTTGCACCTATGAAGGATCAGATTCAGCCTTGAACTCAATAAACCGATCCTGTTTTTAAAGGAACTCAGTTTTCTTACAAAGGCCTGTTTGTTTATAGAGAAAACGAGCTAAAGGCAGCAACAGTGGTTCCTGGGTGTACTTTGGAGCCAGACGCTCTGGGACAAAGTCCAACTCCACCCTAAATAATTATATAAACTGATGAGTTATTCAACCTACTAGGTCTCTTTGCTTGTCTGTATTATGGGGTTGTTGTGAGGCTTGAATGAATTGATGTAGCTAAAGTACTGTGAATGCATTGTCTCAATGGTGCATAGTTAAGTGTGAAATACACAGACATGTGCCTGGGTTTGAGTTCTGCTCTGTTGGAACGGCAGATACCCAAGAGGACTGCCTTCCTGGTGACAGCATATTCCAAGCCTAGCTTTCTCTGTTGCAAAGCAAGTTCTGAGACTATTTGACTTCAAAGTGCAGAGGAAGGACAGTCCGTCCATTTAGAGGTGGGATGCTGAAAATGTTTGCTGAACAATAACTTAAACTATTGAATTGCTTAACTGCTGCAGGACTTTTGTCTTCTGTGAAAGATAATTTAAAAATAGTAACCATCACAGCATATGGTGAAAGAAATGTGAGAGGAAGCTTAGGGTCTTGTTAAGAATTCCATACAAGTCAGCCATCATATTTATTATTATTGTTACTATTAAGACAGCATGGGAATAATAGTAATAGGAATATAGAAAGATCTACCAAATCCAAAATTCTATTTAATAAGAGCTTTACTACATGGAGCCTCTGTGGTTTCCAACTTTCAAAGAATTAGCACGTAATAACTCAATGCAAAGAGCTGACTCATTGGAAAAGACTCTGATGCTGGGAGGGATTGGGGGCAGGAGGAAAAGGGGATGACAGAGGATGAAATGGCTGGATGGCATCACCGACTTGATGGACGTGAGTGTGAGTGAACTCCAGGAGATGGTGATGGACAGGGAGGCCTGGCGTGCTGCGATTCATGGGGTCACAAAGAGTCGGACACGGCTGAGCGACTGAACTGAACTGAATTGAACTCAATGTAAAACTGAACTGAATATATAGGAAAATTGGATGTTGCAGAAGATATTTGAAATTCCTCAATTATCATTATGTTCAAAAGCATAACTTGG
>NW_011494625.1:3227020-3228077 GCF_000754665.1 Bison bison bison
ATAACTTGGTGATACTCAGTAGGAAAAATGCTGACTAGACCAGGCTCTATCGGAAAATTTTTATTAAATAAAGGGGTAATAATAAATATATGAATTTTTAAAAGAAGTTATTAAGCAACATAGAAATAATGCTACTATTATTTTAAAGATATAAGAAAATCATTTAAAATGAGACAAGACGAAGAAGAAGGTTCTCACTAAGAGGGAAACTGAGGCAGTGAGGATGAACAATCCTAGTCAGAGTTCAAGCCAAGGAACCTTCTGCGGGTCTGTGCTCTCAGTATTATGGTTCAGTGCTCTGAATGGCCCTCAATCCAAAGGTACAATCTGCTGGTGTCTGGGAGTGCATGTGACTCTGGATTCTACTTTATCTACAAATAACTCTGGAGAAGCCAGTCCCTCTTACTGAGTCCCTGGGATGGTGGAGGAGTAAGAGGCAGAGGAGTGGGGCGTTGTTCTAAACCCGGGACACTGAGGACTAGAGGAAGATATGTCTGGTTAGAAATGAAGGTTCATCCATATTCACTATAGCTAGGCACCCCTGCTGGAGTCGAAGGAGCCCCTGAGTCCCCTACCGGACCAGCAACTGTGCTCTGACCTCCCAAGAGGGAGTGACACCATGTTTATCATCAGAGAATAAAGGATGTGTATGTGCTCTCAGTTCAGTGCAGTTCAGTTGCTCAGTCGTGTCCGACTCTTTGCGACCCCATGAATCACAGCACGCCAGGCCTCCCTGTCCATCACCAACTCCCGGAGTTCACCCAGACTCACATCCATCGAGTCAGTAATGCCATCCAGCCATCTCATCCTCTGTCGTCCCCTTCTCCTCCTGCCCCCAATCCCTCCCACCATCAGAGTCTTTTCCAATGAGTCAACTCTTTGCATGAGGTGGCCAAAGTACTGGAGTTTCAGCTTTAGCATCATTCCTTCCAAAGAAATCCCAGGGCTGATCTCCTTCAGAATGGACTGGTTGGATCTCCTTGCAGTCCAAGGGACCCTCAAGAGTCTTCTCCAACACCACAGTTCAAAAGCAGCAATTCTTCGGTACTCAGCCTTC
>NW_011494625.1:3228192-3228850 GCF_000754665.1 Bison bison bison
ACATGACCACTGGAAAAACCATAGCCTTGACTAGACGAACCTTTGTTGGCAAAGTAATGTCTCTGCTTTTCAATATGCTATCTAGGTTGGTCATAACTTTCCTTCCAAGGAGTAAGCGTCTTTTAATTTCATGGCTGCAGTCACCATTTGCAGTGATTTTGGAGCCCAGAAAAATAAAGTCTGACACTGTTTCCACTGTTTCCCCATCTATTTCCCAAGAAGTGATGGGAGCAGATGCCATGATCTTCATTTTCTGAATGTGAGTTTTAAGCCAACTTTTTCGCTCTCCTCTTTCACCTTCATCAAGAGGCTTTTGAGTTCCTCTTCACTTTCAGCCATAGGGGTGGTGTCATCTGCATATCTGAGGTTATTGATATTTCTCCCGGCAATCTTGAAACCAGGTTGTGTTCTCCCAGCCCAGTGTTTCTCAGGAAGTACTCTACATATAAGTTAAATCAGCAGGGTGACAATATACAGCCTTGATGTACTCCCTTTCCTATTTGGAACCAGTCTGTTGTTCCATGTCCAGTTCTAACTGTTGCTTGCTGACCTGCATACAGATTTCTCAAGAGGCAGATCAGGTGGTCTGGTATTCCCATCTCTTTCAGAATTTTCCACAGTTTATTGTGATCCACACAGTCAAAGGCTTTGGCATAGT
>NW_011494625.1:3228950-3266843 GCF_000754665.1 Bison bison bison
TAGTTTGAACATTCTTTGGCATTGCTTTTCTTTGGGATTGGAATGAAAACTGACCTTTTCCAGTCCTGTGGCCACTGCTGAGTTTTCCAAATTTGCTGGCACATTGAGTGCAGCACTTTCACAGCATCATCTTTCAGGATTTGAAATAGCTCAACTGGAATTCCATCACCTCCACTAGCTTTGTTCGTAGTGATGCTTTCTAAGGCCCACTTGACTTCAAATTCCAGGATATCTGGGTCTAGGTGAGTGATCACACCATCGTGATTATCTGGGTCATGAAAATCTTTTTTGTACACTTCTTCTGTGTATTCTTGCCACCTCTTCTTAATATCTTCTGCTTCTGTTAGGTCTATACCATTTCTGTCCTTTATCAAGTCCATCTTTGCATGAAATGTCCCCTTGGTATCTCTAATTTTCTTGAAGAGATCTCTAGTCTTTCCCATTCTGTTGTTTTCCTCTATTTCTTTGCATTGATCACTGAGGAAGGCTTTATTATCTCTCCTTGCTATTCTTTGGAACTCTGCATTCAGATGTTTATATCTTTCCTTTTCTCCTTTGCTTTTCGCTTCTCTTCTTTTCACAGCTATTTGTAAGGCTCTACTGTCTAGCAAAACGACAAAAGAAGTTCACTGCTAGCTAACGTCCTCTATTTGGAAGATGCATGCGCTCATCAAGTGAGATGAAACTGCTGAGAGCTATTCGTTCCCTCGTGAATTGCAGGTTGTGGTCTGGGATTATGGGAGGAAGGAGCACGCACATCACCCCCAGTTTAGAATCTATCTGGGCAGTGGAATGAGGCTTATCCCAAACTTCAGGACAAGTTTATATTAGGCAACCAAGAGTGCACTTTCTAATGAAAAATAAAATAAAACTTAAACGGCACAGGAATCTCCGTAGATTTCAAAAGTTCCCATAAAGTAACAGTTTGATGATTTAAATGGAAATGAATCAGAACATATAGATTAAATTTCCTTGGAAAACACATTGGCTTTTGTATATTTTTATTAAATTTTCATTTCCAATATTGAAGTAGGTTCCAGAAAAAAATTAAAAAGAAAGGTAGGATAACAGAAACATGTATTCAGTTCTGAGTGTGATGTTGTTTCATAATATTTTTGGTAAATAAGAGACACTGAAAAAAAAAATTAAGGCAGTAGGAGTGCATGTTGTGTAATACCTACTTTATCCTTGAAAACAAGAAGAATCTGGAACATAACAGCAAAAATTAAAAAACACTGGTTAAAATATAAAATTTTCATCTATTACATTTTTAAAACATAAAGCAGTCTCCTCATTAAAGACACATTTTCAAGAGATTCCCTTATATAGGGGCATCTTTGAATACTATCCACATGATAGGTTGAGATATAATTTCAACTTGAAACAAGGTTTCGAGGGGTAAATGGATAGAATGCTTCCTAGAGGAATTTCCTGATAAATTAATAATCATCGAAGGACATTAAAAAGAGAGATTTATGAAAAGAAAGAAGGATGGGCCAGCATCATCAGTATTAACAAAATAACTCAGCTAAGGAGAAAGGAGCACTATATATTATCTTGCTTTATTCTCAAAATGACTACATTGTGTTTATTTTTGTTATCTCTGTTTCACAGAAATGATGGAAACCTAGGTTCATAGATGTGAAGCCATTTACCTAAGTTTGTAATTTAGCAGGGCATAAACTAATTCCCATCTCAGGCTATGACCCATCTCTCACACTGCTCCTCTTTCTTGATTTAGTTGCTCTTGCTTGATTTAGTGTGGGTAGGTTACAAGCTCTAGTAGTTTCTTCAGACAGGGGGCTGCTGCTAAGTCATTTCAGTCGTGTCCGACTCTGTGCGACACCATAGACGGGAGCCCACCAGGCTCTCCCGTCCCTGGGATTCTCCAGGCAAGAACACTGGAGTGGGTTGCCATTTCCTTCTCTAATGCATGAAAGTGAAAAGTGAAAGTGAAGTCGCTCAGTCGTGCCCGACTCTTAGCGACCTCATGGACTGCAGCCCATGACAGGCTCCTCTGTCCATGGGATTCTCCAGGCAAGAGTACTGGAGTGGGGTGCCATTGCCTTCTCCAGACAGGGGGCATGCAAGCTAAGTTACCAAGCCTTCCATGTATGATAGTAATTTTATTTGCCTTACACATGATGCATAGTTTTCCTGGGTATAGATTTCTAGATTGGAAGCTATTCTGGTTCAAAGTTTTTAAAGTGTGTTTTATTGTTTTCTAGCTTCTGGACTGCTGTGAAGAGCACTGCAAGGCTATCCTGATTTCTGAATCTTTGGGCGTGACTTTATTTTTCCTACCTGGAAGTTCTTTGCTATTTTGTTTTACCCCACTGTGACCACAGCGTCACGGCAATCCACTAAATTGCTTATTCTTTTACATTCTTTGTCCTGGAGCCTTCGTAAGCTTTTTTAACTAGAATATTTTGCTATGCATTTCTGGAAAATGTTATTTGTTTTGTTGATAATCTTCCCCTTCCCTTTGTTTTTCTGTTCTATATATTGGAAGCTTTATTTTATTGAGTTATTGGATTTCCTGAGCTGGTTTTCTAACATTCTTATCTTTTATTTTACTATGTTCCACCCCTTTGTCTTTCTTTTCTACTTTGTAGAAATTCTTTAACTATCTTACAATTCTCTGACTGAACTTTAAAATGTTTTTATGGACATGTAAAATTTGTGGGGCTTTTAAAAATGTGTTTCCTTATTGCCCCATTTAAATAGCACTCTGCTGTGGTCTGCCATATCTGTTTCTTGCAGGTCACTGGTTCCCTGTTGCATCACTCCAACTTGTGTGTGAGTGACTTTCCTCTAATATCCATTAAACGTTATTAATGTCTTTAAAAGTGAGGATTAGATTGAAAACTATGGTCCCATGGGTGGAGCTTGTGACTCCAAAAGCCACTCTCCTGGGGATCTCAGATTTCCTAGTGAAGTCTCCAGTGTGTGCATGTGGGCTTAGTTGCTGAATCATGTCCAACTCTTCTGTGACCCCATGGACTGCAGCTCTCCAGGCTCCTCTGTCTATAGGATTTTCCAGGCAAGGATACTTGCCTTCTCCAGGATATCATCCTGACCTAGGGATAGAACCCACATCTCTTGAGTCTCCTGCATTGGCAGGTGGATTCTTTCCCACTGGTGCCACCTGGGAAGCCCCAGACTGGATGATAAGGGCCGAGGTGCTCCTCTCTAAGTATGGAAGATGCACACCTCACGTGCTCATGTTTACATTTCATTCTAAGCTTTCTGCCATCAACGATCAACTCTGCTCCTGTGTCCTAGTCATCCAAATAGGGAACCTACTTTATTCTCTCCAGAAAATAAATCTCCAGTGTTCCGCTGTACTGAAAGGTGGTAAAGAATTCTAACAAAAATGTGGCAGGAGAGTAGAATCTGGGGCTGGAGCAGCTCTAAAAGAGGTAATGAGTAATTTCTTATTATTACTTATTATTAGTAATTACTTATTATTAGAACAATCTCAACTCTCATTTTCAGAAGCACCCACTACCCCAAACCCCTGAAACATTTGGATATTCTGTCTTATAAATGTTATTTGTGCTTGGCTTTCTTTGCTGGCTTAATATTCAGCTAAGTCAAATTACTCATCACCTCATCATCTGCTTTCCATCTTCCTTTTTTTTCCCTCTTGGTTCCCTCCTATTCTTCCTGTCCATTCAAAAAATAATTCCTTATAATTTTTGTGGATTTTTATGAGAGAGCAAGATTAAATGTGCATGTTTAATTACTCACCTTTAGCTGGAAGACTGTGAATGTCATTTCTTCTTACAGTTACAAGCTTCAAACAGGATAATTCTTTGATTTTAGAACCCTGACACTAGCAAGAGTTAAAAAGAAATCCTCTTTTTGTTGTTGTTGTTTTTTATCAGTTGCTGAAGATATTCTAGATCATTTTTTTCCCTCACAAGTCTCACTATCTCTCTCCCTTATCTTATATCACAACTCTGGAATTACAAGGGCTTCCCAGGTGGCTCAGTGGTAAAGAATCCACCTGCCAATGCAGGAGACGTAGGTTCGATCCCTGGGTCAGAAAGATCCCCTGCAGTAGGAAATGGCAACCCACTCCAGTATTTTTGTCTGGAAAATTCCATGGACAGAGATGCTTAGCAGACTGCAGTCCATGGGGTTGCAAAGAATCGGACACAACTTGACAACTGAGCACACACACACGCACACACACTGCAATTACAAAGGTTTTTCCTTGACTTCAACTCAGTTTATTAAGGGTTATTAAAGTGTGATCTCTGTGCTAATCTTACAAAAACTGCTGAAAACTATAAATCAGAAACTTCTTCCAGGCTACTCTCTTGTCTTTCTATTTACCCAGCACTCAGCATAGCACAAGACACAGAGTGAGTCCCCATATAAATGTTAAATCAACGAATGAGTTTCTGATTTCAGGAGATTTGGAATCTAAGTAGGAAAACCAGCAAGAAATCCTCTAGAAAGTGAGTGCAGCCAGGAGGCAGGGAATGTGCTGAGAAGACTTTGCAGGAGACACAGGGCCCAGGGCAGCCACTTAATTTAACCATTCCCAATTTCTTTGGGCATTGAAGGCATTTAAAGAAAATATATTAGCTGAGACATTTATTGTGTCCAAAGTATATTCTGCAAAAAACAAATAAGCACCCCCCACCAAACCTAGTGTTTTATGTTAATTGCTTAAAGGATGCATTCAAAGGGCATCTCGCTCAGAAATTGTTCTATGGGATGAAAAACACGTGCTTGTGTAGTGCATGCTCAGTCGGGTCCGACTCTTTGTGACCCCGTGTACTGTAGCCCGCTGGGTTCCTCTGACCATGGGATTCTTCTCCAGAGGATCTTCCCCACCCAGGGAATGAACTGGGGTCTCTTGCATCTCCTGTATTGGCAGGGGGATTCTTTACCACTAGTGCCACCTGGGAAGCCCTCTATGAAAAACACAAAACAAGACAAAGTAATCAGACGTGATACAGACAGGATGGTCTCAGACCCTGGTCAAGTCCAGCTTGACTCTAAGCTCCTTGGAGGCAGAGGTGGTGGCTATACTGTTTGTTCTTTAGTTCTACCACAGACTGTCATCTGGTGCCCCTGGATGGTCTGAACTGATATGAATGAATGAATGAAATCTTGTTGTATGCATAATGCTGTACCAGGCTTCCCAGTCCACTCCATCTGCTATCACAGAACACCAGAAATTAAGTGCTTTATAAGTGAAAGAAATTTATTTCTCACAATGCTAGAGGCAGGGAGACCCAAGGTCCAGGCACTGGCAGTTCCTGTGCCCCTTTCTGGTTCATAGACAGTCCTCTTTTCCTTGTGTGCCCACAGGGCAGGAAGGGAACTCTCTGGAGCCCCTTTTATAATGGCACTAATTCTGTTCACGAGGGCTTCACCCTCAGGACCTAATCAACCCTCAAAGGTCCTCCCTCCTAATACTATTACAAAGAAGATTAGGTTTCAACATATGAATTTGAGGGAATACAAAAACATTCAGTCTATAGAACTAGATATTTGTGTAGTACTGTTATTTTTTACAATTAATTGTTCTCTGAGAATCCAAAACAAATTGAGCACCTGCAGAAAAAGATGTGAGGTTGGACAGGGAAATAGTATTTAGGATTGCTCAGTGGGTAAAGAATCTGCCTGCAGTGCAGGAGACACAGGAGACACTGGGTTGACAAGATCCCCTGGAGAAGGAAATGGCAACCCATTCCAGTGTTCTTGCTTCAGAAATACCATGGACAGAGGAGCCTGGTGGGCTACTGTCCATGGAATCATAAAGAGACAGACACAATTGAGGGGCTAAGTACATGGCACAGAAACTCAATGCAAAATGGCCCACAGAATAAATAGCTACTAAAGCCTAACCCTTTCCCCCTTCCCTCTTGTTCAAGTAATACTATTCTACCAAAGACAGAGATAAATAATACAACCTGGGTCTCTTGTGCGCATGTGATTATCCTATCCTTGGACTGTTCTGTTCCAAATTCTCTGGGCAGAACTCTTTAGCTCTCTCTTAGCCTGCAGGACATTCTCCTCATGGGCGGCAGGGCTTGCAAAACATTTTACTATAATCAGGGATCGAATGCTGCTCAGATCAGCAAATGTGTCATTCACTTTACCAGTAGAGGTGAAAGGTACTCAGCACCTCACAAGGGGCTTGAAGAGCTGGACACAGTGTGTTTCCAGGACAAGAACAAGAATCAGACTCTGAATCGGTCAATGAGACCCCTTCTATGGCCAGGGCTGCTCATGCTGTTAGCTCTAAGAAATTTATGATCTGATGGCCAAGTTTTAATTACCTATGAAATGGTGCGGCTACCTGGTGTTCTGTCTGTGTCTCAGAGGGGCACAGTGAAGGGTAATTATGTGCAAACAAAGTTGCTGAACGGGCAGTGGAAATGGGAGTTTCAATTATTTTTAACAACCTGTTTACCGATGCTTTGGTGCTGGGTATTTTTCAGGCTTATGAGGTTCCTCATTGATGGCTTCAGGCAAGAAACCAACAAAAAATTGATGGAGAGGATTGGGGATGGCCTGGTACACCGGCAGTATTCTCTCACTCGGGACTGTGATTACAACCTCTGAGTTTTACAGAGGTTTTAGACACAGGTGCAGAGTATCTGCTTGTTTGAGCGAGGAAAATACCCCATTTGGTGAAAGATAAAATGCGCTTCTCATTGGAAGGAGAGTTCTTGGCTTGACACGGCCATGGGTCTTGCTCAAAAGGCACCAAAAATAACTCTGAAGGCACAGAAGAGCTCACGGAGGCAGTCGCGAGGCATGCAAATGCTTTGTCCATCAGCTCAGACAGGAGTGAGTTTTACCATGAAAGAATGCAAATTGTGTTGGACACCTTAATAAAGAAAACAGCACTATTTGAAAAACAGAATAGCAGTTATTTAGCACTCAAGTAAAGAAAAAAAAAATCACTACTTAAAAAAAAAAGAATCGAAGACTGATGTATGCATACATCATTATTCTTAGAAATAATGCATATGATATTTGGAACATGTATTTAGTTCCCTTCCATGGAATTTATAATACTTTACAAAGCTTCCTATGTTTCTATTTGCTGCCCTAGTAAATTTGCCTGGTTATTTAAAAGGATTTTATTTTTATTTTCTAGATGGCCACGTGGCGGGCCTGAGTACACTTCTTGGGATTAGACTATACATCAAAAGTCGTGGCACACAGAGGAAATATAATCCAGGCTACTTGATTCCCCAGCGGATGTTCATGTGAAAAAATAAAACACACAAAACTTATGTTTTCTTTTGGCAGGATCCATATGAAGATTTTTCTGTTTTCCAGTAGTGAAACGTGTGAGTGAGTGGTCAAGTCTGAGTTCATAGGAAACAGATGACTCTGTTTTTAGATGATAGAGGTCCTTCCTCTTATTCGGATTTTCTTTCCACATCATGCATAACTTTAGGATATTTCAAGATGTCTTAGTAAAGCCTTATTATGCTTCATTCTGATTTCGGGCAGGGAGAGTGTTCTGTACTGCCAGCGAGCCTGGAGTCTGAAATTAACCGCGTCACCCTGGTTCCAGACCTTTTCTCCAAGATGCTGGCTCTCCTACGTTCCTCCTGTCAATCAAGGAGAAAACCGTGACCCAGTTTGCTTCCTGGTGCTCTATTCCTTGAGAGTAAATGCATCTCTTAATCTTGCATTGGAGACCCCTCTCTGCACACACACGCTTTCCCTTTTAGTCAATAATTCGTTTTATTGGTTACAACGCGACTACCCCATTTCAGGCTTCTCCACAGCCGAGCACAGCTGCTCATGTTGGCTATTGATTCCATATGTTAGCTTGAAATTGTATAATAGTCTCGTCTAATAGTTGCCTTTGGCTTTTCCTCTCCCCACGCGGAAAAGTGCCCTCTGCCCCTGGCCTGGTATGCCAGTAACTAGAAATGGATCCTGATTATATCAACCATTCTTCACCAAGAAGCTCAAAAAGCTGTCTCCTGTTGGAATAGCTCACCATGGTTTTGGTTTGCTTGGCTTCATGCTACTCAGTGGAAAACACTGCGAGAGATCAATTCAAAGACTCTGGGTAGAAAGAAAATATGGCAGCTATGGAAGATTTACTGACCTCCATAAATTTTCTCAGTAAATAAATGTGTGAGAATTTGAGTTTATCTTCTGTTTATCCCTACATCCTCCCATTTCCTCCTCTGTTTCAACCTTTCAACCTTTATTTATTATGGTGAGCTGCATTTTTAACTTGTGTGAAGCATAGCATCTACTCCCTTGAAGATGGCTGGAATAACAGCTGGTCAGTTTCACCTTTGAATGCTCTAAGGAAGCTGTGAGTTGCTGCACAGGGCTGGAAAGCCCTAACAGTCCAGAGTTGAGGCTTTGCCTCAGAGTTTCTGGGCATTTGAGTGATCCAAAGCTCATAATCTGGGTCACCGTGAGCCTTCCTGATGTTTCCTTTTAGTGCTCCAACAGATTCTCACGTCATAGTAGCAAACGAAGCAGAACAGCCTGATTCTTGCTCTTTGAACCCAGACAGCTGAGTGAAGAAGGCGTGAAATCTAAGGAGGTTTGGGAAAACATGTTCATCAGATTGATCTTTCAAAAAACCTTTCAAAATTTATCTCAGTGAACCAAGGGTATGCAACTTTCCTAGGCAGACCCCTGAGCAAAAATCAAAGAGCAAAGAAGGGGAACAGAAATGGAATATGGTTTTGCAAGCAAATTTGGGAATGTGGCAGACCTCCAAGAATGGAGCAAGGTTTACGCAACAAAGCCCCAAATCTTGGAAGCCCCAAATCTTCCAACCTTCTTCCGCCTTTCCCTCTGGTATCTAAGTCCACGTCCTGGGGATGGTCCTCTGTGGTCCTTATGGCTGCCTCTCACATTGGCGTCTCGTTCATCTCATGCCTATACTACTTAAAATTTCCCTACACATTCTCTGTTTCTAGTCTTGTTCACCTTTAGTTAATCTTAGTGGCGAGCAGTCAGATTAATAATCTCAAGATATCCCATTCATTATGCCTCTATTCTGCAACAACTACAAAAAATAAAAACAACTTTTTCACTAGTAGCCATAGCAATTAGACTAGTATAGTGTATGTGTGTGTATCTGTGTGTGTGTGTGTGTGTGAGATGGAGGTAGGTGGCAGGTTAAACCATCCACCCCAAAGAGCCTCTGTCAAGTGTTCAATGTCTTTAAGTCTCATATTTTATGTGAATCAAGCTAAATGGGTTACAATAGAGATTCCGAAATCTTTTGGTAACAGCATTGCTCCCAGAAATAGTGCCTTGTTTATCCTCTAGCCACACAGACTGCTTCCCCGCCAGCTCTTCTCCCTTTCTGCAGAAAATGCACTTAAAAGCAGAGCATTCTCATTTGCCTGCTAGAACCACACACTGGCCCTGGGGCCCTTTGGTCCCCTCACCTGTTGCCATTGCTGCCTCCTGACCACTCTACACAAACCTCCCTCCTGTCTGCACATTCAGGCTCAAAATATGAGACGTAGAGACATTAAACACTTGACACAGGCTCTTTGGGGTGATTTGTTTAACCAGCTGCTTACCTCCATCACACACCCACACCCACACACACACACACACACACACTATTAATTTCTATGGCCACTAATGAAAAAGTCGTTTGATTTTTTTTTTTTTCAGAATGGTGACATGATGTCCACTCATTTCATTTCTTCTACTTTTTACTACTATCCCTCCATTTAAAAATAAATGATATTCTAATTTGACGCTCCAATACTTTGGCCACCTGATACAAAGAGCTGACTCACTGGGAAAGACTCTGATGCTGGGAAAGATAGAAGGCAGGAGGAGAAGGAGGCAACAGAGGATGAGACGGTTGGATGGGATCACCGACTCAATGAACATGAGTTTGAGCAAGCTCTGGAAGATAGTGAAGGACAGGGAAGGCTGGTGTGCTGCGGTCCATGTGGTCGCCAAGAGTCAGATACTACTGAGTGACAGAACAACAATCCTAATTACAAAATAGGTTATCTTCTGTCCTTTGACATTTGTTTTCTTAAGAATATCGACCAAAGCAAAAGGGTTGACCAAACACTCCTCTGAACCAGCATGCATGAATTCCTGAGATATCCATGGATGCTCAGTAAGTTGAATTCACCCACAGTCTCAAAAATTAACAGGGGCCCAATGATGAAAATGCACACTATTCTTCATTTTAAGCACCATGAATGAGTTCTTGCGTTGTTCATCCTCTGGGCTACCATGGCTCATTTTTACACTTCTAAACACGCTTTTATTTTTCCTCATCTCCTCTTTGGGCACAAAGTGATCAATGAGCTCTATGCTTGGCAGATGATGGATTCTTAATAAAGATATCATGAAATATATTGAATAAAGGATAACTACAGTGATAATTGTAAGGATACATTTTAAAGTTTATGGAATGTTTTGAGTGATCCACCTGTTTTTGGAATTGTGAAATTAGAAATTCCACCCACAAGGAAATTTCACAGTTCAATGAAAAGGAAGGCTGTTGTTGATGGGACCACCATATATTAGTCACTGTCTGCATGCACGACAAATGTTCCAGAAGCAGAAAAGCATCACAGGGCTCTTGTAAGATTTTTAGAAAAATAAATAATAGGGATACATTTTCCTAAATATGTGTTCAGTTTAAAAAAATGCTAATCTTGACCTTCCTAATCCATTATCCTCACTTCTAAAATACAATTTGCTTTGGTTTTATATAGGTTTTTCCATATGCCAGATAATTAAGGATCCTGCCTTAGCAATTTCAGAGAAATGTGAATTAAGCCTTTTATGAGACCATGTGGGTACAGTTTGAATCTACTAAAGAAGGAAATTGAACATTAAGCATTAACACCTTCCTTTTGCTCAACCACACCTTCCAAGGGCTCACATACGGAGAACACTTGTGATGGGGTGCCAGCTTTTGGTGCCGCTCCGCATAGCCAGCTCACATTTAGGGCTCCTATTAACTTGAAAGAGAGCTCCAGGTGCATTCAAGTTCTGCTGAAGAAATGGAAATTTGGAAGCTTTATTATTAGCTTAGGCCATTTTCAACTCTCACGTGAATAAGAGATGGAGAAAAGTTATTAGAATCTATTTTTTTTAAAACTACTGCTCTTAGGAGTGACGTCAAACTGAACACAAAGGTAGGTGCTGAGACAAAGGTGTCGGGGCTCTTTCTTTCTGAGTGGTAAAATGACGTGGGTCTCCCTCATCTTTACCAAGGCAGGCAGGCTTCAATATGACTCAAAATAAATGTTGATATAGGTATAAAACTTGAAGTGTTTGACACTCAGGTAACAGGAATCCTTTGGTGTTAAGGAGTAAAAAACTATTCTGACAAGTGAAAATGGAGCATTGGTTGGAATTCTAAGGGGATAGTTCACAGAATCCAAGGATAGGAGGTAGAACCAGAAACAGATGTTACGGAAACCACACAACTGCTAACATCTCTGATTTCTAAATGTGCACTGGGCTCCTTTTGCTTTCTCCATAGGGCAGCTGTTTTCTGGAATATATCTACACACAGCAGCCATGTCGCCACCGTGTTACCGAGTTTACTAGGTCCTTCACTTCAAGGGAGCAGAAAGACCACCTACTGTTTCTTTGTCTTTTCCAGTCCAACCTTCTGCTCTGGAAGATAGAACTTGATCAGTCTAGTTCAAGGGCAAAACCAAGTATGCAGCCCTTGTCAAGGATGGGAGGAACAGGATCACATGGTACAAATCCCGCCACAGGAGTTTCATCTTGCTTCCTTTTTTCTTTTAAAGGTGTGGACACCTACTCTATGAGGCAACTGGTGCCATCAAGACATTTGCATGTTGCCTAATCACAAACACTGCAGACAGGACGTGAGGTCTAGTGAGGTCCAGTGCGATACTAAGAAGGGGTTCTTGTCTCCTCCTGAGGCCCTTTCTTCTCTCTTTTCATATACTTCAGTATCTCTGTGTGCAGATGTCTCTGCATTCCCAGCCTGTCATGTTCAATTCTTTTCTCTATTCCCAGCTCCCCTGTCTCTCCCTTCTCTTTTGCAAGAGATATAGTGCTGGACCGGAGCAGTGGTTCTCAACAGGAACCAGCATCAGAGTCACCTAAAGGGCTGGCTAAGCCTCATTTTGCTATTTCCCACTCCCAGAGTTTCTGATGCAGTAGGTTTGGGGTAGGACCCAAGATCATGCCTTTCTGACAACAACAGTGATGTTTCATCTGGGGATCACACTTTGAGAACTATTGGTCAGGACAGTGGAAAAGAGTTATTGCAATTCAACCTCCTCATTAAACCATCAAGGACTGTTCTTTCAGCCCTTGCTCTCTGGTCCACCCCCAACAACTCCTGACTGATCAGGTCTTGTAATACAGTCAGTAAGTCTATCAGAAGGAATGAGACATGGTTCCAGTCCTCAGCGATCAAACAAGAGAAACAGGACACAGCTATCTATACAGAAAATATCTTCATGACCCAGATAATCACTATGGTGTGATCATTCACCTAGATCCAGACATCCTGGAGTGCAAAGTTAGGTGAGCCTTAGGAAGCATCACTACAAACAAAGCTAGTGGAAGTGATGTAATTCCAGCTGAGCTATTTCACATCCTAAAAGATGATGCTGTGAAAGTGCTGCACTCCATATGCCAGCAAATTTGGAAAACTCAGCAGTGGTCACAGGATGGAAAAGGTCAGTTTTCATTCCAATCGCAAAGAAAGGCAATGCCAAAGATTGTTCAAACTACTGCACAATTGCACTCATCTTACACGCTAGCAAAGTAATGCTGAAAATTCTCCAAGTTGGGCTTCAGCAGTACATGAACCATGAATTTCCAGATGTTTAAAATGGATTTAGAAAAGGCAGATGAACCAGAGATCAAATTGCCAACATCCGTTGGATCTAGAAAAAACAGAATTCCAGAAAGACATCTACTTCTGCTTTATTGACTACACTAAAGCTTTTGACTTTGTGGATCACAACAAACTGTGGAAAACTCTTCAAGAGATGGGAATGCCAGACCACATTACCTGCCTCCTGAAAAATCTGTATGCAGATCAAAAAGCAATAGTCAGAATCAGACATGTAACAACGAACTGGTTCCAAACTGGGAAAGGAGTACGTCAAGGCTGTGTATTGTCACCTTGCTTATTAAACTTATATGCAGTGTACATCATGTGAAATGCCAGGCTGGATGAAGCACAAGCTGGAATCAAGATTGCTGGAAAAAATATCAATAACCTCAGATATGCAGATGACACCACCCTTATGGCAGAACGCAAAGAAGAACTAAAGAGCCTCTTGATGAAAGTGAAAAAGGAGAATGAAAAAGCTGGCTTAAAACTCAACATTCAGAAAACTAAGATCATGGCATCCAGTCCCATCACTTCATGGCAAATAGAAGGGGAAACAATGGAAACAGTGAGAGACTTTATTTTCCTGGCTTCAAAATCAATGCAGATGATGACTGCAGCCATGAAATTAAAAGACGCTTGCTCCTTGGAAGAAAAGTTATGACAAACCTCAGTTCAGTTCAGTCGCTCAGTTGTGTCTGACTCTTTGCAAGCCCATGGACTGTATGACAAGCCTAGACAGCGTATTTTAATACAAAGACATTGCCAACAAAGGTCCATCTAGTCAAGCTATGGTTTTTCTGGCAGTCATGTATGGATGTGAGAGCTGGACCACAAAGAAAGCTGAGCGCCAAATAATTGATGGTTTTGCGATGTTTTGGAGCAGACTCTTGAGAGTCCCTTGGACTGCAAGGAGATTCAACCAGTCCATCCTAAAGGAAATCAGTGCTGAATATTCACTGGAAAGACTGATGCTGAAGCTGAAGCTCTAATACTTTGGCCATGTTATGCAAAGAACTGACTCATTAGAAAAGACCTTGATGCTGGGAAAGATTGAAGGCAGGAGGAAAAGGGGATGACAGAGGATGAGATGGTTGGATGGCATCACTGACTCAATGAACATGAGTTTGAGCAAGCTCAGGGAGTTGGTGATGGACAGGGAAGCCTGGCATGCTGCAGTCCATGGGGTTACAAAGAGTCGAACATAACTGAGCAACCGAACTGAACTGAAGTGATCTTTACAAAGGGGCTTCCCTGGTGACTCAGTGGTTAAGAATCTACCTGCAATGCAGGAGATGCAGGTTTGATCCCTGGATCTGGAAGATCCCTTGGAGGAGGGCATGGCAAGCCCATTCCAGTATTCTTGCCTGGAGAATCCCAAGGTCAGAAGAGCTCGGTGGGCTACAGTCCATAGGGTCACCAAGAGTCAGACATGACTGAAGCGAGTGAACATGCGAGCACATCTTTCCATAATGGTATAGTTGGACTATTCCTTTCATTGTCTAGAGACAGCAGCATACTTATTTAAATCAGTTCTTTTTTACTCACCTATAAGCAAGCCTGATAACCATTGTATCTACTTGGCAGAGATGTTGTGAGGATTCAAGTAGGCTGTACGTATGCAACTTTACAAGCGCTGTAAAATATTAGATAGTGTGGCTGGTATCTAATGTGCTTGGAGCATCTGTTTCCTTAGTATGTGGGGTTCATGAATCGTCTCCCCCATGGACAGCTCTAAGTTCATCTTCCTGCCTCCCTGGCTGTTCAACCTTAGGGAATTTCTGACAAACCATTAGCATTTCCAGAGTTGCTATAGCGCTGAGCTCTGACTATATTCACCCCTCTACACACTTCTCTAGACTTCTGAAATCCTGGTCTGGCCTGAGTTGCAATTTTCTGCCTTATGCTTATTCCATATCTTGTCTGAACTGCTGCTCTACTTTCATCTTTGAGCTTCTCTACACAACAGCCAGAACATCCTTTATTGATGCAAGTGAAGTCACATTATTCCTCCACTCAAACCCATCCAATAGCCTTCCACTGCTGTGAGATCTGCAAGATCTTGTGTAATTTATGCGCTAAATTGCTTCAGTCATGTCCAACTCTATGCGACCCCATGGACTGTAGCCCGACAGGCTCCTCTTTCCATAGGCTTCTCCAGGCAAGAATACTGGAGTGGGTTGCCATACCCTTCTCCAGGGGAGCTTCCTGACCCAGGATCGAACTTGTGTCTCTTACATCTCCTGTTTTGGCAGGAGGCTTCTTTACCAATGCGGGCTTCCCAGATAGCTCAGTTGGTAAAGAATCCGCCTGCAATGCAGGAGACCACGGTTCGATTCCTGGGTAGGGAAGATCCCCTGGAGAAGGGGTAGGCTACCCACTCCAGTATTCTTGGGCTTCCCTTGTGGCTTAGCTGGTAAAGAATCCACCTGCAATGTGGGAGACCTGGGTTCAATACCTGGGTTGGGAAGATCCCCTGGAGAAGGGAAAGGCTACCCACTCCAGTATTCTGGCCTGGAGAATTCCATGGACTGTATAGCCCATGGGGTGGCAAAGAGTCGGACATGACTGAGCAACTTTCACTTCTACTTTCTTTACCAACTTCTACTTTCTTTACCACACGCGCCACCTATGTAAATGGGGGCTCGCCTTATTTCGCTGACCTTATTTCTGTATCACCCTTCTCCTTGATCTTCATCATCCCCATGAACTTTCCTACTGCTGCTTAAACACCACGATCATTTTCCTGACTCAGCTCCTCCTATTGCTCAGAAAGTTCCTTTTTCACCTCTTGCCATAGCCGATTCACTTTCTACTTTTAGGATTCAGTTCACTGGCACTTCCTCTAACACACCATCGTGTTTATTTCCTCTGTGAAGTGAAGTGAAATGAAGTGAAAGTCACTCAGTCGTATCCAACTCTTTTCGACCCCATTGACTATACAGTCCATGGAATTCTCCAGGCCAGAATATTGGAGTGGGCAGCTGTTCCCTTCTCCAGGGGATCTTCCCAGCCAAAGGATCAAACCCAGGTCTCCCACATTGCAGGCAGATTCTTTACCAGCTTAGCCACCATGGAAGCCCAAGAATACTGGAGTGGGTAGCCTATCCCTCCTCCAGTTGGTCTTTCTGACCCAGGAATTGAACTGGGATCTCCTGCATTGCAGGTGGATTCTTTACCAGCTGAGCTTCCACGAAACCCTATTTCTTCTGTAATCTTATATAATCTATTTTTTTCTCTGTTTCTTACTTACTTTCTAACTCCTCTGCTAGACTCTAAGTACCCATTTTCCACTAATGAGTTAGTTTCCTGCCCATGGCTGTCACTTAAAGCGGAATTATGTGAGGGTGTGAGCAGAAGAGATGGGACATCTAATCAGGAAGAGATGTCTATATTGCCATCTAGATGACCTTCTTGCTTCTGACATTTTCTTTAGGAAAAACAGCCTACTAGGGTCAGATTTGCCATTTTTTTCAAGTACTGCTTTTACTGTATTATTTTTCTGTAAAATGAATCTCCTGAACACACACACACACACACACTCTCTCTCTCTCTCTCTTTCACATGGCATATTAAATCTCAACACCCACATAAATTCCCACAGATTTTTGGTGTGTGAAGATAAAGAACTGACCTGAGTTTTTTTAAAACTCTCTGTGCAGGGATTTGCAAGTGAAACTTTGCAAGTGATTGTGCTACAAATTAGAGAATATGAGAAACATTATTCATTATTCCGTATCTAAGCTGTGTCCAACTCTGCGACCCCATGGACAGCAGCACACCACTATCTCCCAGAATTTACTCAAACTCTTGTCCATTGAGTTGGTGATGCCATCTAATCATCTCATCCTCTCCTCCTTCTCCTCCTGACTTCAATCTTTCCCAGCATCAGGGTCTTTTCCAATGAGTCGGCTCTTCATATCAAGTGGCTCAAAATATTGGAACTTCACCTTCAACATCAGTCCTTTCAATGAATATTCAAGGTTGATTTCCTTTAGGATTGACTAATTTGATTTCCTTGCTGTCCAAGGGACTCTCAAGAGTCTTCTCCAGAACCACAGTTCAAAAGCATCAAATCTTCTGTTGTCCGTAGTTCCTTCACCAGGGGTCAGACTCGAATCCCCTGTATTGGAAGGCAGATTCTGAACCACTGGACCACCAGGGAAGTCATGAGCAATGTGGTGGATTTAAGAAGCCCAGATGGTTTTGCAGAGGTGACAGTGGTTGTGATCTACTCTTCCTCTGTGTGGTTGCTCCAGGGTTGAAGGTAACAAATAATATCCATATCAAGTGAAACTGACTCTTTGAAGGAGGCAGCCAACGTTTCAATCTCTTTTCATTCTTGCTAAGGGTCTAAGCTCCATTATCGAAGGCAGTAACAGCAGGATGGATGAAGACTTGTAAAACACGTACCATGGCAGCCTTCACATATTGTAAAAGGTGAAGTCCATTTACACTTCTCATTTAGCTGAATGAGAATGAGTCATTTGCTTAATGGATAATTTTAACTCGATTTCCAATAAGTGGATTAAGTAATTGAAGCACTTCAACACAAGGCAGAATATTTGTTATAGCGTTTGGAAAAGAAACCATAGCCAGATCTGTCAGCAACTTAAGATGGAAAATTCCTATTAGTCAATCTATCAATCACGGTTCATTATTAAGCAACATTCTAATGGTCTGACTGCCGTGCTGACACGTTGTGGGCGTTTGCAATGTTACACCAAGGTTGCAGGCTATCCTGATAGGCATCATGCTGTTAGTCTACTTGGTTAAATAGAAGTTGATTTTATATTTAGCTGTGCATGGAGTGTACAGATGAAACAAATCACTCCTATAAGCTCAACAAGATGAATAGTTGCTGTTGAAAGCTAGCAAGGAGCTGGATGTAAGATTAATATGCAGTCCCAAGTTCCACTTCCAACAATTTTTATTGATTGTGTGAAAAAGTACTAAAATTCATGATTTCTTAGGTGAGTTAGATGGAAACTCTTGCATAGCTATTGTAGATGTAATTTCTCTGAAATGCACCATTTGTCTACAAACGCGGCTTTTCGTTTGGGACCATGTGCAATGAATTCCATGATGAGAGCAAAGACTTTTTGATGGCACTTTCTGCCACAAGTAGACCAGGTTCTCAAGCTAGCTTCTTTGAGCTCTTTGGTCTTTGCCAAATTGCCTTTTTGGGAGAATTTTCTAAACGTCCCCCACTGCTGTGATCCAAATACCAGGACTTATTTGGTGTTTGTTTTTCCATTCCCACAAACCACAAAAGATTGAATTTTCATGTATCTTAGCATTAAGATCTTTCTACTAACATCTGAATGGCATTCCAGCTCATTTGGCACAGGGCTTCCCCTTCCTTCAGCAGGCTTGTGGAAAAAAGAGGCCATTAAGGCCTGCCCTGAGTTATTTCACTTTTATAGTATAGACCTAGGCTTTGGGTGAATGAGAGGATTGGGTCAGGGTTGGTTCAGGGCACGTGGTCCAGTTTAGCTGTGCTGTGTGCTTAGCTGTTCAGTCATGCCCGACTCCTTGTGACCCCATGGACTGTAGCCCGTCAGGCTCCTCTGTCCACGGGGTTTGCTGGGTGAGAATACTTGAGTGGGGTGCCATTTTCTTCTCCAGGGGATCTTCCCAACTCAAGGATTGAATCTGCATCTCCTGCATTGCAGGAGGATTCTTTACTGACTGAGCTACTGGGGAAGCCTTCAACTAGCATACTTTGCTGTTTTTCTTTCCTTCAAAATTTGTTGTTGAAGTTAATCCTTGAATTCAGTTATAATACTAACATTTTGATGAGATGGGGCTGATGGTTGAGTTCCATTCTAGACACTGTATTCTCTTCTAGGAGTTGCATGCAATGGCCAAACATAATCAGTGCAGACATGGAGAGCGTGATTGTTCTCCCCTCATCTTTTTTTATAATTATGATATTTGAGTCACATTTATCAAAGCTTCATCACATCAATAAAGGTTCAAATCTACTGAGATGAGTCCCTTGATTCTTCAGTTGAATCAAGTTTTGCTGCACATTTGAGGTTTGATTCTCCTAAAATATCTATGAACTCAATCTTCAAACCATCTCTTTGGCTCAGAGCCCAGATAAAGTAACTTTTTTCCCCAAAATTTTCAACTTTGTATAAAAATTTTATTGGAAGAGCTGACTTCCAAAAGTATTGTGGTATGTTGACCCGAGCTACTCTATTTCCCATTCTCTAAGGTCACTAGTGTCTTACTTTACACATGGGAGTATTTTTTAAGCCTTCTAATTATATAACATGTTTATGTTTTCTCAGAGACCTAGGTACCCATGCAAATTTCAAAGCAAGTGATAATGAGTTCTGATCATGAGATAATACACTTTGAAATAAGAGGGAAAGAAACTTACTTAAAAAAAATCAGTGGGCGGTACCTTAGCATCTTTTTTTCCCCTCCTCTTGGAGGGTGATGAGTGCTTCCTTGAATGTGAGGCAGAGAAGGTATAGATATGAGAAAGCATCAGTACTCCACAAGAGAAATGGCAGCAAAAAGAGTAACTGAGAGAAGTCTGGTGCTCTGCACATCAAGTTCTGAGTGTGAGTGAATAGATGGGTGGCTTAGTTGGTCTCTTGAATAAACAGAGGGTGATGGAGGGTGCACTGAATATCCTCCAAAGACACTGTCCTTTGGCTGTGAGCAGATGCCTTTGGGACAGAGATGTTTTCAGTAGCATTTTTGATTCTAACCTCTCCCCTCTCCATTTCTGGTCTTCATATTGCAGGGATAAAGATGATTTCATACATATGTACAATGGAATATTACTCGGCCATAAAAAGGAATGAAATTGGGTCATTTGTAGGGAAGTGGATACACCTAGAGTCTGTCACACAGAGTGAAGAAGTCAAAAAGAGAAAAAGAAATATTGTTCTAAATATATGCGTGCATATATATGGAATCCTGAAGAATGGTTGAGTTGAACCTATCTGCAGGGCAGAGCTGTAGAGGTAGGGACAGACATGTGGACACAGGCCCGGTGGGGGTAAGATGGGATGAACTGAAGGGCAGGATTGACACATATACTCTACCATGTGTCAAATGGATAGCTAGTGGGAAGCTGGTGCATAGCGCAGGGACTTCAGCAGGTGCCTCGTGATGACCTAGATGGGTGGGCTGAGGGGAGTGGGGGGAGGCTCACCAGGGAGCAGAAATATGTATACTTACAGCCGATTGACTTGGTTATACAGCAGAAACTAACACAACAGTGCAAAGCAATTATACTCCAAATAATAATAATAATGTCCCTTATGCTTTAGCACTCCCGTTTCCAAATGCATTAAAGTTGACTTTCTCATTCATGCATATTAAAAGTCTAAATATTTACTTGGCTTTGTTGGGTCAATGACCCTGTAATTCCTTATCACTGAATATCATTATTTTTAAAATAATAACAGTGAAATAGTATTCCGTGTGATAATTTTTAATACTGAATGTGTGAACATGTTCCAACACCCTCTCTTCAATGAGACCTTACACAGGGAAGTAATTGTAGTTCAGCAGGATGTCATCAAAAAATTGCACTTCCTCTTTTCTCTCTACATTGAATTCTGCATTAAAATTAAATTACATTTTAGGAGGATTCCCATTTGTCCACCTAAAGATTTGAAAATTCCCAGGTAGGATACAAATAACTTAAAAGCGTGCTTATTTCTCATATTGTTTCCAGCATGTATGACTGCAGAGTTCTAAATGCCTTGTTTACATGGCTACCATTTGAATGGCTGAAAGATACATTGTGTTGATTTAGACACCTATTTCTAGAGATGAAAAGGCACCTACCAAAAGCACACCACATAATAGGTGTGTTTTGCTGCAGACACAAAACACAAATATAAAATGCAGAAGGTAAATCTTCACCAGGAGAATTCTACTTTTCCCCTGGTATGTTTACACACAAAGATTACATCAAATGCTGTCACTGGCAGGATCATCTCATGTCGTTGATAAAAACACGTCACATCATTAATCCACTAAACTAAATGACTGCTTTTAGTTGCTTATGTATTAAATTCTTATAATGAGTTTATGGTACAGAGGCTATAACATTGTAGATGCATGTTAGTTACACAAAATATACCTAATTAATCCAGGCCCTTCATATTATTGAAAATATAGACAGATATAAAGCATCCAGTGGAAAATCTTATGATGTATAAATTCTATGCTATGTCTTATTAAAGGGGAATCTATTACAAATGGAATTTCTTTATGTCCCTCTCCTGCCCATGTTACTTCTTTCTGCAATACTTGGTATTAGAGGAACCATCAGAGAAAATGAAAAATAAATGTGGACACTTGTAAACCCAATGATGTTGCTTTCTAATTTTGTGAGGATGGATGTTGAGCAAATCTGTCCCACTCTGTCTGACTCTGGGTTGGAGGACTGTGGTACTAAGTGCTGGTTTGAACCCCATTTAAAATTTCCTGACCATGCACACACACACAAGCACACACACACACACACACACACAGAGGAAGAAAAGCCAGTGCAGAGAGAGATCAAACTTGAGCCCTTCTGCTACATAAAATTTAGCAGCCATTCAACAAACAATTGCTTCATGTTAGAAGCGTGTTCTAATTAAATATTAGTTGCTGACTCTCCATTGACTTCTGCTTCCTGTGTTAAAAATCACCATCTTAAAAGCTTGCCTTATGCATTTCATAATTAGAAAAAGTTCCCAGAAGACTGCAATGTTTTATTGTATTGCTGCTTTTTGAAAAGGAAAGAATGTCTCCATACCTCTGTGTGTAAATATATATATATATATATAAATTTATATGTGTGAAGATACATGATTGTATTTCACAAAATTTTTGCAGTCATATTCCAAAAAGCACGAGGGAGATGAAAGAATATGGGTAACGCAGGGGGAAAAGGGGCTGGAGCAAGGAAAACAATAGGTACAAATTTCTACCAGTTTCCTCGGGCATCCAGAGCAGCTGCTTAATGACACATGTATCATTATATCCTGGAGTAGTTGCAGGGCAGAAACAGACTTGATTACACTACAGACAATTGTTTCACAATAATTCTGGGCCATTTTTCATTAGCTGTCTCCCCTCACAGCAAAACACGGGGTCATTTTTTTAAGGAGCAAAAACAAAACAAAACAAAACACCCTTCTACCACAAGAAGGTTGTCCGACAGTTAAAGATTTTTAATAATTCATCATGCGAAACATTTTAGGCTCAATGCAAAATTTCTCAGCCATGACAACAAAGATGAGTGGAAAAAAAAAAAAAAAAACCCAAACCCAGAGCTTAACGTGATTTTAGAAAAACAATAGGGTAAATAAAAGAAATTACACGCTCATTCTTCATGACCGTGTGAACATTTTTTTATTACGGGCTGTTTCTGACAGGCTTTGTCACAGTAGGTGCAATCAAAAGGGTTTGTTTTGAACAAATTGATTAAGAAGCTGATTTCTTTTTCAAAGATGCATCGAAAACTATGCCTTGGTTATTGTTTAAGTATTTTCATGCATCATCTGACTGCCATCATATCAAGGAATTTAAAGTTTTACTTCTGAGGAAGATGGAGAATTTCAATGTTCTGTCTTTCAAGGAGTAGCACTGGGTACCTTAAGACTTTATTTTTCCTTGGGATAATAATAAGTAATAGTTGTAAGGAGCTAGGTCAGTCTCAAGTAACTATTCGGACTAATGAGTAAGCATCAGTTTACTAATCCCCACAATCACTTATAATTTCCATGTAATAGACTCCAGGTCAGGGACCTTCAATCCGTGTTATGCAGAACCCCCTTGGGTGGTCCGAAGAGACTGAACATGCGGCAGGGAAACTCACTGTGACCAGCAGTTGCCGTCAGAGGACCATGACCGGCTCTTCTGGAAGATGGAAGGTATTAAATACAAGGTGGGGAAAAGGACACGCGCAGCTGGGAAAACCAAACCTGCAGACTGAAAAACCACGATAGGGTTATTGTTTGGGAGAGACGTTCACTTAAACTTATAAGTCTTTTCTTGAGTTCCAAGATGACAGGGCAAACCCTCAGCATAACAAAGAACACATCTCTGGCAAGCGCTGGCAAGAGTTAAGAGGAGCCCTTCACAAAATCACATGTCAGGTGTATAAGACAGAATTCATAGGATTACCAAGGAAAACAATTATATTGAAACAGTTGACAAATATTTATAAATTGTTATATATTTATATGGATGTTTCATCATTAATGCATACAATATCTATGGGGGAAGTCTAATAACAAATATAATTTCATTGAGACATGTATAATATCATGTATGAAACGAGTCGCCAGTCCAGGTTCGATGCATGATACTGGATGCTTGGGGCTGGTGCACTGGGACGACCCAGAGGGAGGGTATAGGGAGGACGGAGGGTTCATGATGGGGAACACAGGTATACCTGTGGCGGATTCATTTCGATATTTGGCAAAACTAATACAATAAAGTTTAAAAAGAAAATAAAATTAAAAAAAAAAGCAATGGTGAATGTAAGCAATATTTTAGGATAATTTCCGTATCTCTAAAGGAAGATTCTCCCTGCAGTTTCTACTGAGGGCAGAGCCACAGTATTGCTAATACCATTGTCATGTGTTGCCTATTTTCATAATCAATGGGAATTCTAACTTTCGATGGAAGAACAGTGAAAATAAAAATGTAATTCTGAGGATGAACTTATATGCAATTAATTTTATCTTTTTCGAAAATTCTGAACTCAAAGTGTACTGTTTCTCCTCTCTGAAGTGCACCACCAAATATGGCCCTGTTGACAAAGTAGGTGAGCCTTGCCAATGGCTGCTAGAAAAGTGGGAGGGAGAGAGGAAAACCAACCAGAATAACTGGAAAATACAGTATAAGCTACCAGGACACATTTTCAGAAGCTGTCATGAAGGCTCCTGCAAGATCTCAGTCTAAAGAAGCACCATGGTTCAGAGCTGATCCTCCAGGTTAAAGAAAGCTCTTCCCTGATGGACAACTTGGAATGGGCGTGGTCAAGGCTAGTTATGAGGATATCAGAATTCAAATGACAAAGGTGGCGATGCATGGATGTGGCGATGTGCTTCTTAGTGGTAGTGATGGTGGAACTTCTTTGATGCTGGATGCTGTTGCAGACCCTACTCCTTTCTCCTTAGAAGCACAGTCTACACGGGGTGACAGATAAGGGCAGACTGGAAGGGCCAGACTGATGTCTGCTACTGTGAAAGGCGGAGAGGTGTGTCTTTCATATACGTATGTATGCATTAATATACATTTACATGAAATGGAAGAAACAGCATCTTGAAATGTATAACATGGAATCAACCATTCCAGAGCTTAGCTGGGAAGTGTTGACTTCCATGTGGCTGTGGGATAGTAGGATGTGGGAGATCTGGGAGAGATCTGGGAGAAAAAGTCATACGCACAGAATTTGGCCTAAGGTTAGATTTTGAAGTGTTTCATCGTCATGCAAAAGCCTTTAGACCTTCTTCTGCAAAACACAAAGACCTAAGCAGAGATCTTTAAGCAGGAGAGAGAAATAATTGGATCTGTTTTATAGAGAGACTTGAGCAACTCTGAACTCAAACACTTAGAAAAGTGTGTCTCAGACATAGCTCCTCCAATTTTTCAAGTCTAATTTGTGCTACTTCTCTTTGCCTGACACTATCCTTTTTCTTTGCCTCCATTCAGGAAGTCAGCAGCACACTGAATACCACGACGTAGGCAAAGTCATCATCTTGTCGGCAAAATACAACTTTACATTGTCCCCACCATTAAGGCCACCGCTTTTTTACTTTATGAATTATGGCCTATGGTTGGGTCAGCAACTGTCAGCTGCACAACCATCCCTATCTACTTCATGCAGGCTGATACTGTCTGAAAAGCTTTCAAGGTTGAGCTAATAGAATTTCAGGATAACTTTATTGTGAATGGAATATGGAGCAGTTCAGGAGACCTGAGACCATTTCAATGTTCCCAAATAAGGTTCTTAGAAAGGAATGCTTCACAGAAGATAGCTAAGTGGTAAACCTCTGTTCCAAGGAATTTAACTGAAAAAAAAAATCTCAGAAAAGCAGTTCTTAAAGGCTTTAATATGAAGATCCAATTTGCAAAGAAATGGGACTATAAGCCAGAGGGTGGGGAATGTACTAGATGACAGGATAAGAGAAATGAACATCTTTCCTAACTTTATTTTTTAATTTATGACATCTTTGCCCATATGCTTCACATTAGGGGTCTGACTTCCTTCAAAGCAAGATTTTAAAGTATTAAAACAATTCCAACTAAAGCAAACAATGTTTTAGATACATAACAAGATAGACGAGAGATAGAATAAAAATGTTAACAATAATTTGCCCTCGATTTACCTCAAAATATTTGTAAATAACAGACATCACTCCTATTTGGACTCTTAAAAAACACAACAGATGAACAGAATGAGGAGGCCCAGGGGGCTGGTCTGTCTGTCAGTGATCGTGTAGCCCAGCAGAGTGAGAACGGTTCTGATGGCCATTCTCTCCTCTGGGAGAGTTCTCCTTCCTCGTCCTTGTGAAAGCGGAGTCTCTGTCCTGAGAAGGTGGGTCGGGTGGCTAGAGAACCAAAGGAACCTGCTCTTCCAAAACTCTACCCCCGCGCAATACATTTTAGGGGCTCTAATAGAGGAAACAGAGGCTGAGCACCGAAGAACTGATGCTTTTGAATTGCGGTGCTGCAAGGAGATCAAACCAATAGATCCTAAAGGAAATCAACCCTGAATAATCATTGGAAGGACTGATCCTGAAGCTGAAGCTCCAATATTTTGGCCACCTGATGCGAAGAGCTGACTCACTGGAGAAGACCCTGATGCTGGGAAAGATCAAAGGCCAAAGGAGAAGGGGGTGGCAGAGGATGAGATGGTTAAGAGAGCATCATTGACTCAGTGGACATGAACTTGAACAGACTCCAGGAGATAGTGAAGGACAGGGGAGCCTGTTGTGTTGCAGTCCATAAGGTCACAAAGAGTGGGATACAACTCAGTGACTGAAAAACAGATAAAGGAAATAGGAATCACAAAAGAATACCACAGGCAAGGAGTGAGGAGATGAAAGTGCCAATGTCTGAAAGTACTTAGTAGCAAGCCTCAGAGTAAGAACCACAGTCCTTGATCTGATTGAGAACAAAGCTTGGGAAGCTAGGTGGAACTCTGAAGAAACCATTGCTTAACGGCCTACAGATGTATGTCCAAAGTCTTAAGAGCACATTACTCTTTGACCTGCATGTGACAATGTGATAACACCTTTCAATATCTCCTTCAGTCTGGGTGTCTGGAATCTAGCAGTGGGCTATCAGAATGTCCAGTCCGAACAAAGTACCTAATGAGACTTCTGCAATAAGAGTGATGTGGATACTTCATGTGATGTCTGGGAAAATTCTGCGTTCCCTCAAATGTTCATGGGTTGGAGGTTTCAGATCGCTGTGGGAGGGTATTATATTTCATTAGACCAAACCCTGAACCAGACATCAGGAAAAAAAGGTTTTGATGGGCAGCTTTAAGAGGTTACCACATTCTTCTCAACTTGCAAGCATGAATGTTAAATCTCTCAAGTCAAGGAAAAAATACTTCACTAAACGATTCAACAAAAGGAAAGCTTGTAAAGCCCCCTGACACATGTGGAGCTGAGGTTGGACATGAGCCACTCTCAAGAAATCACATCCCTTTCCACTCATTTACTGGATCTGATGAACCATCTTTAGCAAGCCTGCTTCTGTATCTTCTGATGTATCTTATCAGTTAGCATCAACCATTCTTCCTAGGTGGCTCAGACAATAATGTATCCGCCTGTGAAGCAGGAGACCCGGGTTCGATCCCTGGGTCAGGAAGATCCCTTGGAGAAGGGAAAGGCTACTTACTCCAGTATTCTGGCCTGGAGAATTCCATGAACAGAGGAGCCTGCTGGGCTAGAGTCTATGGGGTTGCAAAGATTTGGAAGTGGCTGAGCACTAACACATACTAAATAGTAGGCCTTATTCTAGGGATCCCCAGGTGGCGCTAGTGGTAAAGAACACGCCAGCCAATGCATCCCTGGGTTCGGAAGATCCCCTGGAGGAGGACAGGGCAACCCACTCCAGTATTCTCACCTGGAGAATCCCATGGACGGAGGAGCCTGGTGGGCTACAGTCCATGGAGTCACAAAGAGTCAGACACAACTTAGCGACTTAGCACCCACACACAGGCCTTATTTTAAAGGCTTTACATGTGTTACTTCCAGGTATACAGCAAAGTGATTTAGTTACATATCTATATGTATCTGTTCTTTTTCAAATTCTTTCCCTATTTGGGTTGTTAACTATACTCCAATTAAAAAAAAAAAAAAGACTTTACATGTGCTGACTTATCTTTTCACCAGTGCAGTGAGGTAGATATAATTATTAGTACTATCCTCCTTTTATATGTGGGAATCTAGGGAACTGGGAGGCTAGGTAACTCGCCCAAGAATAGAACTACTTACTAGGGGAGGTGGGATGGATTCCAATTCAGGAACAAAGGTTAACTCGATAGCATCAAGAAATGAGGTGTGTATGTCCAGCATCAGCTGCCCAGTCAGAGTTTCATACCAGTCTCATCAGAATACCAGCTCTGCCTGAGCCCAGGAGGGCTTCCCAGTGGTAAAGAACCCGCCTGCCAAGGAAAGAGACACAGGAGACATGGGCTCCATCCCTGGATCAGGAATATCTCCTGGAGTGGGAAATAGCAACACACTCCAGTATTGTTGCCTGGAGAATCCCATGGACAGAGAGCCTGGCCACAGGGTCACAAAGAGTCAGACACAACTGAGCACGCGTACGCAGGCATGCACACTGGCCCCAGGAAAAGCTGTAAGGCATGAGGCGACCACCCAAAGGAAACCTGGGATCCCACAAGAAACCAAAATCCAAAAGGGGATCCCTGGGGCTATACCCCGACCGCAGAATCCCTCATCAGCTAGGACAGAGTGAAACCAGAGAGTCGGAAGTCTTGCTGGACTGCTGACCTAGGAAAACCCTGCGTGATCACAGTCAGTTCCAGCCTGGATCTCGTCCACCGCCCTGAGGCTAAAGGGCCTGGGCCATCAGCAGGATGTCGAGGGCCTGCCCTTCAGCGTTCGCAGTTCACCTTTCATTATTCATTCATCCGTTTACTACTGAACTTCTTCTATGTTACCATGTTGAGTGTAGAGCGGGTTTCTCAGAATATTGACAATAAACACAACAGACCTCTGGCCACGATCACAAGTTTGTGGGGACACAGATGGATAAAGACAGAATTTCAAGGCAAGGTGATGCATGCAACAGTAGCAGAGGTGGCTCAGAGTTCAGACCAAGCCCATGCAGAGGAGAGGATTGAGAGGGAATGTGGTAAGAGCGAAAGAGACTCTGTAGAGACCTTAAGGATGAAGACAGGACTTAGAGGGAATACCATGCCAGGGACCGCTGTAAGACTTTCACCAGTGTTAACTCATGTAACAAGAAAGATACTACTGTTATCCTCGTTTTACAGATGATGAAAAACAGGACCACGTTCAAGTAACTTGTCCTGAATCACATGATTATGCAGCCAAGCTAGATCTGGTCCCCAGCATCTGGCTTCAGCATCTATGGCTGTTCTGGCAAGTCAAGGGCTTCCTGGCTAGAAATGATGGTAGGTACCATCGCCGTGGTACATGAATATGAACATGAATGATGAGGCGTGAAGAGAAAGTTGAGGATGACTGGACATGGACCTGGAGAGGTAGGCTGTGTAAGACACTCTCCACAACGATGGTTATCTGGATTTCAATTTGTAAACCATGAGAAATTCCAGGAAGGTCCAAATGAATGAAGCAGATCTCCATTTTAGAAAGATAGCTCTCAGAAATGGAAGGATGTGCTGGAAGAGGGTTCTGTTGTAGGCAGAGCTCAATTAGGAGATTTCTGTCATGAAATTTCTGCCCGCATGCCTGCCTGTGTAGTATTCCAGCAGTGCACCTACCATGCAGCTGCCCCTCAGGGGATGGATGCTACCTGAAAGGGGTAATTAAAATGGATGGGATGTATATGCGTTGGTTGGTACCTCATCTGTGAATTCTACCTTCAGGTGCAAGAAAGCAGTTAAATACAATTAAGGCAAGATGATCCAATTGTCGAAAATGGGTGTTACAGAATCTTGTCCTAGTCAACTATAAACCCTATAATCCCTTCTAAAATGTTACTGCAAATCCTTGCCTTTCAATAAATATTTAATAATAGGGGATTGCTGAGGAAGGTTATATTTCAAAAAATCTTAATTGCTCTAAGGAAAGCATCTGTAGACCCAGGTATTAACACACCTAATTGCCGCTCAAATGCATTTATCGACTGAGATGATCAAACGAAGTGCCAGCAATGGCTTTTCTAATCTTTGTTTGGGAAGGTTCAGAAGATTGACAGTTTCATTGCCTCCAGTTCAGCTTTTTCATGTCTCGTACCCTTTCATTTCCAATTCATCTTTTTTTGGATAGACAGGCCTTGGAGTGAAATTCAATCTTCCATTTCATTACTAGGATGTATAATTTTCCAAGTTTTCCTGTATTTTATTTTTAGATACACACTCTACTGCACACACATTCAGTTCACTTCTACAAGTCATAAGTAGGCTTGGAAACCTCATGCTTAGCTATCTTTTCTCCTACACAACCAATTTATTCAACACGTACATATGTGTCGAGCATCTGTTTTGGACCAGGCACTAGTGTGGCCCCTCAGCGGAGCAGAGAACGAAGTCGCTGCTGCCTTCAGATTTGGACAAAGGTGGGGAAAATGGACACTCAAGAAACCAAACATGGAAAAATATTGAGCAGGATCACATGGACACACCAGATGAAAGGTTCTGGCTTATATTCTAAGTCAAATGGACTAAAAATGCATGAAATATCCACTAAAGCGAAAATTATTGCTCTTTGACATTTCTTTTGATTTTAATCAGTTAATTAAAAAAAATACTGTGAAAGGTCTGAAATTGATGACAGGTGCTAGGAAAGATGAACACTGAACAGAAAACCAGAAAACGCTCATTCTTGACTTAATTTTTCCACCACCAGTTCTAGTTTATTTAAAAATAGTTAGTGTTATTTTATTGGAAAGTAAATATTGTCGGAACTTTCCTGCATCCCACCTAGATGAGAAATACCACACAAAGACTAAAATTTCCGTAACCCCTGAAATAGCGGCTAATGTATTCATGCAAACAATCAATTTTTTTTTTCCAAAGAAACTATCATGATTCAAAGTTAATCTGTTCCAAGAAAAGGAGCTGGAGCTGGTTACTGACATGCAATCATTCATTTCTTATTTTACCAACAGTAATTAAATTGCCCGGAACTGTTATCATTTAACAGCCTATTAATTGACTAATGGGCATTACTTGCATTCGGAGTATAGGTAAAATCCAGGGATTAAGCAAGAAGGAAAAGAGATTTGCAAACTCTGCCTGTCATCCTGAAAAAAGAACATGTACTTCATTTGTAAGGTAATTTGTAAATGCATAAGTGGCTTCTGACTCTGAAGAGGTGGGCATGCTGATCTGACATTACGGGGCAGCGTGGAACCTGCAGCCTCCCTGGGAGCCAGTAGCTGGTCTCTGAACACCTTTGCCAAGAGCAGAAGGATCCACCATGCTTTACTACTAACGGGATGCCTTCTTCTGCTGTTATCTTCTTTTCTTAATATTTATTTTACTTATCTGGCTGCATTGAGTCTTAGTTGTGACTTGTGGGATCTATTTCCCTGACCTGAGATCAAACCTCGTCCCCCAGTATTGGGAGCTCGCAGTCTTGGCCACTGGACCACCAGGGAAGTCCCTGTATCTTCCTTTCTCATGAAAGATTTCACTCACCCTTGCCAAGGCACCAGGGTGCTTTGGAGGCATATTATTTTTCACTCCTGGTTGGGGTCATTCCAATGTTTCTAATGCTCATGCAGAAATTTTCCAGCTTTGGAAATTTAAACATGACTGCTTTATGGGAATCTTGTAGCCCATTTCAAGGGTCTAGGTTATGTGTATGTCAAGGCCTGACCACGGAACAAGGTGCCAAGAGATGTCTGATAAATTGAATTAGGAAAGCAAACAATTTATAACAAATCCTCTGTCCATGAGATTTCCAGGAAAGAATACTGGAGTGGGCTGCCACTCCCTTCTCCAGGGGATCTCCTCACCCAGGTATTGAGCATGGGTCTCCTGCATTGCAGGCAGAATCTTCACTGTCTGAGCTCCCAGGGAAGCCCCAAAATAAGGTCCAAGGGAAGTGGCAAAAGTGCCATTCACAAACATTTCATTATTAAAAGTTGCGCTTCTGGGATATCATCATCTTAAACTGCCAGCAATCCAAAGGCCAGAATCACTTTCATAAAATTTTCCTCAAAGATCTTACTGTCCAACAACATTTCTTCCCAAATACTCTGAGGACGCCGACAGTCCATGTTTTCTTTGTGAAGCCAAGAAACCTCCCTTCTTGGACTTCAGGCAGCAAGTCCTTTTAAGATCACATCACCCTTGCCAGGAAACCTCTTTGGGTAGGCTCATCACGGCTTAGTGAAGCGTTTATAATTCCTCCTATTTCAGAGTCTTGTGTTCTGCTGACCTTGCCTGAGGAATGTCTCCCTGGAGGCGAATGTCACTGCTGCTCAATGCCTCAGTTTACTCTCTGAAAAAACGGAGACAATAATGCCTTCTAATCTACTGACGCATAAGTCAGCTGGAAAATTACTTCGGCAGGAAACTGAAGGCAAAAATGGGGCAGAATCAAGCAAGATGTCATTGTTCTCTTTCTTTGGAATCTTTCTGGACCCACTCTCTTCTGCTTCCCATTCATCGCAGATGATATTAAGTGGTCTCTCTTCTTTCTCCAGTAGAATTGACCTACAGAATATTCTGTGGTCTTCTGTTTCTGAACATCGACCTAAACAATGCAAATGTAAAATATTTGTTTAAAATTATATAGCATTTGTGTGCTGTATGTGTGTGCTCAGTCGTTCAGTTGTGTCCGACTCTTTCCACCCCATGGACTGCAGCCCACCAAGCTCCTCTGTCCATGGGATTCTCCAGGCAAGAATACTGCAGTGGGTTGCCATGGTCTCCTGCAGAGGATCTTCCTGATCCAGGGATCGAAACTGCATCTCCTGCGTCTCCTTCATTGGCAGGCAGATTCTTTACCACTGAGCACAGTCTACTCTTTAATTAATTTAATAACATTTTATTCACTACCTACTACTGTATATACAAGATGTTATGTCAAAGTACTTCACGTATTTCATCTCCTCTCAAAGCTCCATGTTTCTTCAAAGGTATCGTAAGAGGTTCAAGTCAATAGGTTTTACTCTCAGAGGTATTTAATTCTAAGCCTTATTTGTAATTATGGAGTGAACAGCCTCATTTCACAATAAAGAGATGGCTGTCATCTGGGAGTTTGGGAAGGACTACGGGACATTTCCTAATTTGCCGGGTAGCACGCAGATTAGATTCATTCCTTTGCCAAAGGCCAAACAGCGTACAATGTGGGAGACTGTTGCCTGGCACAGTGCAGTCCCAGTAAAAGTCATAAATAAACACATTCTAATTTCTGTGCTAGTATCTGGACACTCTTTTCAAACTTGAATTCAAAGGACAACACAGTGCATTTTTATAACAAATCATTGATATGAGAATTTTCTGGGAGAAGCCATTGTGTATCATCAGTTGATGTCTCACCTCACCCCTCGGTGGAAATCCGCAGACCAAACTGTCAGACTGGCTGGCTTACAAATAGCAAAATTATTTTTCCCTAAATCCCCAACATTCATGATTTCATTTCAGTAAAACGGTAATTTAAACAATGACTTAATGTGTAAGAAAAAAATTCATCGAAGCCCTGGAACAATTTATTAAAAATGGTAAGACATTTTCTGCAGTACTTTTAATGCATCACTTAGGACTGTATTGATTCAGTATCAGAGCTCTTGGAAACAAGCCTCTTACCAATATCTAAGATCCTGATGTTGTAATTGAACTAGAAAATGTAAGATTTCCACTGTTCCTGCTGAGAATTCTTCCCAATAAATGTATGTTTTCCACTGGGGCTCAAACCACTGCTACTTGTGTTTTTAATTTTTCCTCCTGTTTCTTTTTCATATTATTCAGTTTTCTTTTTTCTTTCCTTTTCCAGAAAAATAGACATATTAGACACTATTCCTCTAAGACAACTTGCACTTTAGGGGGCCATTTGAATGATAAACTTTGTTATAACTTATAGCCAGAAAAGCACCAGTGTGCAGTTTGAAAGAACTGAGAAATGCATTAATGCTTAGCTCTGTGAGTTGGTTGACTGAAAGTCTTAGCAGAGATGAGCTTTAATAATTTCTTTCCTTTTTTTGCAGGCTTTTCTGCAAAATGTTAAAGAAAAGTCTGTTTGCAACCTTGAAGAGACAGGAACATCTACCTCTGAATATAATGTTCTTTTTTTAAAATGTAATTTTATTTTTAATTGGAGGATAATTACTTTACAATATTGTGATGGTTTCTGCCCTACATCAACATGAATCAGCCACAGGTACATCTCCCAAGATGTACCCAAGATCCTCCCCTCCCTGCAAAGCCACCCTCCCACGTCCCTCCCCATCCTACCCCTCTAGGTTGTCACAGAGCAATATCATATGTGAATGCATGTAATGAGTTCTTTGTTAGGCATTTAGCATCACAGCATGGTTTGCTAGGAGAACAGAGAGCATTTGGCCAGGGTTGTGGTTCTGAATGTAGGCTCAGCATCTCCTCCTGCCAAGAGTGTACTCGGGATTCCATGGCAGAAAGTCATGGGTTCTGACAGGGATTTGTCTAGAGGCGGGGAGGAGGGCATGGGGCTGGGGGAGGGTAGCCAGAGAGAGACAGAGAGAGACAGAGAGAGCAAGAAGGAGAGGTGTGGGCAGAGACTAGTTATCCTGTGACTAGTGGGACAGAAGTGTTTCTTAAGGCAAATCCCAGGAGACATAATGAGATATTTCCTTTTCCACTTTCCTTTCTGGGGAAGTTGTCGGAGGAGCTTGTTAAGAAAACAGACACTCAGGTACCAAGCAACTGGGAAAGGGGAGATGTACCGTGTTGCTTTGTGCTGTTCATTATTTTGTCAAGCACACACTACAGACATCCACTAATAGTAATTTAACCAATTATATCTTTTAAGCGTCTTCAAAAAATTGGCTCTTTTTAAAAAGAAATTGGGGTTTATTTTCCTTTTATTAAGATTTCTTTTTTAAGGAGGTAATACCAGCTTCCCTGGTGGCTCAAATAGTAAAGAATCTGCCTGCAATTCAGGAGACCCAGGTTTGATCCCTGGGTCAGGAAAATCCCCTGGAGAAGGGCATGGCCACCCACTCCAGTATTCTCGCCTGGAGAAGTCTGTGGACAGAGGAGCCTGGCGGGCTACGGTTCATGGGGTCACAAAGAGCCGGACGTGACTGAGTGACTAACACCTCATCTCAACGGTGCTTTATAACATTGCTTCATGTGTACATTGTATCTGAACTTCTGTACACACTATGGTCTGCTCCAATAGATGTGTTGCCAGCCATCCACATAGTTGACCTGCGTTACCCACTTTGCTGTCCCCCATCTCCCTGGGAAAGATTGAAGGTGGGAGGAGAAGGGGACGATAGAGGATGAGATGGCTGGATGGCATCGTGGGCTCAATGGACATGAGTTTGAGTGAACTCTGGGAGTTGGTCATGGACAGGGAGGCCTGGCGTGTTGAAGTCTGCGGGGTCACAAAGAGTCAGACACGACTGAGCGGCTGAACTGAACATCTCCCTTCTCCTTTGGTAACCACTACTCTGATTTTTTGTACATTAACACACATACACATGCACATCCAGTTTTCATCTTTCCTTCTAATCATAGCACTGGTTATTTTTGTTTCCAACTGAAATCACTGGAGACATAAGAATGCTGGACCCCAGAGAGCATATCTGTGTGCTTGTGAGGAGTTTTTGATACAGACTATGGAAACCAACTCATTCATATAAACAATATAAATTTAAGACATTGGAGGTACATCGAGTGATCTCTACAAATAGTGAATTATTGAAAAATTAAGTTCAGAACATGGACAGGAATGCAAAGACAAGATGCTAGGGACCACAGCTGAGGTCACCCTGCACTTATTAATTCATTCTGGTTGGGGTAACCCCTCAGGCTCTGTGTCCTCACGGCTGGAAGCTGATGCTGCCGTGGTCGGTCAGCACCTTGGCTGCTGGATGCTATATCTGTGAGTGGACCCACCCAGTGGGGGATGCTCTGCGATGAGAATTCCCTGCAATTTCTACCCTGGGCAGCTATTGTTTACCACGTTCAACCTTTTAGTTTCTCAATCTCCAAATACATATTTCTTCTCATAATTAGATCCAAACAATAACTCTTCCAATATAATGCCACTCTATGGGAACCAAAGATATCCCCTTTCCGTTCCCAAAGAGAGACCATTCAAATTCTCATCAGTATCTGCCTATGGCTCCAAGTGACGGCTTTCTGGGGCAAGGTGATGCCTTTGCTTAGTCTGCCATGATTGTGGTTAGATAGTCTGAAGCCTATGGAACAAGTTGCAGAGTTAGCTGCAGCCAATGCATGCTGCTGAACTTCTGGATTTCAGGCAATGAAGCATCACCGGTATTTAGTCCTTTGCTCTTCATACCAACTCAGGCTCTCTTTGCCTTTGCCCAGCACCACAATTGCTCAGGCTTCTCACCCAGTATGGAACTCCCTGGTTTTGGTGACCCTTTCTACGTTCCATTATCTTTTGCCACTGGGCAGGCTAATATACTGAGATGCACTGAAGACTCCTCTGAATTCCATCTCCAGGCCCCTCTGCTCTACACAGCAAATCCTAACCTTCCCTCATAGTCAGGAATCCTAACTCTCCCTCATAGTCAGTGTCAATAACAGAAAGAAGACAACAATATTACTACTATTATGTTTTAGCTGGTACACTCATGAGTTTAAGGTGCCTGAATTAAGTAGCAGCCTCAGACTGACTTAACACGAGTACTGTTGGATCAGTGGAAGAAGTTCTTGCCTGATTACTAAGGAAGTGGAATGGGAACAAAAATTGCAAATGGGTCATTTCTGTGAGAGGGAGGATCTACACTTGAGCCCTTGGATCCTGGAAACCTATATTCTACCTACGGAGAAACAGTGCCATATATTGCTTACCATGGCAGAGAACATACTGCATTTTACAGGACCACGTCCCAAACTGAGAAGGGGTTCTCTCTCTGCTGAGGCTGTGAGTCCTGGGGAGATCACATCATTATTCTGTAAGGCCATCTGCATCTAGCTGATAAATGGATTTTAAGACCCTGAGTTCCATCATCCCATTGCTTTTGTTCATTCTTTAGCTGTATATGTAGGTCTCTTCACATATAATTTTTTTAATGCAGGAAGCCTGCCTCTCAGTCTCCCTTACCTTTATAAAGGCATCGGCTAGTATCTTGCTCATCACGTGTTTTTGCGATTGTTTTCTACAGCCCATGCCCTGGATACATGAGTGTAACCAAGAGAACACAACAGCTATACTAAGTTAATCTGAGAACTAACTTCTTGGAACATTATTCAGCAGCTCACAGAAACACGCAGAGGCCCATTAAAATGAGTGTAAGCCAAGGGAAGCTTAGCGGTGGGAACAGAAGTGTTCTACTAAAGAAAAGACCTCGCGAAGGGGCTACCGTCGGCACTTACTCTACCGCTACTTCTGGAAATTCCAGCTACCACTGCTCGGAATTTTACCAGGGCCTTCCCACTCCACACTGATACGACACATGGGTTCTAATTCTCATGTCAAATTTCACATTCAGGTTTCAGAGATTTTGTTGAAAGCAAGCAGTTGTTCTATTCCAGGTCATATGCTGGCGCCTTAGCTTTCAGAGATGAGGAATGGAGCGTTTGGTCTCCTTTTTCATTTATATAAAGTACAACTCTTCCACAAACACTCTCACGATGGAGATTCCTCCAAAGCAGGACTGAGCTTATGCGCTGGGAAAACGACAAAAGCCGGCAAGCGCCGTTACCAAGGTAAGGGAGACCGGTTACACCACTCCAAACTGACCCTGACAGGTGCTGTACTTCAGTAGATATGCCTTCAGTAGCCGAGTGTGTTTGCTCAGTCGCTCAGTTGTGTCCGACTCTTCGCGACTCCATGGACTGTAGCCCACCAGGCTCCTCTGTCCTTTGTCCATGGAATTTTCCAGGCATGAATACTAGAGTGGGTTGCCATTCCCTCCTCTAGGAGATCTTTTAGACCCAGGGATCAAACCTGAGTCTCCTGAATCTCCTACATTGGCAAGCAATTCTTTATCACTAACGCCATTGCAAATATGTCTACCTAATCATCGCAATTAGGTCTGACCAGGTACTGCTCTGTGCTCTGCCAGTGTCTACTTATATGAATTTAGTGAGTTTTTTAATCTTGTTGGACATTATTGAGAGGGTTGGTGCCTGACAGTGTTAACCTTCTTAACATCTAACTAGATTAATCTTCCTCCTTTGACTGTAATTGGGCTGGTTTATGAGCAGGCATGGAGTTGTTTTTGTAACTCTTCACATTGTCCCCAGCTGGATGAATATAAGCTTATTTTGCATGCACTACTGATATTCTCATTTCAGAACCCAAATGGAGGCATGTACCTCTAAGATATGGTTTTAACTTGACCTTCCATTATTCTTCCAAGATACAGGGCTGCAGTGGAAACCTGCAGGTGGGAAGAGAGACAGAGGATGATTTATTTAGTTCTGGGCCTATTGAGTTTGAGGGGAAGAAGGAAGCTCTGAAAGCAAACTCCTATAGAGGAAAGAATAGGTGCCATAGCCATAAAAATTCAATTCTACCAAAGGCTAAATGAGTGTTGTACATTTTTTTTTCTTCCTTATTCTGAATTAAGTTTGTTCTGAAATAGAAATCCTTTTCTTTTTCCTTTTACTTCCCTTCCATTCTCAGCTTCTGTCTAGGGACCCTATTTAGGATGAAAATAAATGGACCATTTCAGCATAAATGTAGCGGTGCAGGAAA
>NW_011494625.1:3266943-3269935 GCF_000754665.1 Bison bison bison
GCTTACTGCATAAAACACATCCCTTTCTGACTCATTACATCCCTTTTCTGCTGTGTATAAGTGGACACCTTTCACTAACTCACCACAGGGTGGTTGTGGACGTGCGTTTTGAAGGGAGGAGAAGTCCTCTCCCAAAATACGTAGGACTAAACTATAAATCAAACAGACTTCTCAAAACCAATCAATTAACAAAAGAGGTCTTCCAAAACTTGTCTCAGCCAAGCTTGAAACCCAATTTTCCTGTTAATTCAGTCCCAGGAACAGATATGTTTTTATGAAAGATGAGCATCTTTCATGATCAAATGATGCTCTCATTAGAAAATTGTTTATATGGAAAATGCAAAAAATTAGCTCCCCTCAAAAGTAAAGCTCTTAAAAAGCAAATTGGAAATCAAAGTATGAGATATAACTAAGTGATTGATATAAGCTATCTCTTATCTGCATTTTTAAGACAGTCTTAAAAAATCCTTCAGAAAATGAAGATCATGGCATCTGGTCCCATCACTTCATGGGAAATAGATGGGGAAACAGTGGAAACAGTGTCAGACTTTATTTTTTGGGGCTCCAAAATCATTGCAGATGGTGACTGCAGCCATGAAATTAAAAGACATTTACTCCTTGGAAGGAAAGTTATGACCAATCTAGATAGCATACTGAAAAGCAGAGACATTACTTTGCCAACAAATGTCCGTCTAGTCAAGACTATGGTTTTTCCAGTAGTCATGTATGGATGTGAGATTTGGACTGTGAAGAAAGCTGAGCACCAAAGAATTGATGCTTTTGAACTGTGGTGTTAGAGAAGACTCTTGAGAGTCCCTTGGACTGCAAGGAGATCCAACCAGTCCATTCTAAAGGAGATCAGTCCTGGGTGTTCTTTGGAAGGAATGATGCAAAAGCTGAAACTCCAGTACTTTGGCCGCCTCATGTGAAGAGTTGACTCATTGGAAAAGACCGTAATGCTGGGGGTAATTGGGGGCAGGAGGAGAAGGGGACGACAGAGGATGAGATGGCTGGATGGCATCACCAACTCGATGGATGTGAGTCTGAGTGAACTCCGGGAGTTGGAGATGGACAGGGAGGCCTGGCGTGCTGCGATTCATGGGGTCGCAAAGAGTCGGACACGACTGAGTGACTGAACTGAACTGAACTGAAAAAATCCTTGGGTGTAATTAAAGGAAGATTTCTGTAGAACATTCACAATGAGTAACATCAAAATATTTTACTGAAGAATTTTAAAGGCACAGTAAAAGAGGTATAATTTGATTTTTATTTAAGATGGAAAATTATACAATCATGAAAGCAAGGGGCCAAGGTAATACTAATGGAAAACGCATAATGCTCCATAGTTTTCAAATATACATGATTACATTGTATATTCAGTGACAGTTCTTGGAAAGAATGCCTGTGACACCAAATCTGCATTTTTCCAGGCAGAAAGAGGCAGGAAGCCTGGAGTAGAATAATCAAACCTCAGCCAGTCAATAGGTTACATTTAAATGTGTGAGTGAGTGAGTGAATGGGTGAAGGATGAGTATAACTACACAGTGTACAACAGTGGGGTTATAACTAAATATCTACCTGAATGAGCTCATCTATGGGGAGATGCTGAGTGACCTGAACAGGAATAAAGTGGCTGCCGTCTATGGGGTCGCACAGAGTCGGACACGACTGAAGCGACTTAGCAGTAGCAGCAGCAGACACAAGCCAGCTCTCTATCTGGTGGGTGGGTGAAAGTAAATGCATCTTAAATCCCAAGGCAATCTCCTCTGACAGTGAACAACAGTCTTGAAGGTACTTTCTCTACATTCAAATAAAACAAGTGGATTTTTAACCTCTGTTAAATTTTAACCTCTGTAATTATATAATTAAAAAATCTTTGAAATATCAAATATTTTCGATCTAATAAAAGAGAACATAAATATCAAATAGAGATAAATTTGTACTATTTCCTATTTGAGAAGATGAAAATATCAGAGACACACAACTGTCACCAGAGCGGCAAATGCTTTGTTATTATTATTAATATTTTACATTTGCTTGTGATAATTTATAAATGTTTAATCATATAAGCCATTATGGAAATCTTTACCATAATTATTTCCATTTTATAGGTAGTGAAACCGAGGCACTTAAATTTCTAAATTATGAACTCAACTGGGTTGAAACTAAGTCACATTATCTTCTGACTTTAAGCCCACATGGAGAGACTTACTTGACAAAGGATACCTCAAGATCACTTTATCTCCTTAAACTACAAATTTAAATTACTGGATAAACTTAATACATTTTAGCACAATTTCTTCTGGAAGAAGAAAAGAGATATAAAAATATATTTGAAGAAATGAAAACATATAGATGATTTATATTTTATGTATATATATGTTATGTATATATATGTTTATATGATGGGAATATGACTAGAGATCTCTTCAAGAAAATTAGAGATACCAAGGGAACATTTCATGCAAAGATGGGCCCAATAAAAGGCAGAAATGGTATGGACCTAACAGAAGCAGAAGATATTAAGAAGTGGTAGCAAGAATACACAGAACTATACAAAAAAGATCTGCATGACCCAGATAATCACGATGATCTGATCACACACCTAGAGCCAGACATTCTGGAATGCGAAGTCAAGTGGGCCTTAGGAAGCATCACTATGAACAAAGTAGAGGTGATGGAATTCCAGTTGAGCTATTTCAAATCCTAAAAGATGATGCTGTGAAAGTACTGTAGTCAATATGCAAGTGAATTTGGAAAACTCAGCAGTGGCCAAAGGGCTGGAAAAGTTCAGTTTTCATTCCAATACCAAAGAAAGGCAATGCCAAAGAATGTTCAAACTATGGCACAATTGCACTCATCTCACACACTACTAAAGTAATGCTCAAAATTCTCCAAGCCAGGCTTCAACAGTACATGAACTGTGAACTTCCAGATGTTCAAGCTGGATTTAGAAAAGACAGAGGAACCAGAGATCAAAATGCCAACATCT
>NW_011494625.1:3270035-3276064 GCF_000754665.1 Bison bison bison
ATCTGTTGGATCATAGAAAAAGCAAGAGAGTTCCAGAAAAACATTTACTTCTGCTTTATTGACTATGCCAAAGCCTTTGACTGTGTGGATCACCACAAACTCTGGAAAATTCTTGAAGAGATGGGAATAACAGACCACCTGACCTGCCTCCTAAGAAATCTGTATGCAGGTCAGGAAGCAAAAGTTAGAACTGGACATGGAACAACAGACTGCTTCCAAACAGGGAAAAGAGTATGTCAAGGTTGTATATTTTCACCCTGCTTATTTAACTTATATGTAGAGTATATCATGAGAAACACTGGGCTGGATAAAGCACAAGCTGGAATCAAGATTGCTGGGAGAAATATCAATAACCTCAGATACTCCACCCTTATGGCATAAAGGGAAGAAGAACTAAGAGCCTCTTGATGAAAGTGAAAGAGGAGAGTGAAAAAGTTGGCTTAAAACTCAACATTCAGAAAACTAAGATCATGGCATCTGGTCCCATCACTTTATGGCATATAGATGGGGAAACAGTGGATACTGTGACAGACTTTATTTTGGGGGGCTCCAAAATCACAGCAGATGGTGATTGCAGCCATGAAATTAAAAGATGCTTTCTCCTTGGAAGAAAAGTCATGACCAACCTAGACAGCATATTAAAAAGCAGAGACATTACCTTACCAACAAAGGTCCATCCTAGTCAAAGCTATGGTGTTTCCAGTAGTCATGTATGGGTGTGAGAGTTGAATTACAAAGAAAGCTGAGCACTGAAGAATTGATGTTTTTGAATTGTGGTGTTGGAGAAGACTCTCGAGAGTCCCTTGGACTGCAGGGAGATCCAACCAGTCCATCCTGAAGGAGATCAGTCCTGAATATTCATTGGAAAGACTGATGCTGAAGCTGAAACTCCAATACTTTGGCCACCTGATGCAAAGAACTGACTCATTGAAAAGACCTTGATGCTGGGAAAGACTGAAGGTGGGAGGAGAAGGGGATGACAGAGAATGAGATGGTTAGATGGCATTACCGAATCAATGGACATGAGTTTGAGTAAACTCTGGGAGTTGGTGACGGACAGGGAGGCCTGGCATGCTGCAGTCCATGGGGTCACAGAGAGTTGGACATGACTGAGTTATCGAACTGAACTGATGCATATGTAAATATACATATATTTGCTTTAGAAAACAGGCTCCTGGAAAAGATGGCCTAGGTTTAAATGTAAAACTCCTAAAATATATAATCAGGGGTGTTGAGATCAATGAGTGCCACCCGATAGCAATAACCATCATCCCAAAGTTCACATTTGCTATCTCTGTTGTCTTTGAGCAACAATTGACTAACTGGTAATCGGTAAATACCTAGACACTTGCAGATATTATGCATCTGTTTTTTCCATTGTTGCAATAAGCATGTCTGTTTTTTTAAAAATAAATTCTAGAAGTTTCCCAATAGGGCTATAGAAACTCTACATCTTGTTTCCTTGCATCATGGCCTTTAATAGTAAGTTCCCCTAAAAGGTAATGTTTACTTTGGCAACAGGTACAAGGGATTAACTGAGCACTGAAATTCCCTGAGAAATGGAAATGTCATTGATCTTTACTTTTCAGTTATAGTACAGACTTTAAGAGAAACTCATTCCTCATTAATGTGTAACTACAGGTTTTTTTTTTTTTTTTTTGCTTGGAAACTGTGAGTTTTATATGGATGTAATAAGCAATCTCTGCTATTTCATTGCTGATAGAAAAGACCCAGGCATCTGCTATACTCCTTGGAATACAGTAAGGAGCAGAGGGTAATATCAGGTATGACTGGTTTCCTTAAGCACAGTCCCCAAGAGCAGAATAGGGCAAGGAAAGGTCTTACCTTCAGTCTGTGTCCGCTCCATAGAGTGCCTTGTCCCCACTCTTGCCTCTGCAAAAGATCCTGACTTTCTCAGCCCAAATCGATCTCCCTCTTCTCACTGATACTTAAATTTTATGGAAAATCAGCATGTGTGCTACTGTAAGCACTTGCTAGTCCTGAGGTCTCATAGATAGCTTAACCTCCCCCTGCCTATGACTAACCTTCCATAATATGTAGATATTAATGGCTGTTCTGTCTCCTCGTTCTTTCATTCACTTTTAGAGCCGTGTTGTGATAATCAAAAACTAAGTGCTTTGAAAAAATGCAAAATATGTTACAAACATGAAGCAGTGGGTAAATTCCCTCCCAAACTAAATGCTTTATTGGCTCTAACAGTGCAGCTATTTATATCTCTCTATGTGTACATTGATAAAATTATATCTAAATATCTTTCTATGCCTGTGTATTTATGCATAAGACTATCTTGTTCCGTTTGTTGCACCTGATCAGATCTCACCATCCCAACCAGATTACAAAGTTTCCACAGACTGTGGCTTTTTAAAAAAATTTATTTATTTATTTATTTATTTCAATGTGCTGGGTTTTAGTTGCGGCTTATGGAATCTTTCAGTTGTGGCTCTAGTTCCCTGACCAGGGATTGGACCCCAGCCCGATTGGAGCTCGGAGGCTTAGCCACTGGACTGTAAAGGAAGCCCCTACTGTGGCTTATATTTCTGTTATGTCCCTCAACATAGGTAGCACAGTTCTGGTCATAGAGCACACTCTCAATAAAGCGTCATTTAACGATTGACTTATGACGTGTTCATTTCTATGCCAACCAGAGGATTTCCCTTGTGGCTCAGATGTTAAAGAATCTGCCTGCAACACAGGAGACCGAGGTTTGATCCCTGGGGCATGAAGTGGATGGGGAAGATCCCCTGGAGAAGAGAATGGCAATCCACTCCAGTATTCTTGCCTGGAGAATCCCATGGACTGAGGAGCCTGGCAGGTTACAGTCCATGGGGTCACAAGGAGTTGGACACTTTTACACACTTTTCACTTCAGGGTCTTTCTGGAAAGCCACCTTTTTGGGGTCATTTCACACAACTTTTGTTCTGTGACTGGGACCCTGGTATGTGCAGAGTGACAAGTCATTGCGATCACACAACCCAAGGAATCTGAGGGCACGAAGGATTCCAATTGGTTTCAAATTTATCAGCGCTTTGTCCTTACTTGTGTTCCACATGTGGCAAAACTAAAAATATATCTTTCAAGTGTGCTGGGAGGCCATACAGATTTAGGGAAAATATTCACTACTGTGTTCTATCTGCTGCCTGCAGAGGCAGTGGTTTTCTAATTGACTGGTGCGAATGATTCACCTGTTGGCCTGCCTGTCTGCAAGCGCCAGGCAGATAGTCCTTCCCTCGCATTGGTGTCCGTTCTGCCACAGCACTGCGCTCAGAGAAGAGGGGGTTAAAAGATTTGGTTTCCCTTCAGTCACCGTTCAGAAGTACACAATACAAGTCAACCATCGTTTAATTTATTTTGCGTTGTTAGATGGTGGCGTTAATTAATTTTGCTTTGTTGCCTCGCTTGCCTCTCGATAACATCATTCTTTTTAATAGCAATAGGACCTTGCAAATGTCAAGCAGCCTGCCCCAATCATGACGGGCTGCAACATAAAAACACATTAGAGTTTGGAGGCACCGCAAATAACTACTTTAGGAGAAAAGAAAAAAGCAATAGCTGTAATTATGTTTGTGCCTGCCCGTGAGCCGCCCGATTTCTTTTTCTCTCTTCCTCTTTCCCAGTGTCCTTAATGGATTTTTGTTGTACCAAAAAAAAAATCAGCATCTTTGTCAAACATTCAGTGGCCTCTGCCTTTTGGACACTCAGCTCTTTATATCTGGCCCACCTGCTGCACTGAGGCTTATGGCACTCAGACCCTCTGACTTGGGTCTACTTGATTGACCTGCTTCTTGAGCCATTTTGTATGGTCTCCATCCCTTCCAAGTTATTTTTTTCCTTATTAGATTAAAGCCTGCTACAACCCCAAACTACACCCCCACACCCTCTGGTCAATATCAGGGCTAATGTGACGTGTCCTTTGCATAAAAGGGACTCTACAAGGACCTTGTGTTCCTGGCAGGTTCTGAGTCTTCAGTTTGTCATCAAGAAGAGAAAGAGAAAGAATCATTGCTTTATATCTTAGTCTCCCAAGATTTCAACTCATTTGCCAGCTTCTGGCAGTTGGGTCTGGCTTTGTATACCTCGTTGCCTGGTGTTAGGCATTCAGTTGTGTCCAAATCTTTGTGACCCCATGGACTGTAGCCTACCTGACTCCTCTGTACAAGGGGATTCTCCAGGAAAGAATACTAGAGTGGGTTGCCATCCCCTTCTCCCAGGGGTCTCAAAAGTTTAAAATAAGATTAAATTAGTAAAGGGAGTTATGTACTCCTGGTACCCTCAGAGTGATGGCTGTTGTGGACTTACAGTTGGGTGAATTAAAAGAGTAGCTGTGATAACAAAAAATGTGGAAGAAGCCGTGCTTTCCATTTTCAGCATGAAATTAGGTAAGTGAGGGTCAGATCAGATCAGATCAGTCGCTCATCGTGTCCGACTCTTTGCGACACCATGAATCCCAGCATGCCAGGCCTCCTTGTCCATCACCAACTCCCGGAGTTCACTCAGACTCACGTCCATTGAGTCAGTGATACCATCCAGCCATCTCATCCTCTGTCGTCCCCTTCTCCTCTTGCTCCCAATCCCTCCCAGCATCAGAGTCTTTTCCGTGAGTCAACTCTTCGCATGAGGTGGCCAAAGTACTGGGGTTTCAGCTTTAGCATCATTCCTTCCAAAGAAATCCCAGGGCTGATCTCCTTCAGAATGGACTGGTTGGATCTCCTTGCAGTCCAAGGGACTCTCAAGAGTCTTCTCCAACACCACAGTTCAAAAGCATCAATTCTTCGGTGCTCAGCCTTCTTCACAGTCCAACTCTCACATCCATACATGACCACAGGAAAAACCATAGCCTTGACTACATGAACCTTTGTTGGCAAAGTAATGTCTATGCTTCTGAATATGCTATCTAGGTTGGTCATAACCTTCCTTCCAAGGAGTAAGCGTCTTTTAATTTCATGGCTGCAGTCACCATCTGTAGTGATTTTGGAACCCAGAAAAATAAAGTCTGACACTGTTTCCACTGTTTCCCCATCTATTTCCCATGAAGTGATGGGACCAGATGCCATGACCTTCGTTTTCTGAATGTTGAGCTTTAAGCCAACTTTTTCACTCTCCACTTTCACTTTCATCAAGAGGCTTTTGAGTTCCTCTTCACTTTCTGCCATAAGGGTGGTGTCATCTGCATATCTGAGGTTATTGATATTTCTCCCGGCAATCTTGATTCCAGCTTGTGTTTCTTCCAGTCCAGCGTTTCTCATGATGTACTCTGCATATAAGTTAAATAAACAGGGTGACAATATACAGCCTTGATGAACTCCTTTTCCTATTTGGAAGCAGTCTGTTGTCCCATGTCCAGTTCTAACTGTTGCTTCCTGACCTGCATACAAATTTCTCAAAAGGCAGATCAGGTGGTCTGGTATTCCCATCTCTTTCAGAATTTTCCACAGTTTAATGTGAACCACACAGTCAAAGGCTTTGGCATAGTCAATAAAGCAGAAATAGATGTTTTTCTGGAACTCTCTTGCTTTTTCCATGATCCAGGAGATGTTGGCAATTTGATCTCTGGTTCCTCTGCCTTTTCTAAAACCAACTTGAACATCAGGAAGTTCACGGTTCACATATTGCTGAAGCCTGGCTTGGAGAATTTTGAGTATGACTTTACTAGCGTGTGAGATGAGTGCAATTGTGTGGTAGTTTGAGCATTCTTTGGCATTGCCTTTCTTTGGGATTGGAATGAAAATGGACCTTTTCCAGTCCTGTGGCCACTGCTGAGTTTACCAAATTTGCTGGCATATTGAGTGCAGCACTTTCATGGCATCATCTTTCAGGATTTGGAATAGCTCAACTGGAATTCCATCACCTCCACTAGCTTTGTTCGTAGTGATGCTTTCTAAGGCCCACTTGACTTCACATTCCATGATGTCTGGCTCTAGGTCAGTGATCACACCATTGTGATTATCTGGGTCGTGAAGATCTTTTTTGTACAATTCTTCTGTGTATTCTTGCCATCTCTTCTTAATATC
>NW_011494625.1:3276164-3277444 GCF_000754665.1 Bison bison bison
ACAGCTATTTGTAAGGCCTCCCCAGACAGCCATTTTGCTTTATTGCATTTCTTTTCCATGGGAATGGTCTTGATCCCTGTCTCCTGTACAATGTCACAAACCTCATTCCAAGTTCATCAGGCACTCTACCTATCAGATCTAGGCCCTTAAATCTATTTCTCACTTCCACTGTATAATCATAAGGGATTTGATTTAGGTCATACCTGAATGGTCTAGTGGTTTTCCCTACTTTCTTCAATTTAAGTCTGAATTTAGCAATAAGGAGTTCATGGTCTGAGCCACAGTCAGCTCCTGGTCTTGTTTTTGCTGACTGTATAGAGCTTCTCCATCTTTGGCTGCAAAGAATATAATCAATCTGATTTTGGTGTTGACCATCTGGTGATGTCCATGTATAGAGTCTTCTCTTGTGTTGTTGGAAGAGGGTGTTTGTTATGACCAGTGCATTTTCTTGGCAAAACTCTATTTAAAGGTCATGTGTGTATGTGTGTGAATTCAATGCCTTTGGTCTTGTATAAGATCATCTCTGGATTCCACAGACACAGGACACTCACCAAGTGTTAAAAATAGGAGACCACCTGTAAGACCTCCTGGCCGCGGCCCCTGGCCTCAGGCTTGGGACGTGGGATAGCTCCTCCTGGCTGCTGCCCCTGGCCTGGGGGTGGGGTTGCTCCTCCCAGCCACTGCCCCTGACCTCGGATGCGGGGTAGCTCCTCTCGGACACCCCCCCTGACTTCAGACATGGGGTAGCTCCTCTCGGCCATTCCTGCGCCATCACAGCCTGGCACTCTCAGTTGCTGCCCCTGACCAAACTGTGGAAAATTCTGAAAGAGATGGGAATACCAGACCACCTGATCTGCCTTTTGAGAAATCTATATGCAGGTCAGGAAGTAACAGTTAGAACTGGACATGGAATAACAGACTGCTTCCAAATAGGAAAAGGAGTACATCAAGGCTGTATTTTGTCACCCTGCTTATTTAACTTATATGCAGAGTACATCATGAGAAATGCTGGACTGGAAGAAGCACAAGCTGGAATCAAGATTGCCGGGAGAAATATCAATAACCTCAGATATGCAGATGACACCACCCTTATGGCAGAAAGTGAAGAGGAACTCAAAAGCCTCTTGATGAAAGTGAAAGTGGAGAGTGAAAAAGTTGGCTTAAAGCTCAACATTCAGAAAACGAAGGTCATGGCATCTGGTCCCATCACTTCATGGGAAATAGATGGGGAAACAGTGGAAACAGTGTCAGACTTTATTTTTCTGGGTTCCAAAACCACT
>NW_011494625.1:3277910-3278271 GCF_000754665.1 Bison bison bison
ATGAAATTAAAAGACGCTTACTCCTTGGAAGGAAAGTTATGATCAACCTAGATAGCATATTCAGAAGCATAGACATTACTTTGCCAACAAAGGTTCATGTAGTCAAGGCTATGGTTTTTCCAGTGGTCATGTATGGATGTGAGAGTTGGACTGTGAAGAAGGCTGAGCGCCGAAGAATTGATGCTTTTGAACTGTGGTGTTGGAGAAGACTCTTGAGAGTCCCTTGGACTGCAAGGAGATCCAACCAGTCCATTCTGAAGGAGATCAGCCCTGGGATTTCTTTGGAAGGAATGATGCTAAAGCTGAAACTCCAGTACTTTGGCTACCTCATGCGAAGAGTTGACTCATTGGAAAAGACCTG
>NW_011494625.1:3278371-3306869 GCF_000754665.1 Bison bison bison
TCACTGACTCGATGGACGTGAGTCTGAACGTGAGTTGGTGATGGACAGCGAGGCCTGGCGTGCTGCGATTCACGGGGTCTCAAAGAGTCAGACATGAGTGAGTGACTGAACTGATCTGAACTGTAAGGCCTGCTGGAGCAATGGAGTAGTGAGCTGACTGGATATGGAGGAGGCTTATGCCCACAGGGGCTAAAGAGATGCAGTTATGTGGGTGGACAAAACTATTTGGTATCTGTTTGAGGTTCTTGACTTTCATGAGAAGGGATTTTTGTGCTATTCTATATGTCATGGGAAAGTGGAAGCCACGCAAGACATTGAACCATGAAAGCAGATGGTCAATACTACAATTTAAGAAGAATCATCTGGAAGAGGAAGTATGTGGTGGAGGGGAAACTGTTAAGAGATGCTAAGATCTGGGTGGTTATGTTAGGAATATGTATAAAAAACGTGGGGAGTCCCTCTGAAAGACTAGGTGTTTGGAAGAATGATAATAACAGCTAGCAAGCAATGGAGAGGCTGCTAGAATTGCGGCTTCCCTCATAGCTCAGCTGGTAAAGAATCTGCCTGCAGTGCAGGAGACCCTGGTTCGATTCCTGGGTTGGGAAGATCCCCTGGAGAAGGGATAGGCTACCCACTCCAGTATTCTTGGGCTTCCTTGGTGGCTCAGCTGGTAAAAAAATCTGCCCATAAGGCAGGAGCCGTGGGTTCGATCCCTGGATTGGGAAGATCCCCTGGAGACGGGAAAGGCTACTCACGCCAGTATTCTGGGCTGGAGAATTCCATGGATGGTATAGTTCATGGGGTCACAAAGAGCCAGACATGACTGAGTGACTTTCACTTCAAGTCACTTCTGCTACAATAAACAAGATGGCAGACTTCATAATGAGATCAAAGTGGAGTCAAAGCCCTGCTCTGTCCTTTGCTGACTCTGAGACCCCTTGCCATCTGCATCTGTGTCCTTAGGGAAGGGATGGATGGATACTCTCTATTGTGTCATGTTCTCAGCACAGTGCCCACCGCTGTTTTATAGATCTTCACCCTGTTCAAACCCTCACTGGCATCTTTTCATTTCATCATGAAGACTATCTTTTTATTTTATTTTTTTCCTGACTTTTGAAGAAAGGAACTGAAGTGAAGAAGGGTTAACTGGCTGCCCTGGGGAGGGTGGCAGTTGGGGGGTGGGTGCTGAACCGGGAGTTTGATATTAGTAGATGGAAACTCTCATGTACAGAATGTGTAAACAAGGCCCTACTGTATAGCACAGGGAATTCTATTCAATATCCTGTGATAAACCATAGTGGGAAAGAATATGAGAAAGAATGCTTATCTGTACTTCCTGGTGGCTCAGATGGGGAAGAATCTGCCTGCAATGCAGGGGACCCAGGCTCAATCCCTGGGTTGGGAAGATCCCCTGGAGTAGGGAATAGCAACCGACTCCAGTATTCACGCCTGGAGAATCCCATGGACAGTGGAGCCTCGTGGGCTAGAGTCCATGGGGCTGCAAAAAGTTGGACACGACTGAGAGACTAACAGACACACACACATATCTAAATCACTTTGCTGTACAGCAGAAAAACACTGTAAATTAACTATACTTGAGTAAAGCAAATTAAAAGAAATAAAGGCTAACTAATTCCCACAAACTCCTATACTTAGTTAATACCGATATCCAGAATTAAACTCGAGTTATCACAATTTTCCATGACCCAACACTGCCTCTCTGTTTCAGAGAAAAAGCAACCAAAATTAGGCTATGATTCAAAAGATAAAGGGAAAAATAATGAATCCAGAAAACAAATAAAATCCTGGTTTCATAGCTAGTAGAAAGGAATATCCAAGGAAAGGGAGTGCCAGAGGTAAAGAATCTGTGGGTGTCAGCACTCTGCACAGGATCTCATCGCCTTCCTTCCCTGCCAGAACAAGCCTTCATCTGACTGCTTTCGTCCTGTGAGTGCTGAACTAGAGAATCCTCAGTGACTCTCCACCGCCTTAAGACAAAGGCTCAATCACCTTAGTGTGCCTTTTGAAGTCTTCACCTTGGCCCTGGCACTGTGCCTTCCAATCAACTCTTTGGAGCATGGTTTGCACTGGACCATTTATTCCTCCACTGAAGTCTCCCGAAAACACATCTTCATGCTTCCCCATAGTGGTCTCTCTGCTTCTCTTAGTACATGGGAGCCCTGGGAGATGGGTAAGGGAGGGCTCTGGAACCTGGCTTCTGAAGTTCTCACCTTGACTCTGCACTGCCCAGCTGTGGGACTGTGGCTGAGAGACTTAACCACCCTGGACCTCAGTTTCCACATCTATAGAATGGGTGTAGAGACAACATGACCTCAGGGGGTCGTTTTGACACATTTCAAGGACTGCATTCCATAGCAGAGGATCAACCATCATTTGCTTCTTTTATGATCTTTGGCCTTCTTTCAAAGTCTAGAACAAAAATCCCTTCATTTGAAAGGACATCTTTGACCTCATCAAATTACCTACACTTCTAAATTCCTCAAAATTTCCCAGAAGTTATTTGGCATTTACAACATGTCTTGTGTGGTTATCTAGTGAATGCAGTGTGTGTGTGTATTTTAATTAGATTGTAAATTACTCGAGGATGCAATGCTTTTAAATAATTTTCTTTAATTCTCAGTGTAGCTAATAGAGTCCTTTCCAGATAGGGAGCTCTCAATGAGCATTTCCTGCTTGGGATGTGAAAAAGTGTTCTGATAAACAGTCCCAGACACATTACAAATGATTGGACCAGATGTCAGCAGAAGTAATAAGATAACTAACCCGGACAACTAGTGGGAGGATGTTCATTAGTCACTTAAAGGAGCACGTTCAATCTGACCCATGTTGATATGAGTCTGTCGTGTAAATGGCAGCATCGGAGTACAGGAGGACCAGGCTGGATGGGGCAGAAGAGACACTGCATTTGTCTGACAATTGCTGTGTCCTATATATACTTTTGAGGTCACCTGCTTTGTACCTTTCTCTACTTATCTTTTTAATAACTTAAAAAATTCTACTCTTAATAATCGATTGGAATTAAAGAAAAGCAGACGTTGCAAATTAAATATCTTAATTAAATGCACATCTCAGAGCCTTAATTTAATGTATTACCTAAAGCTCCATGCACTCAAGACATCTTAATTTGTACCACATACAAGCACACCTCTTTCTGTTCTTTTACTTCAGGCAGTAAATGGTGCAGGTGGCCCCTTACACTTCTTAATGGAAAGCAAAATTTCTATGACAAAACAGTACTACACATGCAAACAGCCTTTACTTATTTTCAAGCATAAGCTGTTTATCGTAGGCAGGTCATTAAGACTTTTAAAAAAGTATTTGAGTCACTCAAGCCACTCATTCATAAACTAACAAAAGAGTATGCGTTATGACTTTAGATTCTGGGATAATTAGCAATGACTTAGTTTAATTGAGGTTAAAGTGATCTTAAGTCTTCAGTGAAATTTTTTAAAATCATATTTTCTCTAAGAAAGAAGAGAGAAATGGCTACCAGCCAGAAACACAAATAATAGAAACATCTATCATAGGAAAACATGTGCTAAATTCCATATTTTCTGTTTTCTGTAAAGTTAGATTTCTATTGCTGCTGTTTAGTCAGTAGGTCATATCTGACTCTCTGCGATCCCAGGAACTATAGCCCACCAGGCTCTTCTGTCCATGGAATTCTCTAGGCAAGAATACTGGTGTGAGTATCCATTCCTTTCTCTACGGCATCTGCCCAACCCAGGGATCAAACCTGGGTCTCCCGCATTACAGACAGATTCTTTATCATCTGAGCCACTAGGGAAGCCCTAGAGAATCATTAATTTTAGAAATAATTCAGTATATTATATCGATCTAATTTCTACTGCTTTGGCTTTAGGAAATTTTACTTTAATTTTTTACTGCAAGTAGTATATGAAGTAGAGTTGGCCACCAAGGGAATTAAAGATTATGCTCAAGTATAATACAAGGAGTTGGAAGAACATCTTGAAAACCAATCACACCACCTTCATTAAGCCAGCAGGACATTCTTTGGTATCTTAATTTAGAGCAGCGGGAAACAAAAAGCAAGTGGTGGAAAAATCCTCAGGCATTTTCATAGAAAATGTGTTAAAATAACAAAATACCCTGAAGATTAAAAAAATATATATTAGATGCATGAGTTTTCACGTAATGAATGCCATGTCTGACATCACGGCAGATATATGTTGTACTTGATATAAAAGGACAAAGCATGCCTAAGGTTCAAGAACTTGAAGATATGCAGTAAAACAGAATAACAATGCTTAAAGTGAAACAAAGAAACTATTTTCCCTTATTTTAAATTCTATCTCTTTTTCTTCCAATGTCATGCCATACAATTCATTTAGATAGACTGGTTTACCTGATTTATATGCAGCTGTTGTATTTATGGGTGATGGGGAATTTTTTCCTAGTGTTACAATGAGCCTTTAAAAAGGATTATATTCTACTGGCAAGCTAAGAATGATGTTTAAACATGGCTTTCTCAGCATTTATCTCCGAGTGATTGAATTTGAGTATCTCCTAGGAGTAAAATATTTGATTGTGAAACTTTCGGATTGCACTTCAAAGGCCACAGAATAAGCATTACTCCCAGTCTCTGTGAACAGCTAAGTTGCCCCAAAAAGGTGCATGGTGACCTTGAAGATGACACCTGTTAATAGAAGCCAAAATAGCCTGTGATGCAAACATCCAGAAATATCGACAGTGAATGGGGAGGGGGCGTTGTGGGTCTCTAAATGACTGGGCTGGGCTAGTTTTTGATGCCTGTCTTTGAAGTCCCTTATTCAGTTTTAGTTTCTGGAATATTTGCCACCCTTGCACCCACTGTTCTACCTCGCTCAGGAAGAGTACAGACCCATGCTACTTAAAACACAAAGCTAAGACTTCTTGAAAATGACTGATTATTTCTAGCCTAGGCTAGAAATAGGAGGCTAGAAGTAACCAATGGGGCATGAAGCGTGCTGGACTTTCTGGCAACATGAGTACTAAAACAATCCAGCACACCAGTCAGAACGAGGACTGTTGCCAAACCAACCAAGTTCTCTTTAGTGATCAGTTAAATGATATCAGTCCCCATTTCTCAAATAAAAATCATTACCCATCATTTGCCAACTCCCATCATGGATCAGGTTGTTATTTGTCCAGAATAAAGCATAACACATTAAAAAAACAAAAAAAAACCTACCCTCTGCCATGAATGATGAACATTTTCTACATAAAAGAAGATACTCCAGAGATGTTGAGATGTTTTTCGTGTAAGAGGGTTTGCTGGACTAATTTATGGAATGATAAGGTCATTGGTTTTGGGCTTTTGCTCACTTTTTATTTCTCTTTTTTAATCTCATTCTCTTCGTTTTCTTTATTACTAAGAGGGAGGCAAACGCACAAAAAACCTGTTATCTATTATCCTTGTTCCAAATTTTGCTGGTTCTCAGTCCCTAGGGTTCAAAGTCAATATGTTTGGTAATGACTTTTTACAAAGAAAAAGGAAAAGGGAACGGAGATTGGATTTCGAGTGTTATGATAAATGCATATCTGAACTTTCAGCTGAGTTGGGCTTAAAGAACTCGGCATCAATTGTGTAGGAAGGTATATCATCTAAGAAACCAAACTGACAGAACACTAAATAAAACAGCGTAATTTCTCCCCCTCTCCCTCTCTTTTCCTTTCCTTCCCTCCCACCTCTGTCTCCTTCTCTCTCTTCTACACACACACACACACACACACACACACACACACACACAGACTCCTAATTCTGGTAAAAAATCAGGGAGTCTGACTCATGTTGTAAACAGAAAACCATCAATACCTGACTTTGCTATCAGTTTGAACACACAGGGTTTATATTACTCATGTCTTTTTCCCCCTTCAACTGACTTACTAATTGGTTTCAAATTAGCTTTATTGTTTGTATTGTGTTGGCTTTTGGGGGTGAAAATATATAAAGATGGGTAATTCTGTCTTAAAAAAACATATGCTGACGTGTTTTGCAAACACCACTAGGAAAAGAGATTCTAAATGCAAATTTAGAAACACAATTCAAATATAATTTTTCATGTGTTTCACACAAACCCTATCCAATATGAAAGGAAACTGATAGTATTTTTTGAAAAACAAAACAAAAGTTTTTAAAAAGTGCCAATTTCACCAGTTCTTACTTGTAAATAAGTTAGCTTTTTGGCTTACAATATTACACAGGAAATAGTGTTGTATTTTGAAATTTAAATGTCCATCTTCTTCCTTTTTTCTCCTAAGAATTGTCCCTAGATATTTTCTTTTTTCTTTTTTGAAGGACTGTGTGAAAAAAACTTCATGTGTGTACTTGTGTGTATGTATATATATGCGTGTGTGTGTGTGTGTGTGTAGTATATAAGTATTTGTGTGTACATGTAATTACATGCATCTGTGGGTTTTTCCCATTTGGAAACTAAGTTTCCTGATCATTGGAAATGACTTGGGTATAGCATCTTTGGTACCTAAGCAAAGCTGAAACGTTCAGATCACAGTGGACATCCCCATATGGTTGTGTCACATTTTTGACCCTCACATCCTAAAAGCACACAGATTTCCAAGATCTGGTAGTTCAGGGGACCCAAGGAGTGGCCAGCTCAGCTCTTAAGGTATATAGTCCTAGCAATGTGGTTGCCTGCTGCCTCCAATGCTTTGGGAGATTCTTGAAAGATCTCATAGCAGTTGAGATCCCTGGGGTTGTGAACTGGGAAGCAGAGGAAAGACGGTAAGGATGGCTGGCTTTCCAGTGCTAGTTCTATCGATCTAACTGGCTGAGTGTTCCATGCTAGAGCAGAAGGTCTTCCGTCCCAAAGCTAACACCTGACAGGGCTCTGCCTGTAAACAACACCCTGCTTTCCACGCAGATGCTCAGCATCGCGAGCTCTGGGAGCTCATAGCATCTGTTCATTAGACTGTCCCAAGCATCTTATTGTTTCTGCTTTGATGGGAATACTTGGAGACTGTCTAGGCACAGCTGGATATGTGCCCTGACAAAGTAGTCCAGATGAGAGAGAAAAAAAAATTATCTTAAACTTCTAGACATACTTGAAAAGGGAAAGCAAAACACCATCTTAGCAGGCATTCGCCAGATGTCTGTGCTCCAATCTGAAGGCAAACTAGAGCAGAGCTATGACACCAAAGGCCCTTAAGCTCCTGCTGTAGATTTGTTATTAATTAAAAATCCAGCAAGGGAAATCTCAGGTTCTTTAAAGAAATGCTTTATCTATTTCCCCATATGAGGATGAACTCTTATACATTCTATTTTATGATACTCATATCGATGGTTTGGGAGAATGAATTAATTGTTGGGGGAACAAAGTGGGTGAGTGAACACAGAAAAAAAAAGTCATATCCAAAGAACAATTAAATGAGATAGGTCATATGATCAGGGCTGAATATACTCCTGATGATTCTCTGGGTTCCTTTCTTTCTGTATAAAGGGACTCAGAGAAAGTGCAACCTTCCCAAGGATTATTATTTAAGTCTACAAGTGTATTGAGAAGCTTAACACATGAAAATCAAAATTTGAGAGACTATTAGGGAATTAAGAGTTCCTTCAGATAGCCCTTATCATACTTGAAATTGCCTCCTGATTCTAGTACCTGAAATTCCAATAACATTCTTTCTTTTTCCCCCTAATTCAGTTCATGGGTATAAGGCACATTTCCTTTAAAAAAAAAAATCTTTATTTTGTGTTGGAGTATATCTGATTAGCAGGGCTTCCCTGGCAGTTTAGCTGGTACAGAATCCGCCTGAAATTGGGAGACCTGGGTTCGATCCCTAGGTTGAGAAGATTCCCTGGAGGAGGGCATGGCAGCCCATGCCAGTATTCTTGACTGGCAAATCCCCATGGACATAGAAGCCTGGCAGGCTACAGTCCATGGGGTTGCAATGAATTGGACACGACTAAGTGACTAAGCTCCGCAGAGCACATAGTTGATTAGCAATGCTTTGATAGTTTCAGGTGAAGACAGAAGGGACTCAGCCACACATATACATGTATCCATTCTCCCCCAACTCCTCTCCCATCCAGGTTGCCGCATAACGTTGAGCAGAGTTCCATGTGCTATACAGGAGGTCCTTGTGGGTTACCCATTTTAAATAGAGCCGTGTGTACATGTCCATCCCAACCTCCCTAACTGTCCTTTCCCTTGCTTCACATTTTTCAATACTAGAAATTTTTTTGTGTCTGATATAATGAAGGGAATTGAAAGACTCAAAACCACAATGAAATAAATCATTACTATTTACAATCACTACTACTAATACAATCACTACTACAGCAAAATGATGTTTCCCATTATCCATAAAGCATAAAGAATTGCGTCATGTTCTTCTTTGTCCGAGTTCAGTCCCTTCTGCAGCTTTGATGAACCTTTTTTTTTTTTTATTTAACCTAGCCATGACATTGAAACCCCAGGATGTCAAGTTACAGTTTTTCAATACAAACAAACTTTCTTTGGTGCCAGCTTAATTTTCAAATCCTGGCCAATCCATAACATAAAACCAAGGCAATCTATGCTTTCTCATATCATGTTTACAAAGTAGCTTCAAAAATAGAATTTCATGATAAATATCATATGATGTCACTTATTTGTGGAATGTAAAATATGATACAGATGAATTTATTTACAAAACAGAAAGAGGCTCACATATGTAGAGAACAAATTTATGGTTTCCAAAGAGGAAAGGGGAGAGGGATAAATGGTGAATTTGGGATTAACAGATACACACTACTATATGCAAAACAGATCAAAACAGATCAACAACAAGGACCTACTTCCGGCAATATCCTACTTCTGGGTTCAATATCTTGTAATAACCTATAATGTAAGAAAGTATGAAGAGAAAAAAATATATTTTAATGTATAACTGAATCACTTTGCTGTAAACCTGAAACATTGTAAATCAACTATACTCCAATAAAAAATATAATTTTTACATACTGATGTGTTTATGAGGTATATGTGAAATACTAACCTATCTCAACTTGCAAGTAGAGAAGCTAGGAGTAATGAATGTACAATAGGATTCACTCAGAAACTAATTCTTTTTAAATACACTTACATATGTCTGCTTTAGGGAAAGGAAACATAAAAGAAGGCACAAAGCATGACATATGTCACACGTTATCATAGTGAGAATGAGAGAGATAGACAGAGAGTTAGTGAGAGAGGCAGAGAGAGAGATCTATGCTGGGGTTAACATTAGAAATGGGTGCCCAGGTAGCTGTGGGGATGACAAGGGAGAAAGGACAGAATTTAGCAACAGGTTGTAAGAGGATCTGAAGGATTAAAAAATGTATTTACAAATTTCAGCCTTGGAGAATGGAAGAACGCTGAAAGCACAGATACAAAAGGCATATTTGGCAAAAGCGATGAATTGTGTTTTGAAGTATGGACAATTTGGACTTGAAAAATAATTAGTAAGAAGTAAAATCTCCTTCTCAATAGCTTTAATGGTAATTCTGAACACAATGCCATTACTAAGAGACAGAAATGGTGTCCAATCATTTATCAAAAAGTTGTCAAAATATGTAACACAATGGCACTTTCTTGGTATGGAATTGAGCTAATGTATGTTGAAAATAATCTCTTTCCCCACAGGTCCCAGCTCACAGCTTCCTTCTCTTCAGGCAAATACTGTTAGGAATTGGGTTATGTGTGCTTTTAGACACGACCTTGTAGCTCAGTTGGTAAAGAATCTGCCTGCAATGAAGGAGACCCGGGTTCGATTCCTGGGTAGAGAAGATTGCCTGGAGAAGGAAATAGCAACCCACTCCAGTATTCTTGCCTGGAGAATGGACAGAGGAGCCTGGCAGGCTACAGTCCATGGGGTAGCAAGAGTCAGACACGACTTAGCGACTGAACCACCACCATACATACAGAAATAGTTATGATGTCCCTTTATCACATTACTTGTAGCATGCTATAACCACTATTTTGCTTTCTTCATTTCTACTTCTCTCCCTTTTACCCCTTCTTTTCCCATCTCTATACATTTGTGGGTATGTGTTGTACACTTTGTAGGCTACTGCTAATCTTTTCTAGGTTAAGATACTGTATTGCTGCTGCTAAGTCGCTTCAGTCGTGTCCGACTCTGTGCGACCCCATAGACGGCAGCCCACTAGGCTACCCTGTCCCTGGGATTCTCCAGGCAAGAACACTGGAGTGGGTTGCCATTTCCTTCTCCAATGCATGAAAGTGAAAAAATAAAATGAAGTCGCTCAGTTGTGTCCGACTCCTAGCGACCCCATGGACTGCAGCCCACCAGGCCCCTCTGTCCATGGGATTTTCCAGGCAAGAGTACTGGAGTGGGTTGCCATTGCCTTCTCCGAGATACTGTATTACTTCATCTCCAATGAGAAATCTTAAAAATTCCATCATCAGTATAGAAAATACATTTAATCTTCATTCACCACATACTGACTTTCTAATTACACCATCTTCAATGATTACCCATAGGCTTATGCAGAAAATATAAGTGGTGGAAAACCTGGGCTCTAGCGCAGGTGAGCACTGGTGGGTGGCTTTGGAAGTGAGCTGCCCAGACTCCCTCCCACAGAACCTTCTGCGAGGTGTGCAGTTAGCTGGCAGACCCCTGCTACAGTGCTTTTGGGATCTGCAGCCCATTTAAGCTCAAGCTATACTTTCCCTGGGCAGCTCTTAGCCAATGACTAAGCATGGCAGCATACTGGAACCTGGCCAGTTCCATAAGCTACCTTTGTCTGGAGCCTCTGGTGGCCTGACTGTGACCTTCCCTGAATTATATCATAGTCTGAGATTCTTCCTATTCAATTCTTTTTTCATCCCTGCTTTCCCTTCACAAGTATTAAAATGGTAGAAGACTCTCTCCACCTACTTCTGCTTCTTCCCTCTTTACCTTCCATAAGCATCACCCCAAATAAATCTCTTGCACTTTTGCTTTATATTGACATCTGTTTCCTAAAGGACCCAGACTGGTGTACTGGGTTTACATTTGGATCCTATATATCCTAGTTTCATGACCACAATTTATCTAATTTCTCTCTTTCCTCACTATTCATTTTTGATTATTATAGAAGGAATGCATGCAGAAAACATCAAATAATTAAAAATTCTTGCCCATATTCCTGGGCAACCTTCCTCAATTAATTTATTTTAGAAAGAATAGATAAAGCTCCTAGCTCTTATATTTTGTAAAAACTCTTTATTTTCATATTGCATTTGATTGCTAATTCTCCTGGAGACAAAATTATGACTACAAATTTTATTTTCCTAAAAATTTGAAGGCATTGCTTCCTAGTAATTCGTGTCATTAGTCATTGGTCACTGTTGAAAAATCTAATGATAATGTGAAACTTAGACCTCTGTGGGTAAACTATATTTACTTTTTAGAAGTTTTAAAAAGTTTGCCTTTACTCCTGGTGTTTGAATATTTCACTGGAGTGCTTCAAGGCACAGACCTATTTTGGTTTATCCTGCTGGATACTCAGAGAACTTTTTTCTCCTAGGACTGATTCATAGCTATCTTCAGATCTGGGGAATTTTCTTCTATTATTTCTTTGATTATTTCTATCATCTCAATGTCTATTCACTCTCTTTCTGGTAACTCATATTTTATAGGAATCTTGACTTATTGATTGATAAATTTATGTGTATTTCTCTCACATTTTTACAGAATTATTTTTTAATTATTTCCTGTCCTGCATATATCCTCTTCTTCTACTGACTTTTTGCATATATATTTCTAACTTATAAGAATTATGCCCAACTTTCCTTCTGATTTGGGGGCAAGAGGAGAAGGGGACGACAGAGGATGAGACGGCTGGATGGCATCACTGACTCAATGGATGTGAGTCTCAGTGAACTCCAGGAGTTGGTGATGGACAGGGAGGCCTGGCGTGCTGCGATTCATGGGGTCACAAAGAGTCGGACACTACTGAGCGACTGATCTGATCTGATCTGATCTGATCTTCCGATTATTTCTTTTTTACTACAGTAGGTTGGGTGGCATCACTGACTCAATGGACATGAGTCTGAGTAAACTCCGGGACTTAGTGATGGACAGGGAGGCCTGGTGTGTTGCAGTCCATGGGGTCACAAAGTCAGACACAACTGAGCAACTGAACTGACTGACTGAAGTACTGGGGACTTGATAGATAGAATGGTTTATCTTAATGTATCATAGTGAGTTAGATGAGACAGTGAGTATGTCTGGAATGAGCTGTTTTTTATTACTAATCATGCCCATGTTTTCCTATCACTTTTGTTAAACTTCTTAGTTAATTTTTAAAGTTCATAGTCTGCTAGAGTTATTTAAAATTAAATATTCAGCACTTTCCCAGGGTTTACTAGAAGTAATCATTTAACTAGGATTTCATTTGCTGCTTAAGTATACATCTCCCTCCCCCACACCTATAATTTCTGTGCACACAAATCTACTTATATTTTAACAACCTAAATATAAACTTTCCTCAAAACACTATACCCACTCAGTGCTTATTTTTCCATGAATGATTAATGACGACAATTTACATAGAATATTCTACTAAAAATCACCTTAAATAACAACATTGCCTGTACAATCCCATATCTCATTGCAGTGGAGAGCTGTGCTTAGAATAAATGCTGCTACTTTAACTAGTTGCAAATCTTCCAAGCTGAATCTCTGAAGAAATAAAATAGTTGAAAGAAAGTATATTAATAGGTATGGGTGCTGACTATTTTATCCCTATTCCCAGCAGCAGCGTCAAGTAATCATTATAAATTTTCCTTCTAGAGCCAGCGGACTGGGTTCAGATCACAATTTAGCTCTATGCTCTTGGGCAATCTATTTAACTTTTAAGACCCTGGTTTCTCTGTGTTGGCACAAGGATTTTAAAACCATAGTGCATATATTTTTAATGCACTATATACTAAATACTCCCAGGATACTTAGCATAGGCTTAGCACACTGCAAGCATTCAAAAATATTCATTTTTATGATCAACAAACCAAATGGCAATCTCTCAGAGGAAAATTATTGCATCTACGTAATCCCCAAAGTGATTTCTTCTTTTTTATTTCTTGTCACCACATTGCATTTTGTTTTTACCTCCAGAATAGGTCTTACTACACTCAAATTATGTGTATAAAGTCATTTTTTCTCCATTTCCAGCTATACATTTAGAACTGAGTGGCCAGAGATAGTCACCTTTACCCTTCAGCATGACTAGTGTGAACATTGCCTGAATAGCTCAAATGGTAAAGCATCTGCCTGAAGTGTGGGAGACCTGGGTTTGAATCCTGGGTGGGTAAGATCCCCTGGAGAAGGGCATGGAAACTCACTCCAGTACTCTTGCCTGGGGAATTCCATGGACAGAGGAGCCTGGCAGGCTACAGTCCACAGGGTTGCAGAGTCAGACATGACTGAGTAACACACACACACACACACAGTAGGAACACTGCATATTGTACCCACCCATGAACAAATGGCAGCAGGACAGCACAGTGGGGATACAGTTTGACGCCTGAAAGGGAAAAATCATATACAGTTTGATCCCTAAGGAAAGTATGTTCATGAGTTTCACATCCATTTAAACGTTTAGGAGGTAGATTCTGTCATACCTATCTATGAGGAAAAGGAGGCTATGTGTACATAAGAAAGAAACACTTCAAGAATAAGCAGTTATTTTTTTGGGCTCCAAAATCACTGCAGATGGTGACTGCAGCCATGAAATTAAAAGACGCTTACTCCTTGGAAGAAAAATTATGACCAACCTAGATAGCATATTGAAAAGCAGAGATATTACTTTGCCAATAAAGGTCCGTCTAGTCAAGGCTATGGTTTTTCCAGTGGCCATGTATGGATGTGAGAGTTGGACTGTGAAGAAGGCTGAACATCGAAGAATTGCTGCTTTTGAACTGTGGTGTTGAGAAGACTCTTGAGAGTCCCTTGGACTGCAAGGAGATCCAACCAGTCCATTCTGAAGGAGGTCAGCCCTGGGATTTCTTTGGAAGGAATGATGCTAAAGCTGAAACTCCAGTACTTTGGCCACCTCATGCGAAGAGTTGACTCATTGGAAAAGACTCTGATGCTGGGAGGGATTGGGGGCAGGAGGAGAAGGGGATGACAGAGGATGAGATGGCTGGATGGCATCGCTGACTCAATGGACATGAGTCTGGGTGAACTCCGGGAGTTGGTGATGGACAGGGAGGCCTGGCGTGCTGTGATTCATGGAGTCACAAAGAGTCAGACACGACTGAGCGTCTGGACTGAACTGAAACATGAGTGACAAAATCATAAGGGAAGGTGGTCATGTAGACTGAGTACATGAGGTTGAGTGTGTGTGACCACACACCGGGGTGTGACCACTCTTAGCGGGTGTACAGTATGCTCAAAGATATTAATTTCTCTGAACCTAAGACACGTGTAGACTAAGGGGAAATAGGTTAGGGAATGGTGTGCTCTGTGAAGAGCTCTAAATCGGAAATTGAAGCTCTTGCCTTTAGAGTAATTAGTCCTGGAAACCACTGTATCGGATGGTGAACCTTCTTCATGAAATAAGTACACTTTCACTAGGGAAATGGATCCATCCAACTGGTGCTTTCTGAAATGGAACAGGTACACACTGGCCACTAATAGTTTGCTTCCAACCCTATGGCTAAGATCTGGGGTGCCACAGAAGTACAAGCTCATACAGTAGAGCCAATGGAGTCTTGGGTTGGACTTGCTAGAGTAACAGGAAGGCTTAGGTCGGGCAGTATAGGAATGCAAGGCCTACAGACAGTGCTAAGTGATTATAGATCCACAGCTTCCTTGTGGGTGTGGTCCATTTCAAGACCCACAAGAATCAGCTATCACAATCTGATGTTTTTACTCTGTTTCAGATCCAATCCATTCCAGATGCTTTGTTTCTACTACATTTCAGATCTAATCCATTTCAGATGCTCAGGCTACTGCCAACATGATGCTCTCCTTAAAAAAAAAAAAGGAAAATAAAAAGAAGTGTGATCTAGATCCAACCATTTGAACATCTCGTAATGGTTTTGGCAGAGGAGAAAGGTAAAACTCTCGATTAAATAGCTTAAGAAGACGTCACGTGTGTAAAGGCTCTCACAATAAGAGATCAAAATTAACCTTTACTATGTGATTCTACTTTTCAAGCTTTTTACTCTTTGCTATTCTAAATTCACTCTGATGCCTCTCTTGTTTATAAATTTTGACAACAGCTAGAGTTCCTTGAGATTTAGAAATAGCTGTATCTCCACTCTGGTTCCCACTTCTTGCATCCAGGTTGGAACTGGCAAAGTAGGCTGCTGCTGCTCTGGGTGTGTAGAGCCTGGGTGTCTCTCTGTGGGAGGCCAGGGAGGCTGTGAAGCTACAGGATTGGGGCCTGAACTCAGCTTGGATGGCAAGGGAAGGAGCCTATTACAGGATCACAAAGCTCCTTCCTTCCTTCTTGGCAGGAGTTGTTGCTTGGCGTCAGCAGGTGTTTAATGCTGTTAAATTTATGAGTAGTGAAAGCTGTTGGATTTCTTAACATCTGGGTAACATAAATTATCAAAAAAAATTTTTTTTTTGCCTCGACATCATTGGAAAGTGATTTCGAAGTCTATGGAAAGCCATTAGGTGACCTTTACTGGAATGTGTTTATTTCTGAGCATTAATTACTGCCTCTGTGTCTGCCAGCCTGTCCTGGGATGAGCTGACAGACCCTGGCTGAGCAGGAGGTGACAGGGTCAGAAAAAGCTAAGTGGGGATAGCTTTCTCTTGAAATCCCTCGTGAGACACAGAGTCCTTTTAATTTATGCATTTATAGTTTTTGTTTTGTATTTCTCTTGCTCAGAATTACCAATAAGCTAAGTACAAGCCCAATGGCTCAATGGCATTCCTTTTAAACAAGTATGATATCAAGAGCTGCTCCTAGATACATCCCTTTCTTTCCCTTTTCTCTATTCCTTCATCACAGTAAATAATAGGTTTCTGACCTGTCAAGAGAATTTAAAACGTAAAATAAAATAGGGGTAAAGGAATCAGCCTTTCCTTTACAGTAACAGGTTATCCACATAACATTATCCATCTACATTACTGTTATCCACTTCTGAATGTAAACAGGCATTTCTAAAATGTTTATCTGCTGTTGATCTTATGTGGGATTGCCCATAAAGCATTCATACTTGCCATGTTGTGAAGGGGACGCTTTGAACTTGATGTGTTTTGAGAGGTTATTTTTCTACTCATACTTTAGTTTCTAACAGAAATTGTGGCAATATGCAATAACGCTGCTGTTTTTCATGTTTCACATTTCTTGTTACACTTATGACTGGATCTAATGGATTTAAAGAAAACAACACAAACTGTGGTAGCGTGTTTTCACATGATATACTGGGAAGAATAATGGATTCAAGGGAAGAACTGTTGGTACAAACGCAATTCTCCAGTGATTTCTTACTCTGTGACTGTGGGTAAATCACATCAAAATTCAGAATCCCAGCTTTTCTTCTGTAGGGTTGGACGTGCTATGGACATTGTGGATGACAACCCAGAACCACTGCATCCTGGCCCCACTGATGATTAATACGAATACAGTTTGGGGACTCGATGTAAGGTGAGGGGAGAAATCTGAGTGCCAAGAGAGTTAGCCGATCTCTTCCTGGCTGGTCATTCTGGGGTAATGGATATGTGACCGAATTCTCATCAGTGAGATGGAATGAAACATTTTCTGTAGGTTTCTAAGAGAGGTCCAATGCTTAAGAGAAAGTTACCAGAAGCCAAGTTCTCTTCTCATTTGTCTATGAGTTACCCTAGCCATCTAGTCACCTTTGAAGGAAGGCAACCAGAAGACAAAGCTGAAATTAATAAAGATCAGACCTGAGTGGATCACAGAGAAAAGGAGCAGGAGGCTTGATAAAGTTCTCCCTGAACCTCACCCCCAACTTTTAGTTCCATTAGCCAAATAAAATGAAATATTGTTGATCCATAGTTTTAGGCGGGTTTATTTCACTTCTGTGTGTGTGCTCAGTCACGTCCAACTCTTTCAGACCCTTTGGATTGTAGTCTGCCAGGCTCCTCTGACCAAGGGAATTTTCAGGCAAGAATACTGGGGTGGGTCCTTGTAGCCAAAACCATCACAACTGATATGGGAAAAATTCCATCTGCCAATCAGGATTATTTAAAGGGCTAAATAAAGAATCCATGTGGGTTCCCTGGTGACTCAGCTGCATAGAATCTGCCTGCAATGCAGGAGATGCAGCTTTGATCCCTGGGTGGGGAAGATCCCCTGGAGGAGGAAATGGCAACCCACTCCAGTAGTCTTGTCTGGGAAATCCCATGGACAGAGGAGCCTGGAGGGTCCATGGGGTCACAAAGAGTCAAAATCCATGGAGAATAACCTTGTAGACATCAAGGGCACCGTTAAAAGTGGCTTCCCTCCTTCACCTGTAGCTTCACCATCTCTTCCCAACGGTCACTGGAATTTAGAAGTCGGGATCCATGAGGAAATAAGCTGATTGAAAGACTAAGTTTCACTTTCATATGAGTAAGAGTATTAAAATATAAGTTACTGAGTTGCAAAATTATGTTTTAAGACTATTATTTATACTATGTTATATGATAATAATATGCTAATAGTACAGTCTTTGGACTATTGGTCTATTTTATACACACATATTTATACTATATACACGTGTGTATGTATGTGGGTGTGTATATATATCTTCAGGCGTTACAGAGCACTATCAAAGCCAATAAAATAGATACACCTGGGCTATTTTATATTTTGTGGTTTCCAAGAAAATAGTGCATTTTTTCCCAAAAATGTGTGTAAGTGATATTTTACCTTACTTTGAAACTTCAGTTCTTCCAGATTTTCCATATTGACTACTTGGGAAAATATGTTCCTTAAAAAAATGTGTTTTTAGTACAACACTTGCTCAAATATGTATAGAATGTTTGCTCTGAATTGTATTCATTTACGGGAATATTTTAGGATGTTTTCATAAGAGGGGAAGCAAAACCCAAGGCTTTCAGATAGGATCTATAATAATGCTTCACAACTGAAGACAGTTTTCTTGGGGTCTTTGCTCTTTCTAAAAAAGAAGAACAATAATGCACCAGAGACCCCAAAGGGAAATATATTGTTAATGGAAAAAATTGCCTTCATTCACTCTTTCTATTTAAGGGAGCTCTTGCTGCCAGGTTATAATGAAAACATAAAGGTCTAATACAAAACTGATCAAGGGGAAGGAGGCAGGGGAAAGTAACCCAGCATACGCAGCCTCTAATTCAGATGTTAGCATTAGTGGGGTAGCGTTAGTGAAAGACAGCCAGCAATTGTTATCCTCTTCATTCTCTCTGAGGTCCCCACTCCATGACCAAATGACTCCATGACCAAAACCAAAACCTTACTTTTCAAATTTCAAGATTTTTTTTTTTACATAATATAAAGTCTGTTTTCTGATTAAAAAAAAAAAAAACTCAAGTTAAAACAAGTTACTTATGATGTTGATCTGATAGAGCTAAGATTTTAGAAAACATAGAAACAAGTGACACCTAAAAACTATTTTGTCTAAATAGGAAAATCACCTAAAATTCTACCTTTTTATTATAGCTTATTGAAATAAATGTTTTCTTAACTTGCTCTAAAACTAAGCTAGGGTTAAATCTTCAGAGTTTTTGAAAAAAGCTCAAGTACAACTTATGAAATGATGGTTTCTTAGTATATTGGGACTGGGGGAGGAAGGGGTTTTTAAAAGGAAGAAAAAAACTAATCTCAGAGAGAAATCCAGATAGACTTAAGAATAAAATAAAATGGTGCTTAGTGACAAATGCTTAGAGAACACACATCTCAGAAGAAGTGAGTAATCTTCTGAACCATCTGTCTTGGTCTTTTTCATAACCTTTGGGAATGCATTTTGGGGAAAGCTGTCATAAAACTATACAGAATTGCAAATTCTTTTTTATAACAGCTGCCTTGCATAGTCTGTAATTCCATGTCTTTCCAGAAGGTTACAATGCATAAGAGTACGCTTGCCTCTCCACACAGGCCCAGTAAGGGGACCCATCAGAGCTATTGTTTATACTCAGCCATTGCTCGTTGCCCTGCCTCCCTCAAACCTGGGGGTGTCTATCTTGGCATCTTATCACACAATTTGTGGCATGGCTTCATTAAACATAAGTTCTTGACTGAAATTTCTTGACTGAAATCTTGATTGAAATATAAAGTGATATTGCAAAATAGTCTTAAGTTTCGAATTGTCACAAATATACTGATGTGAAGTTACCAAGTCTAAGGGCTCTCCTGGTGGTTCAGATGCTAAAGAAACTACCTGCCATGCAGGAGACTGGGGTTCGAGTCCTGGGTCAGGAAGATTCCCCTGGAGAAGGGAATGGCGACCCACTCCAGTAGTCTTGCCTAGAGAATTCCATGGACAGAGGAGCCTGGCAGGTTACAGTCCCTGGGGTTGCAGAGTCGGACATGACTCGTCGACTAACACTTTCACTTTCAAATCTGAAGCTTGTTTGGATTATGATATGGTTATCCATTGTATTTTGGTTTTAGAAATTTTGCCTTAGAATTCTCCACGAAACAGACTCTGGGCCAAGGCTGCGCGTAAGTGGTCGACTGAGAACTGCAGGGAACCTGAGGAGGGGTCAGCAGCGCGTGATGCAAAAAGAGAAGACGTTCAATAAAGGACCTGGTGGGAGACTAGGGGGCTATTTGGAGAGGAAACTCTGGAAAGTGGTGTAAAACACACGCCTGAGAGTCACCTTACCTGAGGGCTGGTGAAGTTACACAGCGACTGCGGCCAGTTCTTGGTGGAGGCTGCATCCAGAGGGTGCGGATTCCCGCGAGGCCAGCCTGCCGCGCACGCGCAGAGACGCACCAACAGAACTGCAGCGATGAAGCAGTGATTAAAACAAGGTTATCTAGAGGCTATCAAACTATTATTAAATTTTTTAAAAGTATATTGCAAAATCCAAATAAATGACCAACGTACAGAAAATTAACAAGAATTACCAAGCTAAAAGCAGGATCACCAGTAAGAATAATGAGTTCACATTTTTTGCCTATCCAGCGTTCTTGCCTGGAGAATCCCATGGATGGAGGGGCCTGATGGGCTGCGGTCTATGGGGTTGCAAAGAGTCGGACACGACTAAGCAACTAACACACACAATATATATATGTATAGATAGATATAGATATAGATATAGATAACAGGATTACTTGCTTGCTTGCTTGCTTGCTTGCTCAGCCCTTTCGGATTATTTGTGACCCCATGGACCACAGCCCATCAGGTTCCTCCATCCATAGAATTTCCTTAAAAGCAAGCATACTGGAGCAGGTTGTCATTTCCTTCTCCAGGGGATCTTCCTGATCCAAGGTTTGAAACCCCATCTCCTGGATTGGCAGGAGGATTGGTTACCACTGAGCTACCTGGGAAGCCCAGACAACAGGATAGGGGATTTTTATTTTCTCTATACTTTCCTGTATTTTTATTTTTAAAAAACTACATTGTCTGTTATTTTGGTATAAAAGTGACTTTAAATATTATGAAAATGTCATACTAATTTTTCATACATGATTTATTGGATTATTAGGTTGTCTTCTTATAGCAAGTATCTATACTATTGGTTCAGTTTATACCATGAGAATATGGGAAGTATTCACATTTTCCTGTTTTACAAAAAGGCAAACAAAATAGCAAACCACAGAGGCACAAGTTTACCGAAGAACAGAATGAACAGATGCTTCCTAAGGAATGAATCTATGCAGGATGGAATTTCTTTCTGTTTGAGTCATTTATATATTTTGATTTAAAAATTCTATAACCATCACTGTACCATACATTTGTTTTTGATTTGGATTTTGGATTTCTTTTGCACTAAAAGTAAAGAAGATATTTAACTTATAATTAGAAAATATACACAGTCCAACTATAAGGAAAGAAGATTCTAACCATCATATTTCAGTGGTCTATGATATATTAAATTTCAAAAGAAAGGTAATAGAAATACTTACACTGTTCAGATTGAACTGTGAGAATACAGACTCTGTAATACCGTTCAATAAGGTAATATTTCATTGTATGTGGTAGTCATAAGGAATTTGAACAATGCATTGATGTTTAACTCATATTCAGAAATTTTCTTTTTATTATCAATCTGCTACCAATTTATGGAAAAATATAAAAACTTATGAACACAAGATTTTTGCTCACCTTATTTTCTTAAAATGAAAATGTAAATATTGTACAGTTCAAAAGCTAATACCAGTTTGTATTAATACCACAATCTATACGTTTTCACTAGCTTTAATAAGTTACCAAATAAACTCTAAAACTAACATGTGTTTCACAAATTTGTTTATTATCTAAATTAGTACCACTAAAGCAAAGATAAGTAAAATGTGTTTATTTAATTTTACATTTATAAAATAAATGACTAAAGATTATTCAAAAGCAAACATCAAAATGGTATAGTGTTGGCATAAAAGCAGACACATAGATAAATGGAATAAAAGAGAGAGCCAAGAAATAAACCCATGCATATATGGTCAGTTATTTTATGACAAATGAACTAAGAACTAAGGTGGGAAAGGACAGCTTCTTCAATTAATGATATTGGAAAAACTGGACAGTTACATGCAAAAGAATGAAACACAATAGAATATTATTCAGCCATAAAAAGGAGGAAATCTTGCCATTTGCAACAACAACATGGATGGATCTTGAGGGCATTATGCAAAGTGAAATAAGTTGGCACATACCATGTGATCTCACATATATTAGTGAAATCAGATTGGTGGTTGCAGAGGCAGGGGCTGGGGCTGGTCAAATGGGGTGAGGGGGTCAAAAGATACAAGCTTCCAGTTACAAAAGAAATAAAAATGATGAGAAGTACAGCGTGGCGGGTACAATTAATAATCCTGTGTCACATAGGTATTAAGAAAACAGATCTTGAAAGTTCTCACCACAAGGAAAAAATGCTGTCACTATGTGGTGACGGATGTTAACTGGAGGACTTGTAGTGATTGGAGATATTCTACAATATACATAAGTATCAAATCATTGTGCTGCACATCTGAAGCTAATATAATGTTATGTCACTTATACTTCAATAAAAAATGAAGGATTTAAAGAGGAAAAATAAAACTTCTAAGAACACCTAGTCAAGAAAAAGGACTTATTTCTTAAGCAGTGGTTCTTGCCCCTGGTGTGTATGCTCAGTCTCTTCAATAGTGTCCGATTCGGTGCAACCGTATGGACTGCAGTCCACCAGGCTCCTCTGTCCATGGGGTTCTCCAGGCAAGAATACTGGAGTATGTTGCTGTGCCCTCCTCCAGGTGTCTTCCCGACCCTGGGATCAAACCACTAGTGTCCTGGGCTATACAAAATCATTAGGTGGCCCTTTGAAAAATATTAGGGTTTGGGCTCCATCCTTAGAGATCCTGATTTAATTATTCTAGGATGGAGTCTATGCATTCCATTAAAAAAACAAAACAAAACAAAAAAAAAACTCCCTCAGTGATTTGAATGTGCAGCCAGGGTTGAGAATGACTTCTCAAAGAAAAGAAAAAACATAAGCTACCATAGACTTCTCCTTCAGAGAGCCGAACAGCAGCAGCAGAGGAAGACTGGCTATCAAGGGACAGGGGTTGAGGGGGTGGTGAAAGAACAATGTACTTAGTCAAAAGATCGTTTCTAGGAAAGACCAGTGTTTAGACAATACTGCAGGCTTCCCTGGTGGCTTAGTGGTAAACAGTCTGCCTGCCAATGAAGAAATGCATGTTCAGTCCCTGGGTGGGGAAGATCCTCTGGAGAAGGAAATGGCAACCCACTCCAGTATTCTTTGCCTGGGAAACAGAGAAGCCTGGAGGGCCCCAGTCCCTGGGGTTGCAAAGAGTCGGACATGGCTTAACAACTAAACAACAGAAAGTACTGCATTCACTCTTTAAGGCTACTGTCCAGCCAACCTAGAGATATATTAGTATAAAGAACTCAAGAATAAGGATGTCAGTGGAAAAAGAGATGCTAGGAATCAATAGAAATGAGCTAAACCCAAAATAAAGTCTTGAGAGCTGCAATTAACATGGCTACAAAACAAAAAATAAATTCAAAAGTAAGTGTCCGAAGAAAAATTAATAATGTAAAATAATAATATTTAGATTCAAACCCCATATAACATCAATCAAAATTGTAAAGTGGGAAGAGACAGTAAGGACAATAAAAACTCTCAAGATTTCTCATTTTCCAAAGATGATAATTAATACATAGCTATAATATAATACTGACCTTGATAGAGATAAAAAAATCTCAAAATGCTTTTAAATAACAAAAAGATGTTCACTATTACAAAAAAATGTAATTATAACTTCCAAGCCACTAGAGAAATATGAGCTAAGCAAATAAAATTAATGAAAATATAACAGAAAAAATAATTACCTATTGTTTTCCACATCAAATTCTACTGAATGCATTTTTTTTCTAGGACTATGAAGGGTTTCTGTCAATAATTTGGAAAGAAGTAAAAATCATACTAACAGGATGCTATTTATTAATAACATAAAATGAGAGTTTAATCATACTGGCTACTTCAAAATGTTTTAGATAGGGTGATATACTCATAGCTGGTTAAAATGCTGGATACTGATTTAATTTGCATTCCTATAAATCTGTTTGTATATTTTTTGAGATGCTATCTTCCATGATCAGAAGATGATAGTTGAACAAATCAACTATTCTGGGGGAACTGACTTCTATAATGTGATGTATAGTTAAAACATATTTAAAAGTATTGATTTAAATGTTAATTTCAAAGGGTACAATCTAGAATTGCTTAAGACCTGGAAAATGGATTCTGTATGCATAGAGAGACTCTAAGATTCAATTGCTAGAACTTCTGAGATAAATTTTAAAATAAAGCCTGTGTTTCAACTGGTGGTGGTTTAGTTGCTCAGTCGTGTCTGATTCTTGCGACCCCACAGAATATAGCCTGCTAGGCTCCTCTGTCCATGGGATTTTCCAGGCAAGAATACTGGAGTAGGTTACCATTTCCAACTACCTTTTGACTAAAATTGCTAGTTTCCACATTGATATCTGTGCTCTGATTTACCCCAGTAAGAAGATCTTTAATCTTTTTGTTGTTGTTGTTAGTACGTAGTCACCCAGTAGAAGTGTGACATTTCACCAGGTGTGCTCATGTTATCACATTTTAGCCAATGACATATCAGGAGATACATTCTGTGCAACTTTAGAAAATATCTTTAAAGGTCAGAAGGCACATCTGTTGAACTCTCCTCACTCTTCCTGAGGGCTTGTTTAGAAAGATATGATGCCCGGAACCCAGGTAAACATCTTGGACCCTGAAATGGAATCCTCGTACTCAGAACGGCCGAGACATAAGATAAAAGGACCGTGTTTTGGCAGGACTTGGACACGACTGAAGCGACTTAGCAGCAGCAGTACTATCGTCTTAGTCCTATGCTGTCTACTGGCAGAATTCTTTTCTGTGAGAAACAAACTTCTTTCTTGTTTCAGATACTGATTTTGTTTGATTTTCGTTTGATGTAACCAAGCCTAACTGTAAGTGACACAAAGCTCCATTGTTGTTCTGTCACTTCTTATCAGAGATTTTAAAGAAAAACTACTTTGACAGAAGAGCAACCACAAAAGGTTTCACAAGGTCACAATTTGGAGAAGTAACAAAATCATCTTTCATGAAGTAGATCTTATTTGTATGATAAGGGAACAGCATTCTTCTCTAAAAAGTTTCCTGGTCAGAGATCATTTCTATGATCCATCTATGTAAATATCATGTATCTTATACTGTTTGCTTTAATTTTCACTCTACCCATTTCACTAGGATTTTTTTTTTTTTTTTTTTTTTGTGCAAAATTTCTTGGTTACATGATACCAGTTGTGAGAATGAAAAGTTTCCACAGTCTGATAAGCACCATCAGAAGCTTTTGGACTTAAAATGTTTCTTCAAACACATTTTGAAAATTGTCGTCTTTTAAAATCCAATATACAAGGCTACTTTTGAATATGAAATAATTATACAATTAAGTGTGTATTTATCTTGCCAATAAAGTTTAAAAGCATGGCCATTGTTGCCATGAAGTATGTGATTCTTGTGGATCTTTAGTACTTCCTCTCTTAAATGATGAGAATTTGCCCAGAAATCCTGTTTTTCATCTTTCTTGATAAGGAGTTCTTCATCTAACAGAAATATTCTCTCAGATGAAGTGAATAATCCAGCGGTCACTGCCATCCTCCACTGTCTAAATGTCTTATTGTCAAAGTCAAACTAACAAGTTTCTGACATCACAGTTGTATCTGCTAGATTATAAATCTTAACTTCAGTTGGAGTGGGAGTTAAATGAAATTGCCAAGACCATCTTCAGCTTTAAGCACGGGCTGGTTGTCACTGTCCTCTGTAGGCAGGGCTGGCAACGGAGGACGAGATGGTTGGATGGCATCATTGACTCAACGGGCACGAATTGGAGCAAACTCCAGGAGACAGTGAAGGGCAGGGAGGCCTGGCGTGCCACAGTCCACGGGGTCACAGAGTCAGACACAACTGAACGACTGAACAGCAGCAACAAAGCCTTCTGATTCTGAAGGACGCAGGAGCGTTTTCTCACGGCCAGAACCCTCGCAGTGGGAAAGTCAATCAAGAGCAGGCTTGCCCTCTGCTCTCTGCCCCAGCACATCTGGCAATATTTAGGTAATGGCTGCAGCAATCTTTTTTTTTTTTTTTTTGGCTCTTCTCTCTTGAGTGCCTTTCCTATTTGCACTCTGCTCCCCCTCTTGGAAGGATTTTCCAGGGAGTGTATACATGGAGGAAGTCCATCCGGGACAACTGCTGGTCTCAGCACTGTATGTGTGTGGCTTCCCTCCTGTCAGACCTGCTGCTCCTCCTCAAGTGCCCTCCTGGGCTGTGCTGGACCTAGGTCCCTCTGCACGAGTGCAGTCACCCCCCACCCAGTCAAGGACACGTCCAGACCACAGTGAGCTGGCCCGCTCCACATCTTCTCCTCCGTTTCATCTCCTCTGGCAATGAGGCCCCTTCAGAATCACTCTTTTCTAAACAGACATCCATGCAGTCTGAAATCGTTACAAATTCCTAAAGACTATCTTAAAGACCCCTGTAAACTGGGCTCTGCGGAGCCATAATGACTGTTACAGGGGCCAGCGCAGGGAGAGGCAAAAGCTGAGCTCCGGGCCTCTGACTCCGCTTCCTGCACAGGCTCTGTTTCTAACTAACTCTCATATTCTGGCTTTTCTTGCAAGAATTTAGTAGAACAAAACGTTCCTTGGCCAGCAAAACAGCTTGCAAACCACTAACTTGGTTCTTATTATTGTCTCAAAGGGAATATAATGAAGTAGCATTTTTTTCCCCGTTCATGTAACTCAATTGTGGCAGAAGTATGGCTAGAGCTATTGGGTTGAGTAACACTTTTATCCTACCATTTGGACCCTTCTGAATGGTGTATGTACACTTTACACAGCACCCTCTGTGACTTAACCCAGAGGAAGAGGGAGAAATGAGAATTTCAGGCAGACGATGATGTTGTGTGTGAGAGAAGAATTTGGAGAGTGCTGGGCTCTTTTGGAAATCAGTCCTGAATGTTCATTGGAAGGACTGATGTTGAAGCTAAAGCTCCAATACTTTGGCCACCTGATGCAAAGAACTGACTCACTGGAAAAGACCCTGATGCTGGGAAAGATTGAAGGCAGGAGGAGAAGGTGATGACAGAGGACGAGATGGTTGGGTGGCTCACCAACTCGATGGACGTGAGTTTGAGCAAGCTCCGTGAGTTGGTGATAGGCAGGGAGGCCTGGCATGCTGCAGTCCATGGGCTCGCAAAGAGTTGGACACAACTGAGCGACTAAACTGACTGGAGTCTCTTGAATCATGCCCGGTATTTATGAATAGTTCTGCTTTGATCATGTCAAGATGCTAATAAGGATGCTAATGTTTCTCTCTACTTGTAACAAATGAGCATAAGTATGGACGTTGAAATTAAAAACTAATACATTCTTGATACTTATCTGCACAACTCACTGCACCAAATTTTGTATTTTATTTGATTGGATCAAATAATTCAGATATAGGCAGAGTGATCTTGAAATCAATATTAAAATACGTGTGTGTATGTTTTAATAGCAACTTATAATTTCTAAGTTAATTTATCACACAATGATCCTCATGCCTGAGTTTTGCAGTCATGTGACAGTATTCATCTTTGTATCTTTTAAATTCAGCTTTGTAACTCTGTCTCAGAGCAAAGTTGGGTAAGCCTTACTGGTCAGATATTAAATTAGGCAACAAAGGAATACAATTTATTGGCTTTATAATGTTTAAGGAAGCATGTAAGAAGGGAGGGAGGAGGATTAGCACAATTGGTTTCAAGTAGAATGTTTTTAAAAAAATTGGTAAAATCTTCAAATAAGTGACCTAAAATATTAGTATGAAAATTAAGTCAAATAAACTAAGTATCATTCTGAGGTTTAAGCTTTGACTCATCTGGGTAGTTTTTAATTTGGGACTGTGACAAATAAAGCTGCTATAAACATCCATGTACAAGTTTCTGTAGGAAAATAAGTTTGTTTTTTCTTTTAATTTATCTGGGATAAATGCCCATGAGTGCAATTGCCAGTTATATGCTAAGATCTTTTACAGTTTCTTAAAAACTGCCCAACTGTTTTTCAGAGTGACTAGCATTCTACCAGTGACTGTACCATGCCATACGATCAGTTATGTATACTGATAGTTTATCAGATCAGATCAGTCACTCAGTCGTGTCCGACTCTTTGCGACCCCATGAATCTCAGCATGCTAGGCCTCCCTGTCCATCACCAAGTCCCAGAGTTCACTGAGACTCAAGTCCATCGAGTCAGTGATGCCATCCAGCCATCTCATCCTCTGTCATCCCTTTCTCCTCCTGCCCCCAATCCCTCCCAGCATCAGAGTCTTTTCCAATGAGTGAACTCTTCGCACGAGGTGGCCAAAGTACTGGAGTTTCAGCTTTAGCATCATTCCTTCCAAAGAAATCCCAGGGCTGGTCTCCTTCAGAATGGACTGGCTGGATCTCCTTGCAGTCCAAGGGACTCTCAAGAGTCTTCTCCAACACCACAGTTCAAAAGCATCAATTCTTCGGCGCTCAGCCTTCTTCACAGTCCAACTCTCGCATCCATACATGACCACAGGAAAAACCATAGCCTTGACTACATGAACCTTTGTTGGCAAAGTAATGTCTCTGCTTTTGAATATGCTATCTAGGTTGGTCATAACCTTCCTTCCAAGGAGTAAGCGTCTTTTAATTTCATGGCTGCAGTCACCATCTGCAGTGATTTTGGAGCCCAGAAAAATAAAGTCTGACACTGTTTCTACTGTTTCCCCATCTATTTCCCATGAAGTGGTGGGACCGGATGCCATGATCTTCGTTTTCTGAATGTTGAGCTTTAAGCCAACTTTTTCACTCTCCACTTTC
>NW_011494625.1:3307046-3323082 GCF_000754665.1 Bison bison bison
TCCACACAGTCAAAGGCTTTGGCATAGTCAATAAAGCAGAAATAGATGTTTTTCTGGAACTCTCTTGCTTTTTCTATGATCCAGCGGATGTTGGCAATTTGATCTCTGGTTCCTCTGCCTTTTCTAAAACTAGCTTAAACATCAGCATAGTTATACTCATAATACTCATTATGTATACTCATGCGCATAAGTACTCATCGTGTATATTTAGTTTGTATACTTGTTATACATACTTATGTACCCTCACCAGTTATGTACACTCAGATCAAAATCTAGTTTTTCTGCATATTTACTAGCATTTGTTGTTATCACAAGTTTTTATTTGAAACATTATAATAGGTATATACTGATAGTTATAATTTGTCTTTTTAATATCTTAGCAGGGCGTTTTGCTGAGCAAAAGCCTGTAAATTTGCCTGTTTCTCCTTTTATGGGTTGTGCTTTCTTTAGTTATTCTTTTGGGGTTGATCTGCTGGTGACAAATTGCATTATTTTTCATTCTTCTGGGAATGTCTTCAGTTCACCTGCATTTCTGAAGAATAATTTCACTGGATTTCACTTTCTGGGTTGACAGTTCTTTTCTTTCAGCGTTTGAAAGATGTTCTGATGCTTCTGTTGTTTCAGATGAGAAAATCACCATTATTGAACTAATATTTCCCTATAAGTTAATATGCCATTTCTCTGTTTTTATGTTTTACTTTCTTTTAATTTTCAGTTTGATTATTAATTTACTTAATTAATTTAATATTAATTAAGTTAATTTCTACTTATGTTTGGCCTTGGTATGATTTTTTTTAATTGTTATCTTGTTTGGGGTATGTTCAGCTTGAGTCTCTAGGATTTTGCTGTTCACTAAAGTTGGAAAATTTCAGCCACTGTTTCTTTAAATACATCTTCAGGCCCACGGTCTTTCTGCTCTCATTCTGAGACTCCGAGGTCACAAACATCAGATCTCCTGTAGCTGTCCCAGGGTTCCCTGGGTCTCCATTCCTGTCTTTCTCCGTGTCATTCAGTTCTGTCTGTTTCCTTTCTCTTGTTCAGGGTGAACAAGCCATTGATCTGTCCTCACTGTCACTATATCTGTCCTGTGTCGTCTCTACCCTGCCACTGAACCCACCCAGGAAGTTTTTATTGAAATTATTCCATTTTCCAGTTATATAGTTTCTATTTGGTTCATTTTTATAACTTCTATTACTGTGCTAAGGTTTTGCTTTTTTTTTTTTTTTTCCATTTTTTTCAAGAGAATTTGTGATTGTTTATTGAAGTATCTAGATGGAAAGGATCCAGATGCTGGGCAAGACTGAAGGAAAAAGGAGAGGGTGGATGGCATCACTGACTCAATGGACATGAATTGGAGTAAACTTTGGGAGACAGCAGAGGATGGAGGAGCCTGATGTACTGCAGTCCGTGGGGTCACAAAGAGTCGGACACAACTTAGCACTGATGACAACAAGATGATGGTTGCTTTAAAAAAGTATCAGATAATTCTAACAAGTGATTCATCTCAGTGTTGGCTGGTTGTCTTGTGTTTTCTCCTTCAATTTTTTTTTTAATGCTTCTTGGCTTAACAAATGACTTTTCTATATGTATCCTTGATGCATTAAATATATTAGGATACTCTTTATCCTATTAAAATCTTTTTTTTTTTTTAGTTGTCAGTAACTCTGAGTAACTTTAGCATGTAAGTCCTGGATTGTTTTAGGAGCTGTAGTTCTGATGATAATGGAATGTTTAGAGACTTTACAAATGCTATTCTGATCGTTTATTCCTGTGGCGTTCCTGGGGTTTCTGGCTGATCCTTGCAAGTACTACCTGCCCTTCGCAGTGCCGCGGGGTGGGAGGTTCAGGAAACACTGGGCTTGTGGTCATGGTGTCATCATTGCCCTGCGTGGAGCAGGAGCCCTAGCGATGCTGACAGTGGCAGATCAGGCCTGCGACTGCCCAGGGTGTGGGGCTGACCTCCCCGATGCTTCTGCTGAGGGTCCCCTGGGAAGAGAGGGCACGAGTTCCCGGAGAGGCCCTCCTGACCACGGCGTTGGGCAGAGGTGGACCTCCCTGGTAGGTCTCTACTGGACGCCCCTTTTCCAATTCTTTGGCCAGAAATATCAGGCTTTACCTTTTTTTGTAATTTTATTTTTAACTGGAAGAGAATTACAATACTGTGATGGTTTCTACTCTGTGTCAACATGAATCAGCCGTAAGAATACAATTTTTCCCTCCCTCTTAAACCTCCCTCCCACCTCCCGCCCCATCCCACCCCTCTAGGTTGTCATAGAGCACCAGCTTTGGGTTCCCTGTGTCATACAGAAAATTCTACCAACTATCATTTGACTGGAGAGGACTTGGAGCAAAGGGAACCCTCCTGTACTGTTGGTGGGAATGCAAACTGATATAGCCACTCCATAGAGAACAGTACGGAGATTTCTTAAAAAAAAAAAAAAAAAAAGACTAGGAATAAAACTACTATATGACCCAGTAGTCCCACTACTGGGCGAATGTCTTGAGGAAACTGTAATTGAAAAAGACACTGACGTAGTGTGTGCTCAGTCACTCAGCCCTGCTTGACTCTTTGCAGCCCCGTGAATCATAGTCTGAGGGCTCCTCTGTCCATGAGATTTCCCAGGCAGGAATACTGGAGTGAGGTGCCATTCCCTTCCCTAGGGAATCTTCCCAACCCAGGCGTTGAACCCACATCTCTTATGTCTCCTGCACTGGCAGGTGGATTCTTCACCACTAGCCCCACCTGGGAAGCCCTTAACATGCTAAGTAGAGATGTTTAGTACTGGAATATCAGTTATTTTTAAGTCTTTCTCCTACTTCATTCCCTACTGCGGTCCTTGATTCATTTACTCCTATTTTCTTAATATCCACCCAAAGAACACACTGATTCTGCCTTTGAGCCTCGTTCATAGTTTTATACCAACCACAGTTGCACACACTCCTCCTGTTCTTCCACGTGAGATCAAAATACCAACATCATTTCTTGGTCGATGCTAAAGCTAAATGTGATTTCATTATCTCAGGAGTTTTTCTTTAACACAAGTTAGAATATGGGCATCCAAAATGATAACCGTGGTGCTTCTGTGATCTGAAAACAACTGGGGACATGTCAGGAGATAAAGGACAAATGAAATCACAGGTACAGAGCACCACATAAATGTTTATTGTTATTAAGGCAATATGAGGGGATTCAACCTCACCTTTGCTTTTTTATTCAATTTTTGAGTGATCAGAGCCATAGGAACCATTACAGACTATTATGCCAAATATTAAAAATAATCTTTCAAAACCATCCGCCATTGTCAGCTTTCTCTGATAGTATCAGAGGGGTTTCTATATTAAATAATAGCAAATGATTTCAGATAAAATGCTTCTGCAACAGTTAATCACAAAAATTCTTTTTTAGTACTCGATGAATTGGTCATTTGGAAAAAGAAAATTCTTGACTAATATGTCATTATGAAACTTTTATCTGCTTACTATTGACTACAAATATCACTAATATCCCAAACCTTTTTGTTTTAATCTTAAGAAACTCAATTTTCAATAATGGTGTCTTGTCACAATCATATATCAACCACTCTAACCTTTACATCAAGCCGTATTATATTTTATTATATTAACTTCTCTGCACCACAACATCTGTTGGCTGAATGGATGGGTCTTAATCAGTAAGTAAACTTAGCTTCATTTTATTATATATTTGATTCTTGACATATTCAAGGAATAGAATACCTGGAATTATTATTTCTTTGAACTTTTATTTATAGCCAAGTTTTGTTTTCCTAAATATGTGTGAGAAGATATTTTGATCTTCATTGTATTTTAGGCAACAGTAACTTGTGAATTAAAAAAAAAATTCCTTAGACAAATTGAAGGCATAGGAAAGGACTGTATCAGTGTCTTAGCACAAGTGGGACATTAATAATTCCTTTGAACGCTAAACTGAGAGACATCATTTGTTTGAGCGTGGAGGTGGGAGGCATCCACGCTCTCTAACATGAACAACACTGCACATGGCACCACTGGAAGTCCATTCAACCCATAATTAGTCAATAAGCACGTGTTCTGGAGTGACACTCTGCAGCAGGTACTGTGAACAATTACACACATTTGGTGAATAAAATAAACGTGGTCCTCACTCTCAAGGGGGTTAAAAAGTAATGTAAGAAAGCAGTGACAAGTGAATACACAAATGAAAACTTTAGTAAGTATAAACGATGAAAACCAGTAAAGAGGAGTGATAGAAAATATCTGACAGTAGTGAGGAGTGGAGAACGGGAGGCTGGATTTAAAAGGGAAACTCCCAGGACGCTGCTGTTTAGCAGAGACCTGAGGATGAGAATGAGCTAGGTGTATTGGTCAGAAGAATCTTTGTCATCGTGAAGTCCTCTAGTTTGCTTCACAACTAGAGTCCTAGAGATAAGCATGTAGTGATATTTTTGCCCATGAACTTGAATGAGCTTTATTTTTAATTTATTTTACAGCTAGAAGTTTGTACCTCTTAACTTCCCTCATCTATTTTGCTCACCAGCCGCCGACTCCCTCCCCGCCACTTTCCTCCCTTCTGGCCAATTTGTTCTCTGTATCTGAGTCTGTTTCTGTTTTGTGTCTTAGATTCCACGTATAAGTGAAACCATATGGCGTTTTTCTCTCTCTGTCTGACTCATTTAACCTAGCATAAAGCCCTCTAGGTCCATCCAGGCTGCCACAGATGCCAAGATTCCGTTGTGTTATGACTGAGTAATATTCCACTGTGTATATGTAGCACGTCTTCTTTACCCATCCTCTTTCAATGGACTTTAGATTGCTTCCAAATCTTGGCTGTTGAAAACAGTGCTGCAATGAATATAAGGATACATCTATATCCTGAGTTGGTGTTTTTGTTTCCTTTGGATAAATACCCAGAATTGGGATTGCTGGATCCTACGGTAGCTCTATTTTTAGTTTTCTGAGGAATGATCACGCTGTTTTCCCGAGTAGCTGTGCTGGTGTGCATTCACACCAACTGTGCATGTGGTTCCCTTTTCTATACATTCTCACCAATACTGATTCTTTCTTGTCTGGGTGATACTTTATGCAAAATAATCTCCATTGTTTGTTCATATTGTGGGAAGGTAGTTAAAATGGTAAAATAATCCTTGTTTCCTAAGACCCATCTCTACCCAGGCTATTCATACTTTGGTGAATAAGTTAGTAAATAAAGAGCTTATGTATTGCATAAAACAGGTTTGAAAACTATTATTTTAAATTATCTCATAAAACTATCCTCTTGTCTGTGTTTTAAGAAACACATAATTATAGAAAATACAGGATGGAGTTCTAGACCACCTGGTAGGCTTAGAAATGAAAGTCTCTCTGCAGCTCCCCAAGTTGAATAAAACTAAAATGAAGCAACTTTATGTCTTTCCTTGAGCTGGGCAAGCACCTACACCACCCCATAACAGTATCTTAAAGGACATCTTTGGCAAACGGAACTGCTGAGTCATCTGATTTCAAAGCCTATGCATTTGATAATTATAATAATGGTTATTCCACTTCCTTTCTGCTTATAGCAGAAAGGAAAGGAAAAATCTTTGTCTCCTACAGTTCTGATATAACCATATGAAATTTTTCACAGATAACAAAAATACAACAATTTTAGGGAAGGAACAAAATCAGATTCAGAAGGATACTTGGCTGAGCTCCTTCACTTTGGTCTTGGTATTCCTAGAGGTGAAGTTTAGTTTGGCACTTTCTAGGGAGAGAGTTATGTTATTGTTTCTATTTTAAGTTATTATATTTATTAGCCTAAATCTTAGCTTTGCTTGTTGGGATCTGTTAAATGTATTGTAGAGTTAAACTCCTAAAGCCTGATTATTTTCAATTTGTAAAGAAACATTTTCATTGTTTCACAACTGGTATATTCTCTACACCCGAGGTCAAACATTTTTCTTTAGATGCTCAGTCATGTCCGACTCTTTACAACCCCATGGACTGTAGCCCACAGGGCTCCTCTGTCCATGGGATTTTCCAGGTAACCCACTGGAGTGGGTTGCCATTTCCTTCTCTAGGGCATCTTCCGAACCCAGGGATTGAACCTGTGTCTCCTGCATTGGCAGGCAGATTCTTTACCACTGAGCCACCTGGGAAGCCCAGGTCAATCATTATGCCTACTTTAATGATTATGCCTTTAATTATTAGCACATTATGACTGTTCTGGGTACCTGGTGACATAATTGCAGATTGAAGACATGAGGAACAAGAAATAGATGGGCTGAAATCTCAAGTTCTGTCTTCAACCATCCTCCTCAAACTTTAGGAGTAATTTCCACTCTGTCCCTCCAATTTTATTTGTGTTCATAATTCTGTTTTCAAAATTAACTGCATTTGAAAGTATACTGAGGCACCAATGCTTACTGATTAAGGATGCAGACTGTAGCCACACTGCCTGGGTTCAAACCCTGGCTTTATGTTACTGATTCCTCAAAGTCTTGGCCATCTCGTCTGCAAAAGAGGGACAACAAAACTTCACTCAAAGAGCAAATAAATTAGTACATAACAGGAAGGTCCTTGCAAGTGGTAATAACCCAATAAATAGTATATTATTATCTCTATTTTATTATAAGCATTCAAAGTGAGATATGATTGCATATGGTGGCCCTTGTGTTTTTTGCAACAGGTCTTCTTTTCCTTGCTTCTTTCCCTTTCACTTCCTTTCCTCTAGTCCATCGCTCTTTCCTTCCTTCTTTCTAATTTTTTTTTCAGAAGTATAGAGTTTTGAGTGGATCCACATTGAGGCAAGCCCACACACATATCTTGACAACTCCTAACTTTGCAGCCCAGCTGTTAACTCTGCTCCTCTTGGGTCTTGTGAGGTATCATAGTATTTCGGGGAAGTATGGAATGTTTTTCTATTTACCGTATGCTGATGCATGAGGCTCACTTCAATAGAATTGATATAAGCTATTCCCAATTGTTATGCTACAGCAACATCAGTCTATTAAAAAGGCAACTATACTGGGATCAGAAGAGTCCCAAGATAAAACATGATCTTCACAACAGCATCTGGTTTCTAATTAGGACTGCGTAGTGGCAATTTTCACCCAATAATTTAGTTAAATTTTGTTCTCAAAGTATAAATATCCTTTGAAGGCACATGGGTGAAGTTAAATCAATAACTGCATTATTGTAAATTACTTCATAATTATATATTGATAAACAGAATAAGGTTATACGATATCCATTTTCTATATCACTTCATACCTCAGACAACTTAGTAGGAAACTGCATTCTTACACTGTTTTCGAACAGAGCTTTGTTTTGTATAAAATGCATTTCATTTTAAAGCAATATAATTTCAGCATAGCATACCTTGTCTTATCTAGATTTCACACCCTATAAACTCAGGACATCTGAGTTACATTTTGTCTCTTTAAATGTTTTCAGAGGGGCTTCCCTGGTGGCTCAGTGGTAAAAAACCCACCTGCAAATACAGGAGACATGAGTTGGATCCCTAATCCAGGAGGATCCCACATGCCACAGAGCAACTAAGGCCATGTGCCACAATTATTGAACCTGTAGAGCCCAGGAACCACAGCTCCTGAGTCCATGAACCACAATGACCGAAGCCCGAACGCTCTAAAGACCATGCTCTTCAGCAAGAGGAGCCACTGCAGTGAAAAACCCTGTGCTCTAGAGCCCAGGAACCACAGCTCCTGAGTCCATGAGCCACAACGACCAAAGCCCGAATGCTCTAAAGACCATGCTCTTCAGCAAGAGAAGCCACTGCAGTGAGAAACCCTGGAGGAAACTGGCACAGCAATGAAGACTTGGCACAGCCAAAAATAAATAAATAAAACATTTTAAAATTAATGTTATCAGAGAATTTTATATGAAAAACTTCAATGACTTCTGAGAAAAATATTGCTTTCTGTTCTATGTTTTTATGACCAACCTCGATAGCATATTGAAAAGCAGAGACTTTACTTTGCCAACACAAGTCTGTCTAGTCAAGGCTATGGTTTTTCCAATAGTCATGTATGGATGTGAGATTTGGACTGTGAAGAAAGCTGAGCGCTGAAGAATTGATGCTTTTGAGCTGTGGTGTTGGAGAAGACTCTGGAGAGTCCCTTGGACTGCAAGGAGATCCATCCAGTCCATTCTGAAGGAGATCAGCCCTGGGATTTCTTTGGAAGGAATGATGCTAAAGCTGAAACTCCAGTACTTTGGCCACCTCATGCGAAGTGTTGACTCATTGGAAAAGACTCTGATGCTGGGAGGGATTGGGGCCAGAAGGAGAAGGGGACAACAGAGGATGAGATGGTTGGATGGCATCACTGACTTGATGGACGTGAGTCTGGGTGAACTCCGGGAGTTGGTGATGGACAGGGAGGCCTGGCGTGCTGAGATTCATAGGGTCGCAAAGAGTCGGACACAACTGAGCGACTGAACTGAACTGAACTGAGAGAATCCTGGGAGACAGTAAGACGTTAAGATAGTTCAGTTCAGTCAGCCTGCCATCTCTTCCACAACCTTGGTTAAGCATCAGCTTCGAATGTTCTTTTTATCTGCAGACTTCTCTTCCTTCCACATGCTGTTTATCACGTACTTACATATGTTTACCAGTTGTACTACAATGTGCAAAGTTGTGTGATTTAGAATACGCTGCCCCGTTTTCAGTAAAAGGGGCCTCATTTTTGTTTAAGAACATGTGGCCACCGTACATATACCTACTATTAATGTATCACTCATCTCTCAGCCAGAGGTGTGGCTATGTCCTGGGGATGAGCCCGTTCTCTGCCGACCTCTTGAGGAAAGACCCTGGAGGTCAAGTATGCAGTGGAAAAGGGGTTGTGTTTCAGGCATAGGCAAACTTCCCCTTGAATGAATTTTTAACACATAATAGGTTTTTCACCAGAGCCTAGTCATTTAGTCTCTTCTTACATGAAATAGAGGTAATACTCCTTCCTCTCATTTTAAATAGTATTAAAATGAGATTACATGTTCATGACTAGCCGTGATCTTTGACACTTAATGGGTGCTCAATCTGCATTAAGAATTACTGTGAATAAGAATAATTTATTATAAATTCATTGCATAAATGAAACTATCTTCTAGTTCACTATCATGCTATTTATCTCACCAGGTCTCATCTTGAAATATTGGCCATATATTTCTGTGAGATGAATCTATGTTTCCTGGTATGTGTGTGATTTGAAACAGTATTTCTCAGCCATGTGTCACCCTCCACTGGTTCCTTCCTCAGATTCATTGAGCCAGAAGCTTCGGGGGTGACTGTCTGCATAACATCCCACAGGAATTCTGAAGTGAAATCTGGTTAACAACCACCAAGGCAAAACATCTGAATGGGGTTCAGGAAGTCGTATTTCTAAAAAAAAAAAAAAAAAAATTTCCCCTTTTCATAATAATGAGCAGGGATCTTCATGGAAAGTTGCTGTGTCAGGTACCAGAAACTTGCATAACCCACACAGGGCAATTTCCAATGAGTGGCGAATATGAGATTATGCTGACCCTGGGCTCTCCAGGTATGTCAGCTTTATGTAAGTGGAAGCTAGGAACAGTGAACAGCAGAAGCACCTCCTAATCAGTATCCCCCGGCCTTGGAAGTGGGAATTTTTCTTTGACCAGCAGACTCAGCAGAACTCAGTCACGCAGGGCTGTTTCTGTCTGTCTTAGGTCCTAGACTTTGTCTCTTCCTGAACCACCATGTGGAAGGATGCCCATCTTTACCATAGCCTGTATTTGCTGACTTTGCCTCACTGTCAAATGTCACCACACAGTGAATTGCTGGCTAGCATCTTTCCTGTCACCCCAGACCCCTAGGCAGGACAAGTGGAAGAAGGTGATTGTGATGCTTGGGTTTCATTCACAGTTGGTTGGTGTCACGCGAGTGTATGTTCCTCTGTTCTTTGTCTCGTCACAACAAAGATTTGGAGCAACGGACATTAAAGCCCTCGGCGCGTCACAGCTCTCGGGTCTTGGACAAACCATGCTACAGCTCTTAGGCAAATCAGTGTTACAGCTCCATTTTATTTAGAAGATAGCAGGAGAATCCAAGACTCGAAGAGAAGAGAGTGGAGGAGTGTGTGGGGAGGGGGAGAGAGAGAGAGAGAGAGAAAAGAGCGCACGCACGCGGGAGAGACAGAGTCCCTGAGAAAGCGCTTTGGCTCCTCCTTTTATATATTTTTTCCTCCACCTGGGCCTGCCCTATGCAAATTGGGCTTAGCCAGGAGTGCTGTTTGTTCTGTCTGAAGTCTTCACTCTGGTCCTCAGACCTTCCTTTGACCTTCCTTGTCTTTTAGCCACTGACATTTTGGACTCCTTTTCCCTATTCTACCTACATAACATTGGTATTTAACTCCAGAACCAGGTGCAGAATCATGGCCTCTGGGTATTTGGCCGGAGAAGGCAATGGCACCCCACTCCAGTCCTCTTGCCTGGAAAATCCCATGGATTGAGGAGCCTGGTGGGCTGCCGTCTGTGGGGTCACACTGAGTCAGACACGAGTGAAGTGACTTAGCAGCAGCAGCAGGGTATTTGGCTCATTATAGATTCCGCCCTCCTCTATAAACTATTCTTTAGACTTTGCTTGTATCTGTTTTCTGCTTTCTGAACTGATATTCGGAATGATTCTTGGACGTGAAAACTCATGCCATATTCAGGAAAAGAGAAAAATTGTGCCCTAAGAACAACTATCAACTTAAAGTGGGATAAGAGGTGAGCTCAGCTTATTGTACAGAGTAAGTCAGAAAGAGAAAAACAAATATCACATATGAACACATACACATGGAATCCAGAAGCATAGTACTGGTGAACCTGTTTCCAGGACAGCAAAGGAGACAGACATAGAGAACAGCCTTGTGGGCACAGTGGGGGAAGGGGGAGTTCGGTCACTCAGTCGTGTCCGACTCTTTGCGACCCCATGAACTGCAGCACGCCAGGCCTCCCTGTCCATCACCGTCTCCTGGAGTCCACCATTGAGTCGGTGATACCATGCAACCGTCTCATCCTCTGTCATCCTCTTCTGCTCCTTCCTCCAATCTTTCCTAGCATCAGGGTCTTTTCCAATGAGGGTGACACGAACTGAGAGAGTAGCATTGAAACATATACATTACCATATGTAAAACAGATAGCTAGTGGGAAGTAGGGATCTCAAATTCATTGCCCTGTGACAACCTAGGGGAGTAGGATGAGGTGGGAGGAGGGAGGGAGGTTCAAAATGGGGGATATATGTATCCCTATGGCTGATTCGCATTGATACATGGCAGAAACCAACACAATACTGTAAGACAATTACCCTCCAATTAAAAATAAATAAATTTTAAAAATAAGGTGAGCTCGGGGAATAGAGAAGATTAACCTAACAAACAGCCTTTGCTTACCTCTAGGATAAATAGCTAAATCTTCCATTTTCAACAGTTTTATTTGCACAGTTAGTTTAATACTTCAATTACCTGGGCAATCTTTTAAAAAATTAATCAAGCTCTTAAATGATTTTGCTTTAATTTATCTTCAAATGCAAAGGAATTTGCACTTGAGATGCATAAGAAAATGCAAACTACATCTCTACTTTGACCACCAAAGGCTTGTCTATGGTCATAACTCTTTGCAGTATCTTTTAAACTGTAATTCTCCATTAAGAATGGTGCACAGAACATTTACAACGTATACCAGCAAGAAAATCTGGTATTAGTACTTTAGCACCTTCTATATTCTGTGCGGAGAAAGGTAGAATACATTACTAAAACCAGGAAAGACATGCTTCAAAATTAAGGGTAAATGAATTTATTCATTCATTTACACCCACTCAGCAAATATTTAGTGACAGCCTTCCTCTGAGCAAAATTCTATCTGGAATTTTATCAAGGAAAAAGACAGACAGGGTTTCTCTTCTCACACAGCTTTCAGTTTAGTGAGGGAAGGTAGTAAATATTAATAAGTAAATAGAGAAGAAAAATATAAGACTAAATTAATCGTGCAAAAAAGCCTTGATTTTTAAGCTAAAACCTTCCGGTATCCAATTGAAGAAAGGAGCCATAGAAATATGTTATTAAAGACGGTCAACATGTGAAGGTTATTCATCCTTTGTGTTTTTATAGAAAACTCACTTAACCCTGAGTGAAAAAGGAAAGAAGAGAGTAAAAACCATTAGGATAGCTGGTATTAAACGAACTCCGGTGGAAGAGGCTCCTTTGATGGTCTCCTGATGTGAGGGTCAGCCAGGTCAGGAAATAGACACCTTTCCTCTTGTTCCCTGGCTGCTCTCCTTGGCTGTTTCATCACATGAACTTACTCGGGTCACCTGAATGCTTACCATCCTCCTTTGTTCCCTTTTTTTCGGAGGGCATTCTTTGTCCGTGTGACTTGAGGGGAGTCAATTATTTTTGACAACTGCTACAGAAAGAAAAGCAGAGATGAGGGAAATATTCACCACTTGGAAATCCTGAGATTCCAAGCACTGGGCTTTCTGCTTCCACAGACTTTCAGGAACTTTGGTGGGTTAAAAAAAGAAATATATATATATAATTCTTTTTTTCCAAGGCAAAAATGGGCCACATCAATGAGTGCCGAATCAGTTCTTGGAAGGAAATTGTTTTGATATGGTCTAGCCATAATCGGTGAAGCTAGTTATCATATATCTGTTTATCGTATCAATGAGATTTGAGGAGCATTTAAAGACTATGCGCTCATCTACTTCAGCCTAAACTCCCTTCCTATTAATCTGAGCCAAACATGGATAAAATGGGTTTTAAATCTCAGCAAGTGATTTAAAAATTACACAGACACCTGCGTATTTAAGAGGCAAATCTGTTTTTAGAACTTGCAGGAGCTATTCATGTAGAGTAAATAAGATGCTTTGACAAACAACCTAATATTTAGACACAGAGGCCCAACAACTTTTAGAGATACTAGTACAAGCAGTTCTTTCGGCTGTATAGTCTGTATTTTGAAGACACCTTGTGATAATTGTCTGCCGTCAACAGGCTGTGCTGAAAGCTGGAAACGGCCGCCTGCAGTCCTGGCCCATGACCTGTAGTACCGTAATGACCTGCTTTCGCCCGATGTAGATTTGTTTTTTCCCAGCGGTGAAAGATGTCTTAATAGAGAATCACGGGACTCCTACAGATGCAAGCCAGCCATAATCCAGCACGAATCTGACCACAGGCTGGAAACAGACGCCAGCAAGCTCAGGTAGAGAATGGAAGATGCAGAATCCATAAGCAGGGGCTCCTCCGTGTCCTCCTGGAGATATAAAGGGCGTGGGCGAGGTGGTGCCTGATTCCTCTCATACCAAAACCTTTGTGCTCTTTTGCGTATGGTGTTTATTCAGTGCTAAGCCTGACCGACAGTGACCTCCTTGAGAGAAGTGGACGCAACTGATTCATCTTTTCATCATCTGTATGTGGTACATACAGTGCCGAAAAGAAAAGCTTGCCGAACTAAGATGATGAAAGGAGTTAGTTATAACAAATATGATGGCATTTTTTACAATGAAGTCTCTTTTTTGTAAGGATAGACACTGATATGCCAGGTTTTTGTTTTTATTTTCTACTCTAGGTACACATGCTTGTTCAAACACGTTAGTGCCCCCAAGTTGATGGGTTCTCTGGGCAAGAAAATCAAATATATTTGCCTTTGTACGGGCTTACCCTGTAGACCTTCGACCATAAGCACAAAGTATTATACCATTATGCGTTTATGCACCTACTAATCTAGAATACGGAATTTCTGTTCTGAGTCTGGGTGGTGCCCCTTGTGGTACCCACGAAATTCTGTAAATTGATAGGTGTTTTACATATGGAAAATCCAAATATTGAGAAAGCGTGCTGGTGAAGAACAATTAATGTTTCACCTCTATTCACGTATGAATGATGTCTCATTTGCTCCAGAAAGAAAGGTATGAAATTCAGTAATAGTTTTATCTTCTCCAGGTCTACTCTGCTAGCCTACCTGTTGCCCCCGACCCACACACGTCTCTACCACACACTCCTGGTGATACGAAATGCACAGCATATTGTGTGAAACTTCATCATACTGTTTAGCACATGCTGTCTGTGGTTATCTGTTCATATGTGCATCTCCTAATTGACCATAAATACCTCAAGGGAGAATACCTCATTGCTGCTTGAATCCTTAGCATGGATCACAGTGTTTGGCTCAGTAAGCTCTCAAGAGATGTGAGCAGCACTGACCTGGAATGACTTCCACTTGGGTTTAACAGTAAAATACTCATTACTTATCCAACTTACTCAGGGGACATGTCTCTGGCCTCATTTTCACTTGCATCCTGGTTGTGATTTGGGATACTGCCAATCAACAGGGAACATAGAAAAGCAAGCTGGTGGGTGAAGCTAACGGGACCTAAGATATCCTCACTAGCAGAGTGCAGGCAAATGGGCCAGATAATCATAGCCTATGGTTAACATGGAAACCTGGTTATGACTTGGATGTTAATTGATCTTGCCAAATACTTCCTTTTGTTTGAAAGGTATTTATAATATTACAGCTACAAAAACAAGATTTAGTGAACATTTACAATTTTCCAAATACCTAGATAAATGAAATTTTTGTTTCAGTTCATCATATGGATAACATTATTAACTTTTTCTAATACATATAGACTTGCTCAATTTTAAGATATTTTGATTTATATTTTTTAAAGCATATGGCAGAAAGGGGAAAATTATCTGCATAATTCAGGCTAAAATTTTTTTATTTAACACTACATTTCTCTACCAACATGTTTTGCTGCTTCTTTTTCACCCTTATTTCCTCATTGCTGGTACAGAGTTAATAAAAGTAGTAGAATTTATTAAGAGCTTACTATATGTTAAAAGGGCTTCTCTGGTGGCTCAGATGGTAAAGAATATTCCTGCAATGCTGGAAGCCTGGGTTAGCTCCCTAGATTGGGAAGATCCCCTGGAGGTGGGCCTGGCAACCCACTCCAATATTCTTGGCTGGAGAATCCCCGTGGACAGAAGAGCCTGGCAGGCTATACAGTCCAGGGGGAAGCAAAGAGTAGGACATGACTGAGTGACCAAGCACAGCACAGCATATGGTAAAAACCATACTATAATGTGCTACATTGCATTAAATCTCACAATATTAAATCTTTCTCAAATATCCTCACAGTAATCCTTTGAGATAGGTGGATTTATTATTTGAGGCCTAAGAAGGTTAAACAACTCCCTGAAGTTCAATAAGAACATAAGCTATGTTTTTAATCACCATTATTCATAAATATATGTTGAATATTTTTGTTGAATGCATTTTGAGCAAACAAATAGCAATTTTAAATAATGCATTATTTTATTTTTTAATATAAATTTATTTAATTGGAGGCTAATTACTTTACAATATTGTATTGGTTTTGCCATATATCAACATGAATCCGTGACGGGTGTACACGTGTTCCCCATCGTGAACCCCCCTCCCACCTCCCTCCCCGTACCATCCCTCTGGGTCATCCCAGTGCACCAGCCCCGAGCATCCTGTATCGTGCATCAAACCTGGACTGGCGATTCATTTCACATATGATATTATGTATTTTTCAATGCCATTCTCCCTGATCATCCCACCCTCGCCCTCTCCCACAGAGTCCAAAAGACTGTTCTATACATCTGTGTCTCTTTTGCTCTCTCACATATGGGGTTATCGTTACAAAATTCCATCTTTAAAAATTCCATATATATGCATTAGTATACTGTATTGGTGTTTTTCTTTCTGGCTTACTTCATTCTGTATAATAGGCTCCAGTCTCATCCACCTCATTAGAACTGATTCAAATGTATTCTTTTTAATGGCTGAGTAATACTCCATTGTGTATATGTACTACAGCTTTCTTATCCATTCGTCTGCTGATGGACATCTAGGTTGCTTCCATGTCCTGGCTATTATAAACAGTGCTGCGATGAACATTGGGGTACATGTGTCTCTTTCCCTTCTGGTTTCCTCAGTGTGTATGCCCAGCAGTGGGATTGCTGGATCATAAGGCAGTTCTATTTCCAGTTTTTAAAGGAATCTCCACACTGTT
>NW_011494625.1:3323182-3390374 GCF_000754665.1 Bison bison bison
TCTCCACACCCTCTCCAGCATTTCTTGCTTGTAGACTTTTGGATCGCAGCCATTCTGACTGGTGTGAAATGGTACCTCATAGTGGTTTTGATTTGCATTTCTCTGATAATGAGTGATGTTGAGCATCTTTTCATGTGTTTGTTAGCCATCTAACTTTTCCTACTTCATAAGTTTTTTTGTTGATAATTTGGGAAACCTTAAAAGAAATCCCACAGGAAGAAAAGAGAGAAAGAGATAGAGGGGCAGAGAGTGGGGAGTGAGAGAGAAACAGAGACAGAGAAGTTTACAATAAATATATGCAACAAATCATGTGCATGTGATCTGTGGTCCAATCAATTATAAAATTTCTAAGCCCCTGAATTTAGAAAAATAAATGGCATACCTTATTATTTGAAAGCAAACTAGGTCATTTGCAACTTTATTTTTCCAGATGTTTATTTGATATAAAAATATGCTCTGGACATTCTTTAATGATTTTTTCCTTTCAGAAGTCTTTGGTCACAGGAACTTATCTTAAAACTTGTATTACTGTGAATATGTAGAAAATCCAAGGGCAAAAATCATGGAATTTTTTTGCTTTAAAATGAATAATGATCACTGAGCAGGTCAACTTCCTACTTCTTGGTACTTGAGGCAAGTTTGTCTATACAGCTACATGAAGAACAAAATATTCTCAAGGCTTCCCTCTCAGCAATCTAGAAAGCCTGAGTAGAAGGAGGACCATCTGTAAGAGATAAACATTCCTAAAAATTAAAGATGCTCAAAATATAAGTGTTGAGTGAAAGCATGCTGCTGCTACTGCTAATTTGCTTCAGTCGTGTCCGACTCTGTGCGACCCCATAGACGGCAGCCCACCAGGCTCCCCCGTCCCTGGGATTCTCCAGGCAGGAACACTGGAGTGGGTTGCCATTTCCTTCTCCAATGCATGAAAGTGAAAAGTGAAAGTGAAGTCACTCAGTCCTGTCCGACTCTTAGCGACCACATGGACTGCAGCCTAGTAGGCTCCTCTGTCCATGGGATTTTCCAGGCAAGAGTACTGGAGTGGGGTGCCATTGCCTTCTCCGGAGTGAAAGCATAGGCCAATCAATTGTGCTGACTCTCGTCGGGAAGTGGTGGCGCCTGTCGTGTTGGGAATGGCACTGCACATGGACTAGTGGTTTGCATTTTCCTTGAGCAGCTCCATGAACTTGGGCAAAGCACAGATACCCACCTGCCTCGTGGGTAACATCATGACAGTAGCATCCGCCATGTTTACCCCACTGGTTTGCTTTATTTTTAGGGTTGCATAATCTTACCTGGTGGCTCAGACAGTAAAGAATCTGCCTGCAGTGCAGGAGACCCAGGCTGGATTCCTGGGCCAGGAAGATCCTGTGCAGAAGGGAATGGTTACCTACTCCAGCATTCTTGCTTAGGGAATTCCATGGACAGGTGAGTCATTCCCTGAACATTAGTTATTGTACTATACTTCTATTACTTTTCAAGATAGGTAAATTCAAATTGTTTTATTTTTTGTGTGTTTGTTTTTTATGTATTATTTCTGTGAAAAGTATTATAAACCTAATAAAATACAGTACTATATAGCCTATTGTGTTATTTGGGGACCTAGGCTCACTTTGTTGGACTTAAATTGGACTTACCAACACGTTCTTGGAATGGAACTCGTTCACATGTAGGGGGCTTACTGTAGAGAGTTTCTGTTGTTGGTTAGTCGCTAAGTCGTGTCTGACTCTTTTGTGACACCGTGGGCCACCAGGTGTCCAGCAGCCCACCAGGCTCCTCTGTCCTTGCGATTTCCCAGGCAAGAATACTGGAGTGAGCTGCCATTTCTTTCTCAAGGAGATCTTTCTGACCCAGGGATTGAACTCAAGCCTCCTGCTTTGGCAGGTGGGTTCTTCATCACTGACCCACCAGGAAAGCCCACTGTAGACAGTTAGCTTATAATTCGTATGCAAATGAGGTAAAATAGCATAGATACTAGGTAATAATAAATGAGGTATTAATTAGGATAATACTGCATCTTCTCAAAGTATAGTTTTTATATATAGAAATCTCTTAAGGCTTAACATTTTTTTAACTGAAAGCCAGAATTCAGAATTTTTTTTAATATAAATGTATTTATTTTAATTGGAGGCTAATTACTTTACAATATTGTATTGGTTTTGCCATACATCAACTTGAATCCTCGACAGGTGTACACATGTTCCCCATCCTGAACCCCCCCCCACCTCCCTCCCCATACCATCCCTCTGGGTCATCCCAGTGCACCAGCCCCGAGCATCCTGTATCGTGCATCAAACCTGGACTGGCGATTCATTTCACATATGATGTTATACATGTTTCAATGCCATTCTCCCTAATCATCCCACCCTCGCCCTCTCCCACAGAGTCCAAAAGACTGTTCTATACATCTGTGTCTCTTTTGCTGTCTTGCATACAGGGTTATCGTTACCATTTTTCTAAATTCCATATATATGCGTTAGTATACTGTATTGGTGTTTTTCTTTCTGGCTTACTTCACTCTGTATGATAGGCTCCAGTTTCATCCACCTCATTGGAACTGATTCAAATGTATTCTTTTTAATGGCTGAGTAATACTCCATTGTGTATATGTACCACAGCTTTCTCATCCATTCGTCTGCTGATGGACATCTAGGTTGCTTCCATGTCCTGGCTATTATAAACAGTACTGCGATGAGCACTGGGGTACGTGTGTCTTTAAATTCTGGTTTCCTCGGTGTGTTTGCCCAGCAGTGGGATTGCTGGGTCGTATCAGAATGCTAACTGTGTAAATGTACCTGGAGTAGCTTTCCTTTTCTTCCTGATATTGCCTTGCTTATCCTCTGATTTATCTTCCCATCCAACTTAAGCTGGCTATGCATTTTAATGCCATCTTGCTTATGGGAACTAATCAAAGAAAATTCTTTACAGTGGGAAATTTGCTTTATTTAAATGCAAATTAAAACTATATTCTTTCAGTTACAGGCCAAAGATTTCAAATGCATGGTGTTTAACAATTTTGGGCAAAAGCAAGAATGGTTTTCCTTCCTATGATCTGATGGTTTAGTTCTTGTAAAATGGTGAAACTAATTGACCTGTGACCTCTACTATCTTATGTATATTTTATGTTGCTTTTTAAAAGAAAGAATAATATTTATATAAGAAATAGAAAAGGCAAAATTGCTAGATTAGCAAAGAAATAGACTACAATTTCAGGAGACAGGAACATCATTCTGTTTACTGTTCAACCATTATAACTGAAAGAATGTAATTCTTCTTCTGCCTTTTTAATTGTATCTAGAAGAGAGTTAGTAACACTTAAAAGGGTGTTTAAAGAATCAATGCAAAAATTTGTCAAATGGATTTACATTTTGGAGGAAAAAAGGGATCCTGGTCAGTCTCTGGAACTGAATATAGCCAGTTTCTGTTTTTTGAAACTCACATTGGCAACCATCAGATTTCAGGAAAAGAACCAAGAAATCAAGAAGGCAAAAGAACAGAAGAAATAAATACCTTCCCCAGGAGATAATGAGATTTCAGAAAGAATTTGGGTTGTATGTACCTAGACAATATGATTAAAGAAAGCTAAATAGGCCAAAAATTAAATGAGAAGTGTCTAAAGTTTTTTTTTTTTTCTTTTTCCTGTCCTTTTCTTGGAATCAAAATAGAATGTGGTCTCCAGAGGGAAAGAATTGTACTCTCTCAGTTTCCTTATCAGAATTGTGACTATCCCTACTTTGAGGATAGAGAGCTCTTTATTTCAGGGTTGATGTTCAGTCGCTCAGTTGCGTCTGACTCTTTGTGATCCCGTGGGCGCCAGCACATCAGGCTTCCCTGTCCTTTACCATCTCTTGGCGTTTGTTCAAACTCAAGTCCATTGAGTCGGTGATGCCATCCAACCATTCCGTCCTCTGTCATCCCCTTCCCCTTCCCTCAATCTTTCCCAGCATCAGGGTCTTTTCTAATGAGTTGGCCTATTTACTTCGGGTACTACAAGTTGTATTCTTTCATACACTGGAGAATGCCTTCTTCTCTCCAATCATATCCTTATATGATTGCTTGTGATGGGTTTGAGGGTCCATAGGAAAATATCTCTCAGCACTATCAGACAGGAACTCAAAGCAACATTATAGTAGCTCAGCTATTCGTCAAGTGTGTTTTACTTTATATCCCATACTTATAGAGATGGAAGCTTTTGCTGTTATGACTTGTGTAACAACGGATAGTGATTGAAAAAAATGGGTTATTCCCACTTGAGCAATGTGAATGAGATTTTTACGGTTATGCATATATAAATGGGAACAAAGCTTGGAAGAACGTACTTGAGGGGTCAAATTTCACAGAAGACTGACATCATAGAATAGCCTACCCTACAGTGTATTCAATTTCAGTTTCTGCTAAGAGGTCAATTTTATAGAGAACTCATCATGCAGTAGAGAGACCAAGGCACTGTGATTACAAGCAGAAATAATTTATGAAAATGTTAAAAATATGAAACTCCTAAAATAAGTCTTTCAGTTTGCATGGTTCCTGCCCCTACCAACAACTTTTCTTAACTTTCCCAGTTTCTATTTTTATATAATATATTGATACATACAGTGTGTAAGATAGTGGACATTTCTTTGTGTGTTTTTTATTACACAAAAAAATTACATTTGAGAAATTTGACTTCTTAAAATACTTCATGTCACCTCTGTAGCTAAAAAGGAAACAAAGTTCCCTTCCTAATAATTACATCCAACATGTAAATAGTTAATGAGGCTCTATTCCAATTATTCTGAGAATGAATCTCTTGAAAGAGAATGAGTAATTTTTTCCAAGTGTTTCCTTTCTAATGTTTAAAGGAATTTATTCCTGTTTTTAAAGTTAATGTGCTGATTATTAATTGAGGAAAGTGTCCTTTTTTCAGAAATAGTAACTGACAATAAAGAAGAAAACATATGCCCCCAAAAAGAAGGCAAAGAAAGCAAAAGAAGGGAAGAAAAGAACTAAGTTTTGTTTTAAAGCCATGATTTTGCTAGGCACTTTACATATACTCCTTGATAAAACTCACATTCAATCCTATAGGTACGTGTTACCTGCCCTCTGCACCCACCCACCCGCCCCTGACACAACCACCACCAATTTTCCTGAAGAGAAAGCTAAGAGTCAGAGAGATTAAATAACTTTGCTCAACGTTCATGCGGCAGGACTGAGAACACGATCTGACCTCAAAGTCCAGGCAGTCAGTTGTTGGAGAGTTAGGATAAAATGATGTTGAATGTAACACTATGGGAAACACATTAACTATAATTTTCACTTTAATGCAATAGTCCTGTAATCTTTGGTAAGAAGATACACAGAACTCAAAACATTATCCTGAGTTTTTAGAGTCTAGATTTGGATTTTTCAATATGTGAATGACAATTTTATACTTGGCATGTTCAAGTTAAGAAAGAATTTCCGAACAGAATTTTTTCTTTTTTTTTTTTGTCCTTTGGTTAAGTTGATAATTTATTAGAATTTGCCTGTTTGGACACTGCTCCTATAGGCATGGCAAAGCCATTTCTTGCTGCTATGACTCCTTTTATTACATTGCACAACTGGAATTTTAGTTACGGAGAAACAAAAGAACTACTTCCCTAAATTAGATTAACCTTTGCACCTTTGGCAGCTCAAGTTAAGCCCCAAACTGCCCTGAAGATGAAGTGGGATCTGGGGCACAAGGACTTTCCTTCGACAGGTTATGTTAAGAAATTATATCCAAGTAGAATGACAGCCGGGGAGGAAAACGCAAGCACGGCCATAGGAAATCACGTTTGACTGAATCTAAAATGTGTAAGCTTGTCTGTATGAGGCTGAAGAGATGCGGGAGCTGCCTGTGAGACTCAGATGAGCTACAATAAAAGCAGAATTATACATAGACAAAACAGTAATTATTAATGAGCTCAATATCCATACAGATAGTTGTAAAAAAAATTAGATTTGCAGAAGTAATTGACAGGTGCTCATTACTTTCTGGAAAAGGAAAGGCAATAATGGAAAACTAAAAATATGCTAATTCAAGAACTTTCCTATAGAAATTTAAAATGTAATCAACTCAGTAAGTCAGACTATATCATACTAGAAATTTATATTTGTAAAGTGTGACAGTATACAAGGGGCAGTGAAAAGAACATTGTTTTATTTTAAAACTTAGAATTTCCATCATATATCTTTCTAAAGTGATTTAAAAGTGTTTATTTGTATCTAAATAAATACTATATTACTATATACACACTGAATATATTATATGATATACATGTATAATTATATATATGTATCACATATATATCACATATGTATGTGATATGTTTATAGACACATAAAGACAATTACATGTGTATGTTATGAAATATGATATGTATTACATGTATATAATTTACTTGGTGGCTCAGATGGTAAAGAATCTGCCTGCAATGTGGGAGACCTGAGTTCAAACCCTGGGTCAGGAAGATCCCCTGGGGAAGGAAATGTGACCCACTCCAGAATTCTTGCCTGGAGAATTCCATGAACAGAAGAGCTTGGTGGGCTAAGTCCATGGGGTCACAAACAGCTGGACATGACTGAGCAACTAACACTTGCCAAAACATGTTCACCAAAGCAAGTTGGTAGAAAGAAAAGGTTTATGTTAAAATGTATAATACATGGTGTGTTCAGTTCAGTTCAGTTCAGTCACTCAGTCGTGTCCGACTCTTTGCGACCCCATGAATCGCAGCACGCCAGGCCTCCCTGTCCATCACCAACTCCCGGAGTTCACTCAAACTCACGTCCATTGAGTCAGTGATGCCATCCAGCCATCTCATCCTCTGTCGTCCCCTTCTTCTCCTGCCCCCAATCCCTCCCAGCATCAGTCTTTTCCAGTGAGTCAACTCTTCGCACGAGGTGGCCAAAGTACTGGAGTTTCAGCTTCAGCATCATTCCTTCCAAAGAAATCCCAGGGCTGATCTCCTTCAGAATGGACTGGTTGGATCTCCTTGCATATATATATATATGTAATATATTTAAATGTAAACTCAGTCACAATCATGTTTATATCTTGTACCACTGGCAAATGCTTGATTTTGGTAAAAACATCAAGTTATATGATGTTTTTATATCATATAAAAGACATCCTGGAATATAGTAAACATGAAATCATATCAGATCAGATCAGTCGCTCAGTCGTGTCCGACTCTTTGCGGCCCCATGAATCGCAGCACGCCAGGCCTCCCTGCCCACCACCAACTCCCGGAGTTCACTCAGACTCACGTCCATCGAGTCAGTGATGCCATCCAGCCATCTCATCCTCTGTCGTCCCCTTCTCCTCCTGCCCCCAATCCCTCCCAGCATCAGAGTCTTTCCCAATGAGTCAACTCTTCGCATGAGCAAAATACTGAAAAGCAAATAAACAGAAAAAAAAAAAACAGATGAAAAGAAGGAATACTTATGCCATTAATATTTATGAATCATAATTATTTAACACATTACAAGTGCCAACTATGGATGCTCTTAATCAATGAATTCAATATACATGATGAATTAATTTTAAAAATTTGCATTTATTACAACATAAGTATTCATATATTTTGAAACTCACTCTATATGATAATATTTATTATATTGTGACATTTGTGAACTGGCATAATAGAATATATACATCCTAATTTATCCCAAAGCAGTTTCTAATTGCCTGTTCATGAAAAATAATTTGGTATGTTATTTATTTAAAAGAGAAATAGGAAATTATAAATGTCTTGATTCCTTTTTAGTTACTTCAAAGGAAGGATAAGAATGCAGGGGAAATGTGGGTCTTTTAAGGCTTAGTTAGGCATTATAGGATAGCAAACACTTTTTCCATAATTTTTCTCAAATTTTGTAGTTAAAGAATTGTATTTGGTAGTCATGCAGAAATGATTAAAAGACTAGAAAAGAGGATCAATAAGAAAAGTTTAAAAGGATTGCCATTACACAGCCTAAGGAAGACAGAGAAAGCTGAAAGTCTTCAAATATGTGGGGTTTTAAACATCAGGTGGTAATTAGTCGCTATTTATGTCAACAAAGGAGATGAGAAAATATGTAAAACTCTATCATGATGAATTTAGATTAGACACCAAGAAAATATCCATGTATAAAAATGGAAAACTAAGGGACACTGCTTTGGGACTGGAAAATTATTTTCTTATTTGAAATTACATATATATAATTTCCTGGCCAAGATGTATGTGTGCATGCATGTTCAGTCACTCAGTTGTGTTCAACTGTTTTGTCTGCCAGTTTCCTCTGTCCATGGGGATTCTCCAGCAAGAACACTGGAGTGGGTTGCCTGTGCCCTCCTCAAGGGGATCTTCCCAACTCAAGGATCGAAACCGATTCTCTTGCATTGCAGGCAGATTCTTTATCACTGAGCCACCAGGGAAGCCCCAAGATGTATGGCATACACCATATTTTCCTATGAAACTTTATGAAACATATGTTCATTACACAAAGCATAAAAGCATAGAAAAATCATAAGTCAAAAAATCACCTTTAATATCATCCTTCTAAGATATTAATAATTGATGTTAACATCATATATGTATTATTTCTTCAAATATTTTGTCAACTTTATTTGTGTGTTTTAATAAAAACAAAAATTTCTGAAAAGATGACAAAAACAAAGTAAAAAGAATATAAATCATTTCTATTGTTGCGTATATTACCTTTTTCATTTAACAGTAAAAGAACTGTCTTTATCTAATGCCTTTGAAGCTATCATAACATTCTATTATGAAAACATGTCATGATTTATTTAATCAATTTATTCTTAAGCCTTTATTCTATTTGTACTTATTAAATTAAATGTTCCTGACATCATTTTCATATATTTTAAACACATTTCTGATTATTTCCTTAACCTACACTTCTACAAGTAGAATTACTTAAGCAGAGGATATGAACAATTTAAAGGCTTTTCACAAATCTTGACAAATTGTTCTACATAAAAGACGTATCTTGTAAACATCATCATTTTTAACTAGTGACTAAAGACGAAAAAAATTGTGTTTGCTCCTATTTAGTCTCTGCGCTATGGAACCATGATAGACTTTAGATTTTTTCCTTTGGATTTTTTTTTTTTTTCACTTAGAAAAAAGAACAAGCATCTAAAAGGAACTTAAAACCTGCCATCAGCTGAGGCTTACTAAACTGTATCAATAAGATCATGTCATTCTCAAGAAAAGCATGTTTCAAATAAAAAGGAAATGTCAGCCTTGAGCGTTTTTATTAACCATCTTGCCTTCACATTCAGCTTTGGCTGACCACTTCCTCTCTCTGGTTTATTTGTATTAGAAATAAGTGGATTCATTAACGGTGCCACTTGGTGGCTAGGCCAGGCCTGCAGGTGTCCAATAACAGGTAATCGCTGTATTCTTCATGGGGTGACTGATGTTTACTTTGTTGATGGCCCCAGGAGCTGATGTAATCTGAGATAGGTCTTCGTTTACTTCTTGTTTTAGTGATAATGCTGACCCATTTGAAACCAGCGAGAAAGAAAAATAAACATTCTGAAATACAGTACTTGTAACCCTTCCCATGGTGGCTATTTTGGAATATCTTCAAAGGCTTTTTCCCCCCCAGTTTGCTTTATTTTTTAGATGCCATATATAAGCAATCTCATACTAAATGGAGTATAAACTTTAAAAATTGTGAATCACTATGTCATAAACCTGTAAAGCCTTTCTTAAGCTCACTTTTTTTTTTTAACAAAAAACCCTTATCTCCCCTCTCCCATCCCAAGTGACCCAAATAATCAACAGTCAACCAAATAAGAAAAGCAAATTAAAAATATAAAAGACTAAAATTATGAAGACTTTATATCTGGCACGGGTAGGCCACTTGCTAATGACGTATATTAATAACTGACCTAGTCTATAGCAAATTAAGTATTTTTTGTAGAATGCTTTTAGATTTTTCTACACTGACTAGTTTGTTCCTTTCTTTTAGATGTATTGAAATGCTTTTCTTGCTGATGATGGGAAATAAATATCAACTGAGATAAGCCTTTTTTACAATTACTAGTAACATACTTAATGGAAATGTATTATTATGCCACACACCTTATTAAGCTGTCTTTTACATTAGCTCACTTCATCTAAACAGCAAACATTCATATTTTACTTGTGAAGAAAGTGAAATATAAAGAAGTTAGATAATTCCCCAAGGGCATAGCTCCACATCTGCCTAAGTCTGAAGTCCATGTTCTTAACTATGACACGATGCTGCTTCTGCTTTTATGTTGCCAAATACGCATAACACTGATTTGAAACAAATATGCTGGAGTCAGTACTTTCAAATGAGTAATGTCCATTCAGCTAAACTGGGTGTGTGTTGATTATCTTCGCATTACAACACATAACTCAGAAGCGGACTTACTTGTTAAACTGAATAGAACAGTCCCCTTGAAAGGCCTATCTTGCCACTGTCCGTATCACTTTCTGCTATTCCAATTTTGGAATTATCTTTATTTGCAATTTGAGTCAGAAGTAAATAAAACTTTATTATTTCATCAGTCTTACCTGTTAAATTATATGTATATAAAATTTATGCATATAATTAGCATATATCAATAACATCAGTACCCTAAATTAGTTATGTATTTGCCTCATATATGAGTGTTTTAAAAAATTATATTTCATCTCCAAGAATGACCATCATCTTGCATGGTGAGTTCTGAAAGGAATGTCCATAGAATTTGAGTAATTACAACACATACAAAAGCCCTAAACAACCACTTTTAGGGACTCTTCTTTATGTTAAAATGAATATTAATAAATTTCCTTAAAAGTATATATTTGTTGTTTACTTGTTAAATCATGTCTGACTCTTTTGCGACCACATGGCTCACCAGGTTCCTCTGTCCATGGGATTCTCTGGGCAAGAATACTGGAGTAGGTGGCCATTTCCCTCTCCAGGGGATCTACCTGACTCAGGGATCAAACCCATGTCTTCTGCATTGGCCACCAGGGAAGCCAAAAGTATATGTCACTTGTATAGATTTCATGTATAGTCTATACACATTTTTTAAAAATTGTGTTGCACGTGCTTAAAATGCACAATGTTTTCAGAAGACCAGCAATCATATGCCTGAACAAAGCTTAGGAGTTAAAACCTCTGGCCCATAAGAGATGAAAGCAAGAGGCATTGCAGTGGAGCCACAGTGGTCCACAGCCTGGGCGTTATGAGCACCGGCGTATCTTCCGATTCTGGTTTATTTGCCTTCAGCCATTTTGGCAGCTGCACCAACAGTCTGAGAACTCAATCCATACTTCATAAGAAGGCAACTGGAAGAGAAGAGGGCTTGTGAGGGCATCTTTTAAAAAATAAATGAAATAAAGATGCAGCTAAAAGCTATTTTCTCAGATTCACAAGGTTGACAAGAAAGAAAAAAAAAAGGTTCCAACTCCATGCCGGCGTCGACTAGCCAAATGGTTTGCTCTGTCATGGAAGGCAGCGAGGCTGGCGTGCAATCTAGTGTGTTCAGACTACTGGTACTGCTAAAACCGAGGCCAGATCTGCATTTCCGAAAAGAACTTGAGTTCTTGGGAGAAAAATCCATTTTAACTATTGCAATTATTTTCCTGGAATACAATCCAAAAGAGCAAGGAGCATTTGGAATCAGTTCTGGCTCATTATATTTAGTTGAAGAAATTCAAAATATGGGCGCATCAGTGTAAGACACACCCAGACAGAAATAAAAGGTTACCCAGGCTGGGCAGTGATAAGAGAGTGCCTGCTTGGTGTAGATACTTTTGAAGAGCTCTCAGGAGAAGGATGTTTATGATGATATCAAAGCTGTTTGTGGTACGAATCTTCAGTCTGATATTAATTCTGCCTCACTAATGAAACAAGTGGACTTTCCAGGTGATGCTAGTGGTAAAGAACTCACCTGCCAAAGCAGAAGACCTAAGAGATGTGGGTTTGATCCCTGGAAAGATTTCCTGGAGGACGGAATGGCAACCCACTCCAGTATTCTTGCCTGGAGAATCCCATGGACAGAGGAACCTGGCGGCCTACAGTCCACAGGGTAGCAAAGAGTCGGACATGACTGAAGCAGCTTGGCACACACGTATGCAGTGAAACAAGAAACCTGGAGATAGGTGTGATCAAGAGAATTACTTTTCCTTGTCCAGTATTAAGTTTATTTCTGAATTAAATGTTGCTTATCGTCTTCTATGGGAGAAGGCAATGGCAACCCACTCAAGTACTCTTGCCTGGAAAATCCCATGGACGGAGGAGCCTGGTGGGCTGCAGTCCATGGGGTCAGGAAGAGTCGGAAACGACTGAGCGACTTCACTTTCACTTTTCACTTCCATGCACTGGAGAAGGAAATGGCAACCCACTCCAGTGTTCTTGCCTGCAGAATCCCAGGGACGGGGGAGCCTGGTGGGCTTCTGTCTATGGTGTCGCACAGAGTCAGACACGACTGAAGTGACTTAGCAGCAGTATCCTCTTCTATGTATTCCAAATTGTTCCTTTTCTGTGTCAGCATGTAATTTAGGATCAGAACTGATTTATACGTGAGACCTTACATAAAGTCCTTGCAGTCTATGAGACTTTTAGGGATGTGTGTTTGGCTGGAACTTGGGTATTAATAACAGTAATAGTAACAGCAATATGCATGGAATTGTTACTCTGTAGCAGGTATGACCTGAAGGCTTTACATCCATTAAGTCTCTTGATTCTGACACCAACCTTTGCTTTGGGTACTTTGAGAGAGTTAGTGAAAGTCGCTCAATCGTATCTGACTCTTTGCAACCCCATGGACTGTAGCCGGCCGGGCTCCTCTGTCCATGGAATTCTCCAGACCAGAATACTGGAGTGGGTAACCATTCCCTTCTCCAGGGGATCTTCCCAGCCCAGGGGTCGAACCCAGGTCTTCCACTTTGCAGGCAGATTCCTTACCATCTGATCCACCAGGGAAGCCCAAGAATACTGGAGTGGGTAGCCTATCCCTTCTCCAGCAGATCTTCCCGACCCAGGAATCCTGCACTGCAGGCAGATTCTTCAACAGCTGAGCTACCAGGGAAGCCCTTTGGGTACTTTAGTTACCACCATTTCACGAGCGTTGAACTTGAGGTTTAGAGAGACGAGGCAACCATTCCAAGGTTAGGTAGACGGGAACTGGAAGAGCTGAGCTGCTGCTCCGTGGAGTCTGAGAGAAGCGGTCCTCCACGCACATCCTTTCATGCAGGAGTTCGGTAGCAACTAGCCTTCGGCAGTAGAAAGCTCCCAATGTTTGCCCAAACTGTGACCCTTTACTCACACATCCAGTCAGAGGGAAGAGCCATGGTCTGGGAGCAGAGGGAAGTCTGACTCAGTGAAGGAACTGAAACTGGTAGGTGCGGGCGAAAACCGGATATGAGGCCAAGATGGCGGGAGAAAGAGATCGACCCGTTCAAAACAGGCTGGGTCCAGACTTTCGTGTTTGTCCTTGGAACATGGGAAGCCAATAAAGCATTCAGCGAATTAGCATACAGTTCGCTCTGGAAACAATTAGAAAATGTATCTGAAGTGGAGGAGGCTGAGTGGATGCCAGGAGACCCTTGAGGCAGATTCAGTAGCCCAGGCAGAGACCGAGGGGTCCTAGATTAAGGGGCTGGCGGTGCACGACTGCGCAGTGAATCCCTGGCAGCTCCCACTCTCCCTCCGGCCCAAATTCAGAAGCCAGCTTGCCCTAGTTGTTGGTGTGTTGACGGCCTGAATACGATATCTTGGCTTATGGATAATATTTTTCTATTTCAGTTTTTTTAATGCAATATTTTATTTGTTTTAAATGAAATTCACGGGTATCATTCTTGACCATGATTTAGGCTATTTGAAATTTACAAGAAAGAAAAAAAAAAACCAAACACATGTTCAATTTGGCTTGATGTATAAAGCAAATAACAGAATTAGTAATTTGTTGTCTTGGATTCCTCCTTCCATAACAAAAAAGCAAAAGAAAATCTGGCCTGAAATAACACTGAAAAAGTTAAACCAACACAAAATCATCAGGCTGTTTGCGTTTCTTGAGTTCAACCTGATATATGGCTTCAATATTTTCATAAGGATTAGGGCCATTTTCTATATAAATCTGTATTGCATCATTAGAGTTCAGGTATTTGAAAAGCTCTAGGATAACATGAAATAATTTTGACTTGATAAATTTCCTGTTAGTATTTAATTTGCCAGTTTAATAATATCTGTATAAAGAGCCCATATGTCCAATTTTTCCTAACAGCAAATATACTAGTTTGTCAAAATCTTATGCATTCAAATGTACAGCTTGATTATAAACTATGAGAAATTTAAATGTGGGTTTCACTACTTGTTAATATTAAATAGCCTTAGCCCATGTTCTGACCTCATAGCTGGCCAGATTTTACTTCAGGTATACTTAAACACCCGTTAAAGGAAAGTTTATTGAGATTTCCATTAGGAATGACTGCTACTGGAAAATTTAACTTATTAGACAGACTCTTACAGGAATCAAGCAAGCCAGATTGATCCAGGATTCAAAAAAGTCTTGTTAGTATCCTAGATAAACCAGCAAAATCTTTCTAAATGTTTTTATATTTACATTTCCAATAAGGATTGCTGGAAAGCTAGAAGGTATACTCTTTAAAACCAGGATTGCTAAAATTACTATCATCTAAGACATCTTTTGTTTATAAATGACATAAAAATTGTGCCCAACAGACCAACTAACTAAAATGATTGTATTTGTGATAACAGAAGTGACTCAAGTGAAAGCCCTGGATGAAACAAAGGCAGACTGGATTATGGTCTCAAATTCTACATGTAACTTTGGAGGAACCCCTCTCCTTTTCCTTGTCAGCTGAGTTCTCTGAAAGCCATATGTTTATTTTTGGCCTGTAGGGAATTTAGTGCCACTCACTGTTTGTACAAAGTGACTTAGGTGACTGATTTTTATTAATTACCCTCCGGAAAGAATTTCAAGTCAGACAGAACTTGAGTTTTGAAATTAACGTACATCTCAGCCCCTCCCCCTGGAATAGGAAGATCCTGATAATGGCCTGTGTTCGTTCCAGGCAAGACCTAAGCAACCATACTCGACTTTCCCATGAAACCCTCGCTGGGTTGAAAATTTTACTGACCTAAGGGACATTTACCTAGAAAGTTGGATATATATTCATTGACAGATAATTTATTGTATGTGTATGCCTGCTCAGTTGTATCCAACTCTTTGTGATCCCCATGGACTGTAGCCCACCAGGCTCCTCTGTCCATGAGATTTTCCAGGCAAGAATACCAGAGTGGGTTGCCATTCCCTTCATTCTCCAGGGGATCTTCCTGACCCAGGGATCAAATCCAGGTCTCCTGTATTGCAGGTGGATTCTTTACCACTCAGCCATCAGGGAAGCCCTGAATTAAACTTGGTGTTTTTCATAATAATGTCAGGTCAATGGGGAAAAACTAGAATTGTTCTGGGAAGAGTACAAAATGACTGAGAATCAAGACAACTTAAAAAGTGTTGTGAACACCCCAAAATGGTAAACAAAAAGACAAAATAACTAAGATTTAGACAGCATATTGTAAGAGAATGTTTTGAATCCTTGTATAAAATAGGATTTCTCTTATTTCATATACACTTTGAATACAGTTTCAGTTGCTTTATGATGCCCAGGGCCTGGTAATTGTGAACTGCAAATCTATAGAATGGAGTGAATTTCTTAATAAGAAGTAACAGTTGACAACCTACCAGGGAAAGGTGAAGAGAAAAACTACCCCCAAAATGGTGCAATAAGTGTTAAAGAAAAAATTTAGAAGTTATGGGTCATTTCATAAATGAAAATTTAGCAGTCCTTAAAAATATCACATATAGTATCTGTTTGGGTGGCACCATCCCAAAACAGTCACTCTGGTACCTAGTTTTATATCAAAATATTGTGATCTGGATGAGTTTTCTTTTCTATTAAAACAGTTTTAAATCAATCCGTAACTATTTACCGAGTTTTGAACGTTGCTCTAAGTACTGCAAGTTTCTAAGTATCCTTGGACTTATTCCCATAGTTTCAATGTCACTTGTTAAAAGAGATTCCATTGAAATATGTGATTTGCAATACTCGGGAAAACTTCTAAAAAGTGTCAAATACCCATTCCCCTCTTCCTAAGACTTTTCTATATTTTCTACATATATTAAAAAAGATGTAACAGATCATCCAGAAACATGTTAAAATTCATAATTAGAATAACTGAACAAGTAGGTACATAACTCTAGATACATCTGTATCGGTTGGATCATTATCAATTCTCTAAGTCCTTTTGGGAGAAGATGATGAGGCTTCAGTTAGCAGTGTGGATCCACCATGAAAAGTAGGGGAGCTCATGATGTAACTTTGTTCTGAGGATACAGGACAAAATTCTGAAAGAGACCACTTAGCAAAAATGGATTTCACATATGAAAGGAAGGAATAACCAAAATAATATGAGAAATATAACAAATTTATATATTTAATAACATATACAACTTCTCTCTTCTAAGTCTTCCAACTGTAGTTTTAAATATCTTTTTGCCTCCTTAAATTTCCTAAAAATGTGTTTCTTTTCCATAGTTTGGAGTGGAAGAAACTGGAATCTGCAGGACTTCTTTGATTATGTAAAGCAGCATTGTTGGTTTGCTTAAGATCAAAGAAATAATTTTAAGTCGAGAGAGCACTCTTTGCTCTTGCTTAAAGACTGTAAAAACTGAATACAAATCATTTTATCTTTTTTGAAGCTATCCTGGGGTCACAGAGTCAGACACAACTGAGTGACTAAGCTGTTGCTGCGACTGTGATGCCACAGATTTGGAATATTAGTGAGAATTTGTGGAATCATACATGTTTATTATCAAAATATGATAACATATTTATCTGTTAGGTCTCGGTATTAGTTTTGTGGGCCTGCTGTAGCAAAGTAATATAGACCTGGTGGTCTATATTACAACAGAAGCAACAGAAATTTTATTTCCTTCCAGTCCTGGAGACAATATGGTCAAAATCAAGGAATGGGAAGCAATGGTTTCTCAAGACTTCTCTCCATGGCTTGCAAATGGCTCTCTTTCACTGTGTCCACAAGTGGTCTTTCCTCGATAAGCATCTGTGTCCTAATTGTTTTTTTATAAGGACGCTAGTCATGTTGGACTAGGGCCCTCTGCAAATTGCCTCATTTAACCTTAATGACTTCTTTAAAGATCCTGTCGCCAAATATAGTCACATTCCGAGGTACTGGAGGTCAGGACTTCAACTTACGAATTTGAGAGGGTATAATTTAGCCCATAAGAGTGTGCACAGGAGACTGTGAATGTTAATCTTACAATTAGTGTCAATTCAGGGTTATTTGGTAGATTACACCCTAGCCTTTGGATAATTATATATCCTTGCACTATTTTATCAGACGTTTCTCTCTCAGACCAACTTTGGGGAAATAAAATACACATGAATCCCTCTCTTTCATGCAGTGCCACCGGAAGCAGACGCAGTGTGGACGACTAACCCTGATGGCACCTGAGGTTAGGATGCTGGTGCCCTGCATGGCACATTAACGTCGATGACAACCACTTACCATGTAATCTATCCTCACACTGCAGGGCTCTGAGCGGCGCACGCCAGGAAGACTGAGTTGTGGGGTCCCTGTTGCGTTATTTACCTCTGCTTTGAGCTGTTAAGTCCACCACAGCCATTTAGTAAATTATCAGTTTTCCTATTGGCCTTAAATCGTGCCTAATTAAAAATCTGACCTCCACAAGCTAGTCCTCTTCCTAAAGAGACAGAACATAAACAGGAAAAATCAGCTAATTGCGACAAAAACCGCTTTTGTGGCACTGAAATTGGACCTCAGTGAAACAAATGAACCCACTGGGGATTCCTTAATGAATGTTTAACTGCGAACGGTAGTCGGGCGCTTAAGCAGCTAGGCTGATGGTCCCTAATGAAATCAAATAAAATCAAATAAAAGAATCTGGCATTTTTACTAACCAGATTTCTTGGCACTATGACATGAAGGATAATATATTTCCGAGTAAATAAATATAGGAAAAGTTATACAGGGAGCAGTGAAAACTGACTTGAAACTGCTCAGATTACACTTAGGAAAATACAACCCATGGAAAAACCTCAGCAGTGTGACACATGCCGTTTAATTTCACACATGCATTTCTCTGTCATGGAAGTCACTTGAGGGAATTACTCAATTTGAGTAGTTTCTTTTCTTATTGAAACTTACAAAAAGTACAATTTCCTTATTGTATTTATTATTATTTTCTTATTGAAACCTACGAAAAGTACAATTTCTTTACTTCTCTTTTAAACATCGTGGTTTTTTTGGTCAAAGAATATTTTTAAGTTGACAAACAGTAGCATCACAGTTTATAGTGCTCTTGTGTGATCCCTCGTGGAGTCAGTGACAATTCCAACATGATTCCCTTGCCTAACAGATGATGAATGAATTTTAATGACAATGAAATAGCTCTATAATTTAATTTATTTTCTCATTATATTAATATTAATTTATTATATATTAATGGATTTATCTTATACTATAAACATTAAATATATTTGTTATACATTATGTAAATAATAATAGAAATATTAAAAGGAATTTTAATAAATTGCTATTATAAACAATTTAATGACGTGCACCCACCAGGTGGAGCTAGGACTGCTAATGCTGATGTGTGTGCTTTCCACCTTCCTTGACATCCTGCTAGGCTTAGTTTCCTTTGCATCTTGGTAGGTGGGGATCATATGAAGACTTCTAAGCTATGGAATGTGAGAAGAAGTGATGTATGGCCTCTAGACCTGGGCCCATAAGCATCCTCAAGATCGCCCACGTTGCCCTGGTCTCTCTCTGCTATTTGGTGGATGGTTGTAGAAGTGTATGAAGGAGCAGGGTGTGCTTAGCAAGGATAAACACAGGATCTCCAATCCCTAAATTTACAATATTATAGCACCAGTATTATCTGGGAACCTACTAGAAATGAAAACCAGTGGACCCCATCCCAAATCTACTGAACCAGAAACCCAAGGGAGCTGGACTAAGGATATGCTTTAGCCAGCCCGGTGGGTGATTCTGATGCACTTTAGAGTTTAAGCATCTTAGGTCTGAAGGGAGTCAGTAGGTGGAAGGACCGAGGTCCCTGAATGAATGCGCAAGTGAGAAAGCAATCCTTCCTGCCCTGAGTAGAGACTCAAGCAAGAGATAACTCAATTATGCTAAAATGCTAAATGTTCTGGGCTGGCTATTCTGGAGGTTAACATTATGTGCCCTTCTTAATACACAGTAAAGAAACCTTTGTGCAAAATATGCACCTTGTTAGTTTCAGCACCCTGTTAGATATGGAAACTCCTCACCAATAGAATGTGGGAAGAACTGACTTACGCCACTTCTAGGTCTCGCCCATGAAACGTCCCTGAGATCTTTTATTTGGTGTCTATTTTCAGTTGCTGATTGGCTAGATGTAGAAGACCAGGCCACCCTGGGAGATAAGATTTTTAAAGTCTACATTTTAAAAATGAGGAGGCTGATGTCTAAGTTAAGTGACTTAGCTGAATCACTGCTTTGTTCTACATAGATGGTAAACCCACATACATTGTGTAATATAGAGTTGGCAACCTCATGAAAGATTTTATCAATGAATTTTCAACATGAGACTATTTTTTCTTTATAAATATCAATTTTCCTTTACACTTTTACTTCATTAAATATTTAGTAGTAATAAAGCCATTTATGTATAATTTTGGATGTTTCTATACCACTCATTATTTTTACTTTTTCATGTCACCAATAAAAATTTATTGGAATTTGCTATTTCGCTTAGCACTATCCAGAAACTAACTCTCTCCACATTTAACTATAAGCCATTATTTATTTTACTGAAGTTAAGTAGGCTTTGAAGGCTCTGAATAAAGCTTTATCCCAGTAATGACTTGAAAAAATACAAATATTCATATGATACTTCTAGGTGTTATGGGAAAATCTTGAGTAGGCAAACAGACCGATTTGTGTGTGTGTGTATATGTTCTGGTTCTGCCACAACATACTTGGGCTAATTAAACAAGTCATTTTAGAATGTACCTCTGAACATCTTTAAATGCAGACTTAGGGACTGTGCCAGTTGAACTCTGAAATCTCTCCCACTCATAGACCTATAATTCTGATGCAAACTTCCTAAATCGAGAATCCAGGTAGGATCGGTGATATTGCATTCAACGGTTCAGTGTTTGCCCCTCTCTCTGGAAAAGAAAACAAAACTATTCTGTTATAGTGGGATCCTGAGAATGAGACAAACGACCTTGGTCGAGTCCAGAATAGTAATCCCGAGGGTTGGCTGCTACAAATTATATTACAGGAAGACAGTAAATGCTTCAATTGTTTTAAACATGGTCAGCAAATTAGGAACACTGAATGGTCTCATGACGTGAAAGAGAGCCACTTGGCATTATGCAATGGAGCAATCCTGCAAATAATTTAGAGTCACTATGGTTAAATCCTAAGTCACAGGTTCAAGCTGCAGCTCTCCCAAAGGAGCAAGTTGCTTAAACATCTTTTAAATAATTGTATTAATAATATTCATCTCACTTATTGAGTGTATTGTCATATACTAGCTGCCAGGCTCACATGGGGCAGTGTATGTAAAGGCTGTTTATTCATCATAATTCCTCATACATTTGTGTTTAAGACATTTTCCACTCAAAATCTTAAATTCAGGTAAAAAAAAAAAATAAGTCTGCAAGGGCAGTAGACTCTTCTATTCATTTTAATTATAGAGATCCGATGGGATGGGAAACCCATGTTACTAAATTAATTTAAAACTTACAGTTTATTATTTTCTGAGTGCGTCTAGTACTTGAAATAACTGTTAGCAAATTGTTTTCAAGTAGAGATCCTTTGGGACTGCTTAAATAAATGGTTAAGACTCATTTGAAATTAGCAGTCCTCATTTGCATACAAACAAAATAATGCGTAAAAGCCTTTAAAAACTGTTCAGTGGTATGAATTTAAATTCAGGGCCCTAAGGAACAGTATGTACACCTGTAATTCATGAAGCCTAGCTGTTTACCTGTAGCTCGGAGCCACAAACTCATTTCTTTAAGCAGCAAACTAGTCCAGGAAAATGTATCTTCCAGGGTTTTAGAACCCAAAGCACTTTATCTTAGTCTCTTGGTTTTCAGTTTCAGACTTTTCCCCTGCCTCGCCATCATTGTATGTAAGGTAAGGGTGGAACTGGGAGCTTTGACAAAAGAAGAGTAATAGGATCCTCAGTATAGATGAAATGTAAACTGAAGTAGCTGACCTTCCCATTCACGTAGCACCCATTGGCCCCTCCAACACTCACCCCTTCCTCTCATTGACTTTGTACATTTCTGAGCTTTTAGACTTCAACATTGCAGAAGGAAGGGGCAATCCACCCCTATATTCTTTCCTGGGAACTCCCATGGACAGAGAAGCCTGCTGGGCTACAGTCCATGGGGTCAAAAAAAGAGTTGGACATGACTTAGCGACTAAACAATAATAATAAGCCTTCACCGTATCCGATGTTCTTGGGGGTAGATAATTAGCTGTCAAACTTGGGATTTAATATCAGGCTAGTAGTTCTTCCATCCATTCAATTAATTCCTATTTATTGAACTTAGATTATTGCTATCAGTAGTGCAATGCTATTTAAGGCACTTTCACTGAATTCAAGAGTGACTACTACAGAGGAATGTTTAATGAAGTATGCTAAGGACTACAATAGGAATAAGTTTAGATTACCATGGTAACAAATAAGGACTTCTTAATTTGGTATAGAAAAATTAAAAAATATTGCCTGGAGCGGTATGGTAAGATCTAAGCAAAGATTTGAAAGACAGAGGTTTTTCCAGTATAAGCAGAATCTCAGAGGCAAGAGAAATTATGACTGCAACTGTTCACTGAGGCTAATAACTAACTAAATAAATAGCCTCTATATGAGGGTGAAAAAGGAGAGTGAAAAAGCTTGCTTGAAACTCAACATTAAAAGAACTAAGATCATGGCATCCGGTCCCATCTCTTCATCACAAATAGATGGGGAAAAAGTGGAAGTGGATTTTATTTTCTTGGGCTCCAAAATCACCATGGATGGTGACTGCAGCCATGAAATAAAAAGACACTTGCTCCTTGTAAGAAAAGCTATGACAGACCTAGAGAGCGTATTTAAAAGCAGAGACATCATTTTGCTGACAAAGGTTTGTACAGTCAAAGCTATGGTTTTTTCCAGTAGTCATGTACAGATGTGAGTGTTGGACCATAAAGAAGGCTGGGAGCTGAAAAATTGATGCTTTCAAATTGTGGTGCTGGAGAAGACTCTTGAGAGTCCCTTGGACTGCAAGGAGATCCAACCTGTCCATCCTAAAGGAAATAAGTCCTGAATATTCATTGGAAGGAGTGATGCTGAAGCTGAAGTTCCAATACTTTGGCCTCCTGGTGCAAAGAGCCAACTCATTGGAAAAGACCCTGATGTTGGGAAAGATTGAGGGGAAGAGAAGGGGGAGACAGAGGATGAGATGGTTGCATAGTGTCACCAACTCAATGGATATGAATTTAAGCAAAATCCAGGAGACATTGAAGGACAAGGAAGCCTATCATGCTGCACCCCACTGAGCAGTAAAGAGTCAGTTGCTACTGAATGACAACAATAAGGCAGGTGAGCTGTGAATGCCATCATGAGCATCTTTATAGCAAATGTAGAGGGAATTTAACAGAGAGACAGAAAAGAAGGAGGCAAATGGGAACCGAAGTTGAGACTGGAGTGATCAGCCACAAGCCAAGGTCTACTGGCTTGCAGCCACAAGAAGCTGCAAGGAACATGTTCTCTCCTAGAGCTCCTAAGGGAGGGAGTGTGGCCTTCCCAACACCTTAATTTTGACCCAGAAGTACTGATTTTGGAGGCTTCCCTGGTGGCTCAGTGGTAAGGAATCTGCGTGCCAATGCAGGAGACACAAGTTCGATCCTTGGATGGGGAAGATCCCTTGAAGAAGGAAATGGCAACCCACTCCAGTATTCTTGTCTGGGAAATTCCACAGACAAAGGAGCCTGGTGGGTTACAGCCCATGGAGTTGTAAAGAGTCATACATGACTGAGCAACTAAACAGCAACGACTGATTTTGCACTCTGAAATCCAGAACCGTGAGACAGACTACATTGTTGTTTTAAGCCACCAAATGTGTGGTAACTTGTTAGAGTAGCTATAGGAAAACAATACAGAAACTAATAAAAATCTTTTTTCTCATAAAAAGGAAAATGTAGCCCCAAACTATATCAACACAGGAATCAACATGAATCAAACAACAGAGCCTCAAAGATAAAGTAAAAAACAAATTAACAAAAATACAGAAAATTGAAAAGGTCATAATAAAAATATTAGTGCTTATCTTTCAGAAAGTTAAGCAACTTAAGTGAGATCAATTATCTTGCTGAAAAAACCTACTCTAATAGGCCTATGTAGACTCATATCCAAAAGAAACTCATTCTTTTCAACTGCACATGGAGTAATTTACAAAAATTGTCATGTAATTGGCCACAAAGGAAGTTTCAGTCAGATTATATTATGTGGATCACATTCCTGGCCATAATACAATTCATTGAGAAACCAGCTTTTAAAAGGGAGTTGAAATATAACCTTATATTTAAAAATAAAAATCACCATTCTAAATAATTTATACAGTGAATAATAAAACTTGAAGAAATTGTGGAATTATTTTCAGATTGCTGCTGCTAAGTCGCTTCAGTCGTGTCCGACTCTGTGCAACCCCATAGACAGCAGCTCACCAGGTTCCACCATCCCTGGGATTCTCCAGGCAAGAACACTGGAGTGGGTTGCCATTTCCTTCTCCAGTGCATGAAAATGGAAAGTGAAAGTGAAGTCGCTCAGTCGTGTCTGACCCTCAGTGACCCCATAGACTGCAGCCCACCAGGCTCCTCTGTCCATGGGATTTTCCAGACAAGAGCACTGGAGTGGGTTGCCATTGCCTTCTCCATTTTCAGATTAAATGACAGCAAAAGTATGTAATTCAAGACTTGTGGGAAACAAGCACTTATATGAAAATCTGTATCCTCAATACATTTAATTAAGAAAACAAATACTGAAAATTATTCTGCTAGCATCTATATCAAGAAACTGTAAAAAAAAGAACATAAATAATTAATTTGAATAAGTTTAAATAATATTAACTTAAAATAATAGTTAAAGAAACATAAAACATATACTAAAACTTATAAGGAGCACAAAAGATAAATCTTTGAATGAACTGAAAATAGTCATATTGGAAATACTGATCAAAAAACAATTGAAATAAATATATTAAGATGAAAATAAAATTAGCTATAATTACAAAGAAAGTGAAATGTATATATATGTAATGCTATGGAGAGTTTAATGCCAGGATATTTAAATGCAAAATAAAAAAAGACAATTTCCTAGAAAAATAGAACTTCTCAAAATGATAAAAGAAGAAAAACTAAATATCCAAGTATACATTTAAGGAATGAAATGGACCTACCCACAACCCCTAAAAGTGACCAGGTGATTTTACAGAGGAATTTTACAAAGTTTTCAAGCCATACATAATCCCTAAGTCAGACTATTTGAGAATATAGACTAAATAAATAAATTTGCATGTTTAATTTTACAAGATCAGTGGAAATTCTAGAGATGATTTCCAGTAATAAAATGTAACCTAATAGAAATAATACAATTAAAATGGTTCACCTTATAACCAAATAGTGGTTAAAAAGACAGCAAACCAGCAGTAATAGTTGTAGTAGATGTAGAAGAATAAAATGCATAAAATACAATGCGGCTGCTACTGCTGCTGCGTCGCTTCAGTCGTGTCCGACTCTGTGTGACCCCATAGACGGCAGCCCACCAGGCCCCCCCGTCCCTGGGATTCTCCAGGCAAGAACACTGGAGTGGGTTGCCATTTCCTCCTCCAATGCATGAAAGTGAAAAGTGAAAGTGAAGTCGCTCAGTCGTGTCCGACTCTTAGCGACCCCATGGACTGAAGCCCACCAGGCTCCTCCGTCCATGGGATTTTCCAGGCAAGAGTACTGGAGTGGGGTGCCATTGCCTTCTCCGTAAAATCATAAAAATAGTCTCCTAATAACTTGATACTGAGAGAGACCTTTCATAATCTGAGCAAATTGTATTTAGTAAACATCAATAGGTGTCACCGTTCTTAATGGCAGAATTTGAGAAATATCTATATTAAAGGCAACACCATATGAATCCCTCCTATCACTGATCATTCTACTGGATAGCCTAGCCAGTGAAACTGAAAAATAAAAATAAATAAAAGTATAGTGATTGGAAAAGGAAATGAAAAATAGTCATTTTTTGAGATATATTTCTACATAGGGAACCAGCTCCATAAAATCAATGATAAGTATAGAATCTGTATGAGTTCATCAAGATGGCTAGACATAAGCTCAGCCTATAAAAGTCAATGGCATTAAGAAAGTAATAAATGGAAATTGGTTTATTACATCACTGGTTTTGGACACCAATGGGATTAGACGAAACACTGCCAACATAGAACACTCCTTGGTATTTTTTTGTTGCTGCTGTTATTTTGGAGGATTTGGAAAAATGTCAAAAATTCACTTATAAAGGACAGAGCTAAGGAAATTTAAATGAATTTATTTAAAAAATGATTGATTTGTGAAATTCTGTTACACTCTTAAGAATTATTTTTGGAAAGGTAACAATAGGTGCCACTAAAATTGCATTGCATTTTCCTTCCTTTCAAGAACTCAGTAAGTATTTGTAACAGTAATGCTCATTTCACACAGCTGGAGGAAAGTGTACATTGTGGTCAGCTGAATACCATGACTGCCTTCAGAGCAGTAAATAGCAGTTCATTTTTGGATGCCTCTTTGATCTATTTTAGAGGCTGAACTAATGACTCATGCAGATCTGTCCTTTCTTCTTTAGCAATGGTCCTTTAAATATCTCTGATTTTCTGTGATTAAAATCATCAAAGACTATTGTCTGCAACATTCTAAAGTGCAGAAATATCAACTCATGGAAAATCAAGTGCATTTAATGTGGTGTTCTTAAAATGCCCTAGTAATGACTTTCAAAGATACTTTCCTGATGTATTATTTTTGTTATCGGTAAACAATGACTAAACAGTGAAAATACCATGATGATTACATGCTGTACAAATAAACAGATGTTGTTCTATAATTATTGAGGGCTTTTTTCATGGTCATATTAATTTATAAGATAAAATGTAAGATTAGTCTTAGTAGCTTTCACTTATAAGTAAGTGGTCTTTATAAAATCTTTATGACCATCTCAAGTTATAAAATGCAGATTTTATGCAAGATAGGCAAAAATCTCTAAATGAAACTTATGTATCATTTATAATTTGAAATTATAATTATGAAATATTTTCTTTCAACAATACCAAATAATAGCTTTTAAATACATATTTTAATTTTGTTGTCACTAATTCAATCAGAATAGATAGTATGGGGAAGGCAAGAACCTTGTCTTGCTTGCTGTATTGTCTTGTATTGCTGTTCCCCATGATCCACTCACTGCAAAATTCTACAACCCCAAGTGGGAAGTCATTGAACTTAATGACTAATGATTATGAATTTAATCTCTCTCTCTTTCTTTCTGTGTGTTTCTAGGTAGATAGATAATAGATAGAGGTATGTTTCACAGAATTTTGAAAAATCCTCTTCACTGTACTATATTCCATACTTACACACACACATACATATTATTTTAGATTTGATTCTGTTGTATGGTTTGTCTATTACCATAACACATTACCACAAACTTAGAAACTTAAAATAATGGACCCATTTATCACTTTAGGAGTCTTGTTGTTTAGTTGCTGAATCGCATCTAACTCTTTGCGACCCCATGAACTGCAGCATGCCAGGCTTCCCTGTCCTTCACTATCTCCCGGAGCCCAGGCATGGTTTAAAAGAATGTGCCTGCAAGGCTGCAAGCAAAGTGTTGGCCAGGACTGGTCAAAGCTTGCCTGGTGAATGGTCTGCTTCTAATTTCACTGAGGTTGTTGTTGGAGGAATTCATTCCTTCATGACTTTGAGTCTGAGGGTCCTCACCTCTTGCTACCTAGAAACTTGAAGCTTCTATTAGCCACCAGTATCAAGCAATGGCGTCTTGCCACAAAAGCGTCCTAACACTGGCCAATAACTTCTTCAAATCCAGCAAGAGAAACAGTCTCGAGAGCCAATCTGCTAATAAGATGGAGTCTTAATAAGGCAATCACAGGACAGACATCCCATCACCTTTGCTGTATTTTATCTTTAGATATCCTTGCCCACATTCAAGGAGTTGGGAGATTAAGTCCCCCTGAGAGTCTGTTAAATAAGAAGATGAAATACATGTTCTATTTGAAGTTGGTTGTCTAGGTATTAGTTAGCAAACAACTTCAGCAAAATTGAGTAAAGCATGTAACATGCTATTCTCAAAGACATAGGTACACGTATTTGTTTTATCACAGAATGAATTGGCAAGTCATACAACAATGAATGAGAATGTATAGTCCTATTACATTGGAAAAAAAATCATTGGATTAGATCATTGGATTAAACAAACCAATGTTTTAGCATTGTTACAGCTCTAGGATTTCAAGTCAAATAGGTTTCTACATTCTCCGTGAGAGACAACATGTTTAACATAAGAGCTAATGAAAGGGATGGTACCAGGTGAATTTCCAGAGTTATCAGTTATATCAATGGGCTATTCCTTGTTACCCCTTGCTTTCTAATCTGCATTCTCAATGGGCTTAGAAAGAAACAAAAGACAAAAAACAAAAGGTGTGTCTGTGTGAGCTGGAGGAATAAGGGGAGTGCTATCTCTATGGGTTCAATTTTTAAAAAAATATTTATTCATGTATTTATTCTGTAGGGTCCAAGTCCCCTGTGTGTGTTTGTGAATGCTCAGTGGCTCAGTGCGGTCCGACTCCTTGTAACCCCATGGCTTGTAGCTCACCAGGCTCCTCTGTTTATGGAATTTCCCAGTCAAGAATACTGGAGTGGGTTGCCATTTCCTTCTTCTTGGGATCTTCCTGAACCAAGGATAGAAACTGAATCTCTTGCATTTGCAGGGAGATTCTTTACTACCATGCCCCCTGGGAAGACCAACTTCTGCATGCCTGTATGTAGAAAAAAAAAAAAGAAAGAAAATAATGACAGTGAATTTCAATAGATAATACTTACTATTTGTTCTTTTCATACTGTTCATGGGATTCTCAAGGCAAGAATACTGAAGTGGTTTGCCATTCCCTTCTCAAGTGGACCATGTTTTGTCAGATCTTTTCAAGAAGATTAGAGATACCAAAGGACTATTTCATGCAAAGATGAGCATAATAAAGGACAGAAACTGTATGGCCCTAACAGAAGCAGAAGATATTAAGAAGAGGTGGCAAGAATACACAGAAGAACTATACAATTTCAAATCCTAAAAGATGATGCTGTGAAAATGTTGCATTCAATATGCCAGCAAATTTGGAAAACTCAGCAGTGGCCACAGGATTGGAAAAGGTCAATTTTCATTCCAATCCCAAAGGCAATGCCAAAGAATGTTCAAACTGCCACACAATTGCACTCATCTCACATGCTAGTAACGTAATGCTCAAAATTCTCCAAGCCAGACTTCAACAGTACGTGAACCGTGAACTTCCAGATGTTCAAGCTGAATTTAGAAAAGGCAGAGGAACCAGAGATCAAATTGACAACATTCTCTGGATCATAGAAAAAGCAAGAGTCCCAGAAAAGCATCTACTTCTGCTTTATTGACTACGTCAAGGCCTTTGACTGTGTGGGTCACAACAAACTGTGGGAAATTCTTAAAAGAGATGGGAATACCAGACCATCTTACATGCCTCCTAAGAAATCTGTATGCAGATCAAGAAGCAACAGTTAGAACCAGACATGGAACAATGGACATGGAAGAACAAACTGGTTCCGAATTGGAAAGGAGTACGTCAAGGCTGGTCCCATCACTTTGTGGGAAATAGATGGGGAAACAGTGTCAGACTTTATTTTTGGGGGGCTCCAAAATCACTGCAGATGGTGATTGCAGCCATGAAATTAAAAGACGTTTATTCCTTGGAAGGAAAGTTATGACCAACCTAGATAGCATAGTTAAAAGCAGAGACATTACTTTGCCAACAAAGGTCCATCTAGTTAAGGCTAAGTTTTTTCCAGTGGTCATGTATGGATGTGAGAGTTGGACAGTCAAGAAAGCTGAGCGCAGAAGAATTGATGCTTTGGAACTGTGGTGTTGGAGAAAACTCTTGAGAGTCCCTTGGACTGCAAGGATATCCAACCAGTCCATCCTAAAGGAGATCAGTTCTGGGTGTTCACTGGCAGGACTGATGTTGAAGCTGAAACTCCAATACTTTTGCCACCTCATGTGAAGAGTTGGCTCATTGGAAAAGACCCTAATTCTGGGAAGGATTGGGGGCAGGAGGAGAAGGGAACAACAGAGGATGAGATGGCTGGATGGCATCACTGACTCGATGGACATGGGTTTGGGTAGACTCTGGGAGTTGGTGATGGACAGGGAGGCCTGGCGTGCTGCAGTTCATGGGGTCGCAAAGAGTCAGACACGACTGAGCGACTGAACTGACTGACGTCAAGGCTGTATATTTTCACCCTGCTTATTTCACTTATAAGCAGAGTACATTATGCTGAAATGCTGGGCTGGATGAAGCTCAAGCTGGAATCAAGATTGCTGGGAAAAACATCAGTAACCTTAGATAGGCGGATGACACCACCCTTATGGCAGAATGCGAAGAGGAACTAAGAGCTTTTTGATGAAAGTGAAAGAGGAGAGTTAAAAAGCTGGCTTAAAGCTCAACATTCAGAAAACTAAGATCATGACATCTGGTCCCATCACTTCATGGCAAATAAATGGGGCAACAATGCAAACAGTGAGAGATTTTATTTTCTTGGGCTCAAAAATCACTGCAGATGGTGACTGCAGCCTGAAATTAAAAGACACCTGTTCCTTGGAAGAAAAGCTATGACTAACATAGACAGCATACTAAAAGGCAGAGATTATTTTGCCAACAAATGTCTATCTAGTCATAGCTATGGTTTTTCCAGTAGTCATTATGGATGTGGCAGTTGGGCTACGAAGAAAGCTGAGTGCCCCATAACTCATTACTGGACATTTCATTGCACTCCAAAGAGAAGAAATACAGCTCCACCCACCAGAACACCGACACAAGCTTCCCTAACCAAGAAACCTTGACAAGCCACCTGTACAAACCCACACAGAGCGAGGAAACGCCACAATAAAGAGAACTCCACAAACTGCCAGAATACAGAAAGCTGAGTGCTGAAGAATAGATGCTTTTGAACTGTGGTATTGGAGAAGACTTTTGAGAGTCCCTTGGACTGCAAAGAGATCAAGCCAGTCCATCTTAAAGGAAATCAGTCCTGAATATTCATTGGAAGGACTGATGCTGAAGCTCCAATACTTTGGCCACCTGATGCAAAGAACTGACTCATTGGAAAAGACCCTGATGCTGGCAAAGATTGAAGGCAGGAGGAGAAGGGGGCAACAGAGGATGAGATGTCTGGATGTTATTACCAACTCAATGGACATGAGTTTGAGCAAGCTCCAGGAGTTGTTGACCAACAGGGAGGCCTGGCAGTCCATGGGGTCTCAAAGAGTCGGACATGACTGACTGAACTAACTGAAGTATTTGTTCTGAATTTTTTTTTTTTGCTATTGTTTCTTTGATAATTTTTTTCTCCATTAAAATAATTATCTATTTCTGGGTTTTTTAATGCATACACTCACCTTTGCCATGACTTTTCTCTCTAAATGTCTTTTCTTAGTCTTTTGCATTACATTCTATGGATTTTCTCAATTTTATTTTGCAATCCTTGAATTCACATTTTAAATTTTGATCATTATTATTTTAAATCTTCTCCTTTGATTATTTCTTTTTTAATAATATCCTATTTTTATTTATGAATGAAAGAGCCTCTTGACTCTCCCGGATACTAATTAGTGTATTTAAAACTTAATTTTTCTAAATTATCTTGTTTAATTTCTGTTAGTTTTTCTATTTACCTTGGTCCTTCTCTTTCTTGCTAGGACAACGTCCTTGATTTTCCATTCGTGTTTTAAATTGAGGCAGTAAAACAGCTGACTGGGATCTCTGTAAACACAGGCAGCATTTGGCCAGTGGTCGGCTTTTATTTAGTGAGCAGATGGGAGACTGGTGGTAACTCTGTCCACCACCCACACTAGCTGTTACAATTCTGTTCAGTTTGTTCATCAGCTTCCAAAACAAGTCTACGGTTTTTGCCTGAGGGTAAATTTCCTTCTAGTTCTGTGTACACCAGGGCAGGTGAAAGGGTGGGGGCTGTTGTTAGATAGAGAGCACCAGTTTCTCCTAAGTAGTGAAAGTGAAAGTCGCGAAGTTGTGTCCTACTGTTTGGGATCCCGTGAACTGGATGGAATTCTCCAGGCCAGAATACTGCAGTGAGTAGCCTTTCCCTTCTCCAGGGGATCTTTCCCAACCCAGGGATCAAACCCAGGTCCCCTGTATTGCGGGCGGATTCATTACCAGCTGAGAACCACAAGGGAAGTTTCTCCTAAGTAGATCTTGAATTAGCTTGTTTCCATCCTCATTTCTCATGCTTGCTCACTTGTTTTTTCTATTGGTTTCAAGACTGAGGATACTGTTGAGTCCTAGGATTCTTTCCATCTTGGCTTCTCTTTGGACACACCCTTCTCTATTTGCATCTTCTTCTATTTCATTCACTTATTCATCTCCAAGAAATCTGATGCAATTTCTTTTATGTTCACAGCCACCATCCTGGTTGATTTTTCTGTTACTTATTTATCCAGTTTTTATTCCTTAAACTATTATTTCAAAGTTGTTTTTTCTTTCTTCCTGCCGCCTTTGCTTTTCCTCCTTCCTTCTCTTCCTCAGTCTCTTTTCTGTCTATAATTTCTCTTTTTCTTTCTCTTTCCTTCTCTCTCTCTCCCCTTCCTTCTTTCCCCCTTCTCCTTTTCTTATTTTCTTGTGACAACAAGGAGAGGCAAACATCATTCTCAGTTGGCCATTTTGAATCTTACTATTTGGGGATATTGAGTAATGTATTTATTCCTTCAACATTTTCTTCTGTCAATAAAATGCTGAATATAGCTTCAATGAAATATAATGCTTCATTAAGGAAGTTGTAAAGCTGCTTTAATTAAAAACTTACATATCTATTATAAATATTCAATTTTAATAGTGTTTATTATATTTATGTATAAAAAGTAGTCTATGATTATTTTAGAAAACTCAAAGCATAATGCAATATAATCACTAAAAACCTTAACCTTTATTTTTTTTAAATTTTATTTTATTTTTAAACTTTACATAATTGTATTAGTTTTGACAAATATCAAAATGAATCCGCCACAGGTATACATGTGTTCCCCATCCTGAACCCTCCTCCCTCCTCCCTTCCCATACCATCCCTCTGGGTCATCCCAGTGCACTAGCCCCAAGCATCCAGTATCGTGCATCGAACCTGGACTGGCGACTCGTTTCTTACATGATATTTTACATGTTTCAATGTCATTCTCCCAAATCTTCCCACCCTCTCCCTCTCCCACAGAGTCCATAAGACTGTTCTATACATCAGTGTCTCTTTTGCTGTCTCGTACACCGGGTTATTGTTTAACCTTTAAAGACTAACACTGTGTACATAAATGAAGTGATATAGCAGTGCACAAGTGCTTTTGAAACTTTAACATAGAAATAAATAAACAAGACTAAATTTAATCAGAGTACAGTACAATTACAGGATCTAACATGATGGGTTTATTTACAGACTCAAAAGAATAAATATCATTGCCTTGCAGATATAGAGACCAAAGTGAGAGGGAACCATTGGAACTTGTGGGGCCATATCCATATTAATTATTTCTGTTTCCTCACCCTTTTTCCTTTCTACGAGATACCTTTTTTACAGCCCATAGTATGTATGTCTTTGAAAATATATACGATTCAAGCCTTTGAGAAAATTTGAGGATGTTGTCAGCATTCTTCTCACCTAAAGGGGAAAGCCTAATTTTGAACGTGTACACAGAAAACTTCTGGATTTGCAAGTCATTACAGATGTCTAATTTTTGCTGAAGGAAAATCTTTAATCACAGATCTTTAATCACAGTGAATATCTAATCAATTGGCAAAGTAACTAAAAGTACTGTACCTCAATTTTGTTAAGTTCACGATTTTATTAATCTTGGTGTTGTTACTAGAATAAGATAATGACTAAAATTACCGCTCTGTAAAGTATGCACTACACTGTTATTTTAATAGGAACTTGTGAGGTCAGAGCTAGGTCTAAAGCTAGGAGCTACAGCTCTATAGGATCAAATGAGATGTAATTAAAAAATTCATTTCTTACTTTGCTATTTAATTTTTCATATGTGTATACTTTATCTCTTTAATCAGACCAAAGATGTCCTAATTGATAAATTAATTGTCTTTTTTTCAGTCGCTTTCTACTTTCTGTAGCATACAGACTATTAACCAGGACTCCTTTCATGAAACTTTTCTCTTGCTCCCAAGCATTCTTTGCAATGGGAACTCCCCTTAGCTCTGACCTTCTAAGCCTCTTTCTTTGGTTCTTCCTTTGACCAGATATGGGCTTCCCTTGTGGCTTTGACAGTAAAGAATCTGCCTGCAATACAAGAAACCTGGGTTCAGTCTCTGGGTCGGGAAAATCCCCTGGAGAAGGGAATGGCTCCCTACTCCAGTATTCTTGCCTGGAGAATGCCTGGACAGAGGAGCCTGGTGGGCTATAGTCCATGGGGTTGCAAACAGTCAGAAATGACTGAGTGACTAACATTCTCTTGAACAGATATCTCTTTACAATCCATCATTTTTCTTTTTTGTCTCCTCATTTGGCAAACAGTGATTATGTGATTCACTGACAGATTCAAGTGCCACTGACATGTACATGGTTTATGAATGCACATTTCCATCCTGATTCTACTTCGAGATCTAGGAAAACTATTTCAAAATCCTACTGTGCTTCCAAACACATGCCAGATTCACCATAGCTGTAACTGAACTCAGTACTAAACCTTCTCTCTTTGTCTTCTAGTTTGGACAATTGTGTCATCATTCCTTCTCACCTAGATTAGAAATCTTTGAGCTATCCATTAACTTCCTCCTAGCCTGTACCCTTTCATTTAATCAGCATAGTTGCCAAACTGCCTGTTTCCATTGTAGCTCTTCTTATTTAAGTCTCCTAACTCTTCTAACTTCTTTTTTGTTTTTTGCTGCAATTTATCCTTTGTCTTTTCTGAGAATATGGATTAGATCATGAGTAAGGAAATGGCAACCCACTCCAGTGTTCTTGCCTGGAGAATCCCAGGGACGGCGGAGCCTGGTGGGCTGCCATCTCTGGGGTCGCACAGAGTTGGACATGACTGAAGCGACTTAGCAGCAGCAGCAGCAGCATGCCTACCCTTCTCTGGAAGCTCCATGGTTTCATTGTCTACATCAGAAGTTCTAATAGTTCTTACCACAACAGTCAATTCTGCTTATCTTGAGCACACTAGCGTACATATCATGTACTACAATGTACATGAGTGACACACACACTTCTGTTTGCCAGTAGCAGGTTTTAGATACATAATCGATTGTTAAATATTTGTATTCCTTACAAAGACTGCCACATTATCTTGCTAATAGATCAATTATATTGGCTACTGCTGTTTACGACTATGAACATCTTGGCCTTGGACTTCTTAATTTGAGACTATGAGTTAAGTAAGTAGGACAAATAGAAATAATTGATAGTGTTTGCTTTCTTTTTTGACATTAGATCTAAACATTAAGATAATATGTGGTGCTCTGAGCTTTACAACACAATGACAGAGATGGTCCTCATTTATTAGACCATCTGTTACTATATCACATTGAAGGCAAGGGCAGTTGACTGGGGAGATTTTTACATGAAAGGTTATATATTTTCTATTTCATTTATTCACTTTTTAATTAATGCATTATTTACAGATATATTAAAGTTAAACATTATTAAGGGCACATTTTGATGAATTTTGGTAATTTGTACCACAACTTAACTACGTCCACAGTCAGGATAGACTAGTTCCCTCACCCTACAGTTCCCTCTGCCCCCTTGCTCCTGATCCTTTTTTCCACTCTGGATCCCAGGTGAGGACTTATCTTCTTTCTCACTGTCTAGTTTTGCCTTTTCTAGAATTCCATATCAGTGTAATTATTTGGCATATGATCTTTTATGTTTGACTGTGGCTCAGCTGGTAAAGAATCCACCTGCAATGTAGGAGACCTGGATTCAGTCCCTAGGTTGGGAAGCTCCCCTGGAGAAGGAAAAGGCTACCCACTCCAGTATTCTGGCCTGGAGAATTCCATGGACTGTATAGTCCATGGGTCGCAAATAGTCGGACATGACTGAGCAACTTTCACTTTCATTTTCTTTCACATAGCATCATGTTTGTGAAATTCAACCATGTTTTTACATATATAAATGTAGCATCACTTTTTTTTTTTGAATAGTATTTCATGTTATGGATATACTCCAATTTGTTTATATATTTCCCAATTAATGATCGTTTAGACTCTTTCCAGATTCTAGATGCTACAAATGATGATGCTTTGACAATCCACATACAAGTTTTTTTGGAGACATATGCTTTCCTTCTTTTGAATAAGTACCCAGAAGAAGAATTTCTGAGTCATGTGGACATTCATATTTAACTTACTTGACTGATCTGTGAAAGATTTCCAGTACTGTGTTGAATAAGAGTAGGGAAAGTGGGCACCCTTTTCTTGTACTTGATTCTAAAGGAAAGCTTTGAAACTATCACCATTGAGCTTGAAGTTGGCTGTCTGTCTGTCATATGTGAAATTTACTGTGTTGAAATATGTTCTCTCTCTACCTAGTTTGTTGAGTTTTTATCATGAATGGATGCTGAATTTGTCAAACACTTTTCCTGCATCTGTTGATCATGTGATTTTTATCTTTTGTTCTATCAGTGTGATTTATCACATTCATTGTTGTTTCTGATCATAAGTGGAAAGAATTCAGTCTTCCACTCTTCAGTATGATGTTAGCTGTGAGTTTGCATAGATGCCCTTCATCTGATTAAAGATGATTTTAACTAAGTCCAGTTTATTGCATATTTTTATCATGAAAAGCTTATGTTTTCTATCAAATTATTTTGCTGAGTTTGATCACCATGTGGATTTGTCTTTTATTTTATTACAACTGTGTATTACATTAATTAATTATTGATGTTAATTCAACTTTGCATTCCTGGGATAAATCTTACTTGGTCAAGGTGTATTGTCATGCTTTTTATGCTGCTGGATTTCATTTGCTAATATTTTGCTGACATTTTTGCATCTGTGATCATGGAAGAAACTGACTTGTCGTTTTCCTTTCTTTTATTTTTCTATTTTTGCTGTTATGATGTTACTGGCCTCCTAGACTGTGTTAGGAAATGTTCCCTCTGCTTCTATTCTGCCAAAGAGATTATGGAGAGTTGCTGTCACGTCTTCTTTAAGTGTTTGATAGAATTCTCCATCAAAACCATTAGGGCCTGGGCTTTCTTCTTTGGAAAATTACTAATTATTGATTCAGTTACTTTAAGGTGTGTACTCCTATTCAGATAATCTATTTCACTTTGTGAATTGGTAATTTTGATCTTTCAAAGTATTGGTCCATTTCAGCCAAGTTATCAAATAGTGAGATGAGTTTTTCTTCTTATTGCTTTATTCTTCTTGTGTGTCTCTGGGCTCATCAGTGTGGGACATTGTTTCATTTCTGTCTTTTCTCTTCAGCTAATGTTCTTTCTTACCTATAACAATCTTCACCTAAAGTCAGAAATAACTCATCAAGTAATAGGAACTGAGGGAAATAGGGCTTTAGCATGAGGTTTTAAGTTATCTGGCTAGGAGTAGGGCTGTGTTGAATGATGGCTTCAGAGTCTTCTAGGACCCTGTCGTCATCCCTGTTGCCTTGAAAAAGCTTGGTGTACCCTGACCCAGAGTCTGTGTCTTGTAGCTCTTCCCACTGCAGTGCCCTGTTACTACATTGAAGACCTGTGTGTATGGAAGTGAGCTGTTTGGGAGGGAAGGCCTTCTCTAGCCTTTTATGGGCCTGTGCCCCTGAGCTGTGACCATCACCCAGTCCTCCCCTGGCTCTTGTTTCTTGAGGTGAGACAGAATGGAGGGAGGAAACTGGAGTCCCAGAAATGCCTTTTCTGCGTGTGGAATACGGCTCAGGTAAGGATGCATTCCTTGTCAAGTAGATCGCTGTTACGGAGAACACTCTTGGCATAGTTCATCAAGTTTGCATTTCCTCTAGCCAAAGCCGTGAGAACCTTTTTTCTTGGCTTTTAAAAAATGTGAGAATCTGGTGGCGTTCCTTGAGGTCAAAACCACAAGAGAGTTTAGCACCCCTCTGAAACTGCAGCCCCCAGGAATTTCTCAATCCAAACTCAGTCCCCAACAATTCATTAAAAAAATTATTATAAAACTGTTTCCGCCTTTCATAACACCAGCAGCTTCTCTTCTGGGGCAGCTTATCTTGGCTGTGATGCTCTAGCCTCATCTGTCTTTCTTGATTCGGGGGTCGTAGTTTTCCCTGTTTCTTTAGTTCTCTGAGGGATCTAAAAAAAGTTGGTGATTTTCAGTAATTCCAGCCTTGTCTATGGGGCTTCTCTGGTGGCTCAAATGGCAAAGAATCTGCCTGCAATGCGGGAGACACAGGCTTGACCCCTGGGTTGGGAAGATCAACTGGAGGAGGGCATGGCAACCCACTCCAGTCTTCTTGCCTGGAGATCCCACAGACAGAGGAACCTGGCGGGCTTTGCAGCCCCATGGACTCACAAAGAGTCAAACATGACTGAGTAACTAACACTTTTCACTTTCCTGCCTTTTCTTATAAGGCCAGGAATAATAACTACCAAGCATTTTATATGTTAGAACTGAAACGAGAAATACCAGTCACGCATTTTTACTTCCCCAGCTCTGAAACTTCAGTTATTTGTGTGTTCGATTGTTTGCTATTGTCTCCCAGCACTTGGGGAAACTATATTTTCATCTCACTTTCCTGAGTGTGCTTTTATTTCACTTGCACCTTTGTATTTTTGTTTCATTTTTCCTTTTTCTTTTGTATCAATTTGGATCTTTTCTATTGACTTATTTGTACATTCACTGAATCTTTCCTTTGCTCTGTCCATCCAGTTGACAAAACTATAAGAGAGAGTCTTCATTTTTACCATTTTATTTTAATTTCTTTCATTCCCATTTGACTCCTTTGTTATATAAGTTTCAGCTCCATGCAAAATTTCCTGTCTTGCAATCGACATTCTCATATATTTGGTTTCATGTGAAAGTTACCTGAAACTGAGTGCATTGTCAGAAAGGATAACTAAGTTTATTGAGGGCATACTATTTATAACATTTCTTTTTTAAAAATAGTATAAATATTGTGTTTTAATTAATAATTTATAAGTACAACTTTAAAAATTACATAATAATTATACAGAAAATCAACATTAGACTTAAATTGTAGAAGTGGGTAAAAGATATTAAGTCTTTGGATGGATAAAAACTGTGTATGCGCTCTAACATTTTTTCAGGAAAAACTGGTCATTTCTGTTCAGTAGAGACAGATTTTTATAGTTAAAGGAATGGTGAAAATTTTCTGCCTTTGAGGCAATTGTAAAAATGTTTTAATGTGCCTCAGCTGGAAATTTCTATGTTTTGCCAAATTAAATAATCACTTTCTCCCTGCAAAAATGTCTTCTATCTTGGAAATGGTTTGAGAATAGCGTATATTTTAAAACTGTGCTAAACATTTAACAATTTTACTGTTTGGCATGAAAATGCTGACTTTTAAAATCTCTGCCTTAACTACCAATGTGAGAATTCCTATAAATAAAATAAAGCAGAAACAAACAAACAAACAAAACCCTAAATCAGTATAGCTTGTGGGTGGGGTCTATAAAGATAATATACTTCAGCTTATTGTAGGGAACAGTTAGTTGATTATGCCTCATCCCTGAAAACTTTTTAAAGCAAGTTTTATTTCCCTTCCTCCTCTGGTAGAATTTAAGAAAATAATATTTTTAGAATACTATCTGCTGAAGGTTCAACTTAGATTTTAATTATGATTTATTTTCTGTTTAACCAAATAGTATCAAACTCACCACTCTCAAATGGGTCTATATGTGATTGCATTCTTTTCCAGATGCTTTTCTGATTTATTCTAAAATTAAAAATCAGATTCTTTAAGGTTAATTATGAAACTCATAAGAATTTTTTCTGGTACTAATATAATCTGATAACAGATATCTAAAATGTCTTTTAAGATTGTATCCTGACCACGGCACACCTACTAGAATGGCTAAGGTCCAAAGCACTGGCAGCGCCAGTGCTGACAAGGATGTAGAGCTACAGGGACTCTCATTCACTGCGGCTGGGAATGCAAAAGGTACAGCCACTTTGGCAGACAGTTTGGTACTCTTATAAAGCTAAACGTACTATTACCATGCACAATTCAACAACCAGACTCCTTGGTATTCGCTCAGAGGACCTGAAAATATATTCACACAAAAAGCTGCACACAGATGTTTATAGAAGCTTAATTCATCATTCTAAACCCTGGAAGCAACTAAGATACTCTTCAGTACTAGGATGGATAAATAAATTGTGCTACATCCAAATAATGGAATAATAGTCAGTGCTAAAAATAAATGAGCTTCTCAGGTGACTCAGTGGCAAAAGAATCTGCCTACCAATGCAGAAGATGCAGGTTTGATCTCTAGGACGGGAAGATCCCCTGGAATAAGAAATGGCAACCTGCTCCAGCATTCTTGCCTGGAAAATTCCGTGGAGAGGAGCCTGGCAGGCTAAAATCCATGGGGGTCACAAAGAGTTGGACATGACTGAGCACACACACAAAGATACACACACACACAAATAAATGAGCTATCAAGTGATGAAAAGACATGGAAGAAACATAAATGTGTATGACTAAGATAAAGAAGACAATTTGAAATAGTACATACTGTGTGTTCAATCGTATGACATTCTGTGAAAGGCAAAACTATGGAGACAGAAGAATTGATGTTGCCAGGGGCTGGAGTAGGGGATGGGATGAATAGGTGGAACGCAGGATTTTTAGGGCACTGAAAATACTCTGTAAGATACCATAATGATGAATATATGTTGCTATACATTTGTCCAATCTTATAGAATGCGCAACAGTAAGTTGGCACTATGAGGTAACCCCTGGACTTTGAGTGATTAGGACTTGACTCCTTGGAGGCTCAGTGGTAAAGAACCCACCTGCCAATGCAGGAGACGTAGGTTTGAACCCTGGGTCAGGAAGATCCCCTGGAGAAGGAAATGGCAACCCACTTCAGTATTCTTGTCTGGGAAATCCCATGGACAGAGGAGCCTGGTGGTCTACAGTCCATGGGGTTGCAAAGAGTCAGACACGACTGAGTAACTGAACACACACACTCACTCACACACTCTCTGTAGAGTCAGACACTACCGAAGTGATGTTGTACACAAGCATGCACATTTATATTATAGACAGAGGCAGTGAAGGAAACTAGAGTCTAATATAATGGCTTTAAAAATGCTTACATGTCTCTTCTCTTGGCAGGCAACACATTGACCACTGTCTCCAAAGGCAGGTTTGTAACATCTGAATTCCAAACGCAGGTAAGTACATATCATCCATCATGAGCCCCTTCCCATTTGTGTGTAGAAAAATGAACTTATCCTTTAAAGCTAGTCAACAAGAGCCTTATGTGGAAAGAATTTGCACATGGATTTATTTACGTATACTTTATTCCATTTATCTATGAGAAATTAATATTGAGTGTTTTCAAGTGAAGATCAGGAATATTTTATTTACTAAAAATGTAAAATAGATTAAAGAAAACATTAAGCTGCTTAAAGAAAACATTTTTTTCCAGTGGAAATGGTGAACGTAATACATGTATTATGTATATGTCAATCTGCAATATAAATGTATTTTATATATAAATGCATATCCATATCATACAAAATCACAGAATGTTAAATGTTTGTATCTGCATAGCTCACATTCAGATATCCTTCACTCACCTTTCCGTCCTGTTTGGAAATGTACCCCCTCATTTATACAGGCATTTCTAAGTTCACTTTCTTGTTCAACTTTTCCTTTTCCCATTACAGTTCTCATCTATTATGCTAAACAATGTACCTGTTTATTACATCTGTTGATTACAATTTCTTCCTGCTCTAATGTAAGCTTCATGAGAGAAAGGCTTGTTTTATTCAGTGATGCATGTCAATCGTCTATAGCAGCTTAACATGTATAGAGTGCTGTGCGTAGTTGCTCAGTCGTGTCCTACTCTGTGACCCATGAACTGTGGCCTGCCGGGCTCCTCTGTCCATGGGGATTCTCTAGACAAGAAAACTGGAGTGGTTGTCATGCCCTCCTCCAGGGGATCTTCCCAACCCAGGGATCGAACCCGTCTCCCACAGTGCAGGAGGATTTTTTTCTACCATCTGAGACACCAGGGAAGCCCAAGAATACTGGAGTGGGTCCCTTCTCCATGACAACTTCCCTACCCAGGGATCGAACCCATGTCTCTTACATCTCCTGCATTGGCGGGCAGGTTCTTTACCTCTGAGCCATCTGGTATCTATTAAAAGCATGCCTCCCTGGTGACATCTAAATAGTACCCTCTTTACATTTTTCCTGCCTTTACATTATAATTTTATTTTACTTATCTGATTATTGCCTGTCTTCCTCACAAGAATATAAGTTCTATGAAGGCAAGAACTTCATAGGTTTTGTCCATCCCTGTCTCCCCAGTGTTAGCAAAAATATACTTCACAGAGTTAGGTGCTCAAGTGATAGTTGTTAAATCAGTAAATGAGAGAAAATAAATAGCACAAGGAGGGAGTGTCCTTTAAAGGGCATTTGGTGGCCTCCAAAGCCCCTTTTCACTTTGCAGCCCCACTCTAAGGAAGACGCTGAAAAACCTTGGTCCTGAGTATTTAAAATAATAAATACCTTTTTCTGAAAAACATTTTTATCTTTCCTCTAAACATCTCTATAATATGAGTTAGAATTCTATTATCTTGTTTATTATGTCACATTACAGAATTTAATACTTTCATGATTACACACTTATTTTTCAGAAATTACCGAATTTTTAAGTTGGTTTGTTTTTGAAACACTAAGTTGAGTGTTGGGCTTCCCTTTGTGGCTCAGCTGGTAAAGAATCCACCTGCAATGCAGGAGACCTGGGTTCGATCCCTGGGTTGGGAAGATCCCCTGGAGAAGGGAAAGGCTACCCACTCCAGTATTCTAGCCTAGAGAATTCCATGGACAGTCCATGGGGTCACAGAGTCAGACACGACTGAACGACTTTCACATTCACACATTCACATTCAAGTTGAATGTTAATATGAAAACCCAAGATGTATATACATATGTTGCCTGAGAAAAAGGAAGAATGGGGACAACTGCAAAAGAGGCAGACCTGAGAGGGTGGAATAGAAAAGGTCAGCATTTCAATTTAGACGTGTTAAGTTCAAGGTGTCTTTTAAAGATTCAAGTAGGTATGAAAAGGATACAGTTGGCCATAAAAGCCTGGAGTGCGGCTAGAGGTCTTAGCTGAATGCATAAAGTTTGTAGTCGTTATTACATAAATATTTAAAGCCATAAGAAAGGAGGTAAATGTGGGCAGAGACAAGATATCTGAAATTGAGCTGAGATTCTCCGACAATAAGCAATTGTAATGATGGAATTTACCAAGCAAGGATTATGATGAGGATGGATCAGAGAAGTATAAGGGGGGCAAAAAAAAAGTAGGCAGCTGTGGTGCCCTAGTCATCAAATAAAGGCAAATATCTGAAATGCTTGTATTGAAATATGTTGTTTTTCCACAGTTTTAAAAATTGTTTTTAATTCTATTTTTTTAATTGTAAAACTAATAGGCACATGACAAAAATATTAGAAAAGAGAAGAAAAATTCATTCATGTTCAAGTTCAGAGGAATGTGAGTAGAGATTTGTTGGAAAACCTTAGCCATTACTAGCTAAGCTTAACTCCTTTCATTCTGTTTCACTTTATGCATATCCCTAAATACTGAACTAATACATGTATAGATTTTTATCAAGCCTATTCATTTTACATTAAATCATAAGCATTTAAAACATGACTGCTTATTGACTAGTATTTTTAACTTTTTATTGGATATCACTGACATATTATTCATTTCAGGTGTAGACCACTATTTTTTCAAAATAAAAAAAAATCATCCATTGAGGATCAAATTATACTTTTTAGTCTCATATGGGTGGATTTTCATGTTTTTCAATCTTTCAACCAAAGTGTCTGTTTTGTGTCTCTCCTCCAGCCGTTTCCTGGGAGGCAGTGGGCTCCTGCCTTTGTCTGAGTTCCCTTCCACACCCCCAGAGTTTGACTGTGTTCCCTTCTCCTCCTCCGTCAATGGCTTACAGCATCTGTTTTGTAAGAACTATCCAGAAAAATGGGCGGGATTTACACCTGTATCCTCACCAACGCCAATCACTTTCTTCACTGCCCGGTCCTCGTCTTTCTCCTGAGCATCTGGTCAAGGACCTTGGAATAAAATCTTGCAAGTAAGTGCAAACTTGCCGTGTGCCTAGGACCCTTAGCTATTCCAAACTAACACACTAGCCCACTCTTGGCATTTAAGTAGTCTTTAAATATTTTTGCTTATTCTTTTTGCACTCACTCCTCTAAAAGTTGCCTTTCTCTCCTGTTGCAACTGAAGTGAGACAGTTCGTGTGTCCTGTCTCTCTTCGACTGGGTTTAAGGCATCTTTGGGGAAACCCCTGTGGCTCAGCGGTAAAGAATCCGCCTGTAATGCAGGAGACGCAGGAGACTCGGGTTGGATCTCTAGGTCTGTAACATCCCCTGGAAGAGGAAATGGCACCCACTCCACTATTTTTGCCTGGGAAATCCCATGGACAGAGGAGCCTGGTGGGCTATAGTCCATGGGGTTGCAAAGAGTCAGACACGACTAAGCAGCTGAACACACACACACACACACACACACGCAGACATATACAATCACACATGCAGTTTTGAGCTTGGTTTACTTCATTGCCTAAAGAATCTGCTCTTTAATGAATTCAAGAAAAGTTAGAATATTTAAATAATCTAGCTTTTCCTCCTTATTATGTTCGAAGTAATGTTCTTTGCAGCTTTCCATCCCTAGACAGAAATGGGGTAGTATCTAAATCACTCATCTGACCAATATTTTTCAAGCTCTACTAACAACAAAGTCATTATACTAAGCCTCGTTGTGGGTACCCAAAGATGCATAAAATCATGGTGGAAAAGTAATATTCTTCTCACTAGCAAGTGTAGTTTGGAGGAATGCCAGCTTGCTTATTCCACTGGCAAACCTGTTATCCCATTTGAGGTCCAGGACTTCCCTGGTGGCTCAGACGGTTAAGCGTCTGCCTACAATGCAGGAGACCTGGGTTGAATCCCGGGGTGGGGAAGATCTGGAGAAGGAAATGGCAGCCCACTCCACTATTCTTGCCTAGAAAATCCCATGGATGGAGGAGCCTGGTAGGCTACAGTCCATGGGATTGCAAAGAGTCCGACACGACTGAATGACTTCACTTTCATTTATTCCTAAGAATGGGTTCTAAGTCTAGAGATCCTTGGTTGCTTCCTAGACTATATCAGATGAGTAACCACTACCATATTACTATTTTGCCTGTTGAAGACACTCCAGTTTTTTGCCTGTTGAAGACACTCCAGGCTTCCTCTTTGCTCTTTACTTCCTCACTCCGCTGGCCAGGTAAGAGCCAGAGGGCTTGGAGGAGACTAAAATAAAATCTCTGCAAGGTGCTGGTACATGGAATGTAATTCTTCCTAGGACAGTGCCTCACAGCTATTGGATTTTTTCCCACAAGTTTAGCTACTTCATGTTTAAAATGAGAGAGCTGAACTTTCAGAATTCTATCCAAATGGCAATCTGTGACTCTAATTTTGTTGTCTTTAGCAAGGAAGTTGAATTATGATTTAGAGCTAGAAAATAACATAGAAATACAAAATCTAAACTTATTGCTGAAAAAAATGAGAAAACTGACAAAAGAAAGTTAAGTGATTCCCCCAAGCCTACATAAATGGAAAAAAATCACAGAGAAGAACAAGGTTTAAGTCCCTATTCCTTGACCACAAGGAAGGTGCAAGAGAGTGGTGCCTACAGTGATGAAGGAACCGTGTTTGAATCCTGTGTCAACGCTTCCTTACCTTTAAAACCTAAGCAATGTGACTCAAACTTTTAAACATTCTATTTATTCTTCTAGGAAATAGAGACAACAATAACAGTATCTGCTTCCTGCAGTTGAAGTGAGCATGAAATGACATTATTGTTGAAAGAGCTTGACCAAGTGTTTTCAATAAACACACAAGAGTCTTTCAAACAGTAAAAGGGTCTTTATGGCATTACTGTATGGACTTCAGATGAATAAGGAGGGGGAGAAACTGTCAAATCAATAATTCTTTGCAGCGTTCTGAACAGAAATATGTGGCATTGTCTCATAGGCCTCGCCGAGTGAATTCTGGAGGAAGGGGTTTCTTGTGACTTCCTTTTTCTTCTTAACACTTTGCTGTACTCTGAATTTTTTTTTTTTTTTAGCATGTGCTATTTCAAAACTGAACAAAAATAATGAAAAGTCTAAAGAGAAAAAAATTATATCCAGGAAGGTCAGGAAGTACATATGTTGGTTGTTCAGTTGTGTTCGACTCTTTGCGATCCCAGGGACTGTAGCCCACCAGGCTCCTCTGTCCATGGGATTTCCCAGGCAAGAATACTGGAGTGGGTTGCCATTCCCTTCTCCGGGGATCTTTCCCACATAGGGATCAAACCCACATCTCCTGCATTGTAGACAGATTCTTTAACAGGAGTAGGTGGCAAACTTGGCTTATGTCATTATTCTGAAGGGGTAGCTTTTAAAAACAATTCGTTAACGAATTAGCAGAGCTGTTTCCAAGTGTGTGGGAGGTGGTATTGTTCTGAAAACATTGCAACCCTTTAGATGAGAGTACAGGTGTGTTTGGGGAATGAAAAATGGAGAAACAGATATAGATCCAAGCTACAGCAGAGTAACTGCAGAAGAACTCATATTTTTTTTTTTTCTCCAAGGATTAGTTGTGGTAGCAAGCACTGCCAGCTTGAGTTTCTAAAATTTATTTTCTAGCCAGTGCTATAATTTGTATTCTTGTGTATTGACCGAGAACTGCTTCATTCACTGAAGCTCCCCACGGCGTGGAGCGGCCGGCCCTGTGCAGTGCCCGCTGCGGTCCCATAGATGGCAGCATTTCACAAACAACGCCCGCGCCGAGCCTGGGGCCCTTCCTGCTCTTTCCTCCCAAAGAGAAAACAGCTCCATAATCTGTTGACAGGATTAAGGACCCCTGTTGTTTTACAGGAAGTAAATAAATCCTTATGGTATTCTGGAAATCTCAGAAGTAGATGAGAAATTGTTTATCCTATGGTAGAGGTATCAAATGAATATTTACAGCGTTTGAAACAATTACCTCAGATTGATGTGGACTGGTGTTAAAAACCCAGCCTGTTTGCATTATCTGGTTTAGAGTATCTGCTAAACTCTTGCACAGTAGGTTTGCGTTCTGTGTACAGAATTTCTTGCTTGTATGAGTGGATGTGCTTGGTCACTGAGTCGTGTCCGATTCTTTGTGACTCCATGGACTGTAGCCCACCAGACTCCTCTGTCCATGGGTTTCTCCAGACAAGAACACTGGAGTAGGGTAGCCATGCCTTCCTCCAGGGAATCTTCCCAACCCAGGGATCAAACACAGGTCTCCTGCATTGCAGGCAGATTCTTTACCATCTGAGACACCAGGGAATAGTGAACACATTTGCTTTTTAAATTCAGATGAAGCATTTAGAAATTAAAATATGGTCTACTGTGTATGTAGTGTGAGTGAGTGTGAAGTCACTCAGTCGTGTCCAACTCTTTGCGACCCATGGACTGTAGCCCACCAGGCTCCTCTGTCCATGGAATTTTTCAGGCAAGAGTACTGGAGTGGGTGCCATTTCCTTCTCCAGGGGATCTTCCTGACCCAGGGATCAAACTTGGGTCTCCCGCAGTGCAGGCAGACGCTTTCCCCTCGGAGCCACTGGGGAAGCAGATCATTGTGTGAAACCGACACCACACGGCATTATAAACTTTAGGAACACAATAAACAAATAAAAGATCACAGTTCAAGTGGAATTTGCGTGGTTGTATCCAGCTCTTTGCAACCCCATGGACTGTAGCTCACCAGGATCTTATGTCCATGAGATTTCCCAGGCAAGAATACCGGAGTGGTCAGCCATTTCCTTCTCCAGGGATCTTCCCAACCCAGGGATCGAACCAGGGTCTCCCACATCGCAGGCAGATTCTTCACGATTGAGCCATCCCCCAACCTAGGTTTCCGAATCACGCCAGACAGTGGTAGTTCAGAGTTCTAACACGCATCTAATTCAAAAAATAATAGACAAGCCCTGCACTGCTAGGCACTTTGTGAGCATAACCTCACTGAATGCCTTACAGCAACTCTAAAAGGTAAGTGTGTACCATTGCTTTTGCTCCTCATCCTTTGGATCTGAAAGGTGAGCCGCAGGTGTTAAGCACCTTGCCGAAATGCAGAGCCAAGCCCCAAACTCTGAATTCACAAATTCAATAACAGAAGATAAATAGTTTCACAGTAGGTATGTGTAAGTACAAGTTTATCTTTCACTTTAAAACTCACTGAAATTCTCAATTTTAGATAGTATTTAAGGTAAACATTAAAAAAGTACTCATGGGTAAATCTAGAATATTGATGCTGCATTAAATGCTTTTAGTTAGTATTCTTAAATACGTCTCTTAAATAATTCAGAAGTGACACAGAACAATCATCTCAATCCGTCAGTGGTCTACACTCGGGCGTCGATTCAGTGTTCTAGTCAGGTTTTCCACTGCCCTAGGGTAGGGTGCATTTTTGGTTTTTTTTTTTTTTCACTCCTAATTTGGACTGCAACTTCCTTTACTCTATGTGTTCCAGAAAGCTAATGATTTTTTAAAAGTGTGTTTGATTTGTGGTTATAATGCACTACTAACTCATTTCCATTTTGAGCACAGCACAGACATTTTCTTATTGTGAAGATAAAGATTTCCAGGAAGAAAAAAATAAAAGTGATCTTGTAAGTGATAGTCTCTAATACAATATCAGATCTGTAACAGCACAACTAATCTGTAAAGGTTTCACCAGGCCTCAAAGTACAATTTTTATTTTAAATTCAAGCATTTGAAATGTTGAATATCATTGCCATTTTGATTTTCATGAAGAATAATTGGATTAATTGACCTTAATAACCAAAGAGACTTATTAAGTACTGGATATAGTAATAATTCTGACTCCGTTGGACTTCTCAATTGTCTGGTCTTCAGTTGGGTAAAATGTGAAAATAACTATTTTATTTAGTGGTGGTAAGTGGTGGTGAATATAATTGTTTGTGTAAAAAAGAAAAAAGTGGGGAAAAAAAAAAAAAGGATCCAGGAGAGGCTTCAGAAAAAACCTGGGTCCAAAGGCAGATCCATCTTGCTTACCACCCCTCACACCTGACTCTTGTTTAGTCCCTAAGTTGCGTCCTACTCTTTTCCACTCCATGGGCTGTAGCCCATCAGGCCCCTCTGTCCCTGGGATCTCCAGGCAAGAGTACTGGAGTGGGTTGCCAGTTCCTTCTCCAAGGGATCTTCCTGGCCCAGGGATCGAACCCACATCTCTTGTGTCTCTTGCGTTGGCAGGTGGATTCGTTCCCACTGAGCCCCCTGGGAAGCCCACACCTCATTATATCCTGTCCTTGTGCAGCTTCCCGAGGCCAGTGAAGCTGCCGATGACCAGTCAGTGCATAGAGGCCGGTCCAGATGTTGCCCATTGTGCGTATTAAGCTTGACAGGATTCATTTAGCAGCCAAGTGTAGAGAGAGCATTGCAGGCTCCTGTAGCGTTGGTAACATAATTCAATAATACGCAATAACAGTGATAAGAAGGTGATGAAAACCTCACCAGTAATTGCTTTTTTTTTTTTTTGGTTTATGATAAATACTTTTGATGCTTTAAATACTGCTTGAGGAAATTATAGAAAACAATGAAATGCTAGTCTAAAATATAACACTCCTCAATGCATTTTTTAATTATTGTGGTAAGGATACATAAGATGTTCTCTCTTAACAAAGTGTTCAGCATACAGCGCAGTATTATTAGGCACATGCTGTTCAGCAGATCTCTAGAACTTTTCCTCTTGCTTAACTGAAACTCTATACCCTTTGAACAACAACTTCGCACTCACCTTGGCCCCGGCCCCTGACAGCCATCATTCTACCTTCTGCTTCTGTGAATCTGACTATTTAAGAGAACTCAAACAAGTGAAATTGTGCAATATTTGTTCTTCTGTGACTGGCTTATTTCACTTAGCGCAGTGTCCTCAAGGTTCATCCGTATTGTCACATTTTGCAGACTTTCCTTTATAAGGCTAATACTGCATTGGGTTGGCCAAAATGTTTATTCAGGTTTTACCATAAGATGTCACAGAAAAACCCAATAGAACTTTATGGCCAACCCAATATATGTACTGGAGAAGGCAATGGCACCCCACTCCAGTACTCTTGCCTGGAAAATCCTGTGGATGGAGGAGCCTGGTAGGCTGCAGTCCATGGGGTCGCTAAGAGTCGGACACGACTGAACGACTTCCCTTTAACTTTTCACTTTCATGCACTGGGGAAGGAAATGGCAACACGCTCCAGTGTTCTTGCCTGGAGAATCCCAGGGATGGGGGTGCCTGGTGGGCTGCCGTCTATGGGGTCGCACAGAGTCGGACACGACTGAAGCGACTTAGCAGCTTAGTAGCAATACATGTATACCAGGTTTTCTTCACCCGTTAATTTGTTGATGGTTAGTTTTTTTCCAAATCTTAGCTATTGTGAATAATGATGCAAAGAACATGAGACTGAAAATACGTGTTTGAGATCCTGATTTCAGTTCTTTTGGATAAAAACCCTAACGTGGAATTGTTAGATCATACAGTAGCTCGATTTTTTCATTTTTTGAGAAGCCTCTGTACTGTTTTCCATAGTACCATTTTACATTTCCACCAACAGTGTGCAAGGATTTCAGTTTTCCTACAACCTCACCAACATTTTTTTGTTTGTTTGCTTATTTCTTGGTATTTTTATAATGACCATCCATTTAATGGATGTGAAGTGATATGTCATTATGGTTTTTTTTTTCTCATGATTAATGATTGTGAGCATCTTTTAATGTACTTTTTCATATATCTGTTGGCCATTTGTATATCTTCTTTGGAGAAATTTCTGTTCAAGTCCTTTGAGCATATTTGATTATGCAGCTTTGTTTTCTTTTTGCTATTGAATCTTAGAAGTTTCTTCTTTATTTTGGACAATGACTCCAGAGATATTTGTTGCAAATATTTTTTCCTTGTCACTCCATTGATTATTTTGTTTACTGTAATCCTACTTGTTTATAGTTGCTTTTATTGCCTTGTTTTCGATGTCACGTTTTAAAAAATCATTGCCAAAGCCAATGTCATGAACCTTTTCCCTTATGTTTTCTTCCAAGAGTTTTACAGTTTCAGGTCTATTTTTAAGAGTTTAATCCATTTTAGTTGATTTCTGTGTATACAGTGCACTTTTTAAAGTCACCATTCTATTTTAAACTTTAGCAGTCAATCTTACATTTGCAACAAAATCTATACACACTATCCCTTTAAAACTGTATCTCTTGACTTTTGAAATACATGCAATTAAGAATTTGCTTCAATTATGACTGATTCACGTTGTTGTATGGCAGAGACAAACACAAAAGTGTAAATCAATTTTCCACTAATTAAAATATCTTTTAAAAATGAAGAAAGGGGGGAAAAAGAATTAGCTCCAATAGCTATAAATAATTATCACTGTTTATAAAGCAGACATCAGTATTTTGAATTGCCTCTTTGAAATCATGTAATGACATATAAATACGTGATAAGTGCCAATATTTTTGAAGGAGTAGTATATTTTTCAAAAGTAGGGAACAAGATTTGTCTAAAAGTTTAGAAAGATATAAAAGATACATTTTTTTTCAGATATCATGTAATTTTTACAACAAACCAAATTAAAATGTAATAAGAATAACACAGACCCTTGAGAAACACTTCATTGAATATGATATAGGTTTTCACCTTTTTATAAGTCTTTGTGTAAGTGCATTAAAAATAAGGAGACTGATTAAGTCTGAAAATAAGGTCACCATAGCCAATATCTATATATCTTTGTTATTCTGTCTTAGGTTAGACTCTTTTGCTCCTGGGTCGAGGCCAGTGTTGTTTCCTGATATGGGCTTGTTACTCTGCTTTACAGCAGGCTTTAAGGTCAGCCTGTTGGCTTAGAAATATTGCTGATCCTGTCCTCATTTCCAGAATAAATTAGACACTTGCGCTGCTTCATTATTTCAGGTACCTAGGTAGATTTTCCCTTTGGTCTTAAACACAACTTGACATCTTATTTTTTCCTATTTAACATCTCTGGCATCTCTCCCTTCCTTTCAGTTGCTACTGTCCCTGCCGCATCACCTCGCATTAGGTTATACTTCATAACTAACGGGGCTCTGTTCCTGGTGTCCTTGCTGTTTAATGTCACTTGGAAATTCTTCCTAAAAAATTCATCTCAAGAGCCATTAGTTGCTGATCCTGTCAAATGCCTCTGCCTGACTTTCAAGATGGTAATCTAGTCTTATTTATCCAATCTGATTCTCCACTCCTTCCCAATAAGAGCTCTGTAGACCAGCCCAATTCTTCTCAATCCCAGAATATGGCACGCCCTTCTTAACTCAATGACTCTTCTCCTTTTCCCCACATCTGGGGTTCTCTTCCCTCTCTGCTGTCATATCTAACCCCTCTTTTAAGTGCCCATTCTGATTTATCTGCTGTTGTATTCCTGGTTGCAGTAGAGTCTGGAATGTGGTAGGGACGCAGTAACTTCAGAGCCTGTTGTTGTTCAGTCGTGTCTGAGTCTTTGCGACCCCATAGACTGCAGCATGCCAGGTTCCTCTGTCCTTCACTATCTCCCAGAGTTTGCTCAAATTTGTATCCATTGAGTCAATGTTTTTGTCTAACCACCTCATCTTCTGCCACCCTCCTTCTCCTTTTGCCTTCAGTCTTTCCCAGCATCAAGTTCTTTTCCAATGAATTGACTGGCTCCTTGCATCAGGTGGCCAAAGTATTAGAGCTTCAGTATCAGTTCATTCAATGAATATTCAGGGTTGATTTCCTTTAGGATTCACTGTTTTGATCTCCTTGCAGTCCAAGGGACTCTCAAGAGTCTTCTCCAGCACCACAGTTCAAAAGCATCAGTTCTTCAGCGCTCAAGCTTCTTTACGATGAACCCAAAGGCCACTTTGCCTGTGATGTTGTCTCGGATTATACTGGGTCACAGAGGCCCTTCCTTTTCCTGAAATCTTTTCATGCGTATGGCCTGGAACAACGTATCTATTTATTCCTTTATATTCCTTGGTAGATTGATCAGCCAGTATTCTTTCTTACAGGATTGTATATTCTTGTTCTGCTTAATAAACACTAAGATTAAAGGTGATGTGCTGGTCCACTCTGCTCCCTTCTACATTTAAGTAGCTGCCTCATGGCTTGAGATTTGTCGTGCAAAGTGAGCTCTCTAGGGAGGAGGGGTTGCATGGTTGGCAATCACACCCATATTCAAAATTCAGACTACTGTGAGTTTGAATCCTGTCTCTATCAAAAACAAGTTCTGTGACCTTTACTTTTCCAATTCAGATCTTCATTTATGATATTTTAAAAGTCTGTCTCATGTGGTTAGCACAAAGATTAAATTAAGTCTTGTGTGAAAAAGGTGAGATGCTACTTGCCACCTTGCAAACACCCAAAGGACAAGTATGACTATTTTTGTTACTTGATGTTTTGTTATTGTCAGAATTCCAGCATGGGATCCCTGGCTTTACTGCAAACTAGTGACATTGTGAATTTTAATAATTTTAATGCATTATGAGACATCTGTCAGCCCCTGTGAGAATAAGGAATAGTAATTTCAAAATTACTCTCTATTGTCTGTGAAGAAAGTGTTTGCTCTCTTCTTGTTTTGGTATCATTTTCCACGAAATGAAAATCAGAATCCTTACATGGTAGGGATAATGCAGGAATATAACTGGTTTTGATTTTTTTTAAGCATTTTGACAATGCAAAGTGCTATAACTGAGAATTAAATACTTTAATATTAAGAAAAGCTTAACTCATAAAAAGATATTGCAGTGCTCATCAGTGTAGCATTATTTAAAATGCAAAATTTGTGGTCTCCTAAGTGGGCCTTCTCTGAGCTCTGGAATGAGACTGACTGGTGTTTGAATTCAGGCTCTGCACTTGCACCGGGTCAAGCTCTGTAGTTGTTCTGCTTTGTATCCGTTTTCCTCACCTGAAAAGTTGGGGAACAAGCTTACTTCTGTAGGTATGTTTTAGAGCAAATCTCAACAAGTAACAATGCATGAACTACATTTTGGAGTCAACGTGTGGAATCAACAGTGACTTATTGATCACATGGACTTTGCATTACGGGTTAGGCTCTGATTGAGGCACAGTGAGAGGATTTGTAAGATATTCAACAAATATATGCTGAATATTATGCATCTACTACCCATCGGACCTTCTTCTAAGCACCCTGGGAGAGTCAACAAAGCTCGACTCCCTCACAGAGCTCTTAGTCCATGGGTTGTAAAATAAATGTGTAAAAAAATGCATAAACAATGTTGCAATTTATTTCAAGAATCAAGTTACAAATCTTGAAGCTTGAGAATAATAGCAAAGAAGAGAAAATTTAAATAATGGTCTAAGGTAGCAATTGCAAAGATGTTCTAAGGGAGTAGATGATGAATTGCCAAGTGTATGTTATAAGCATGTGTCCAAGATATTTTTAAAGCAGAGAAATCACTTTATATATATATAATATGTTTATGAGAAGTTTTCCCCACACTAACTTCACTCTGAATTCAATTCATGTGCTGAATGACCGTGGGCTGTGCTATGTCATCTGTGCACAAGAAAAAAAATGAGTGTCTGCAATGAGTGTTTTTTGCACACCTAATAAACATTGATGATTTGCTTTGCTTTCTTCTGATAGGCTTCCCAGTTGGCACTATTGGTAAAGAACCCACCTGCCAATGTAGGAGACATGAGACATGGGTTCAGTTCCTGGGTAGGGAAGGTCTTCTGGAGGAGGGCATGGCAACCCACTCCAGTATTCTTGCTTAGAGAATCCCATGGACAGAGGAGGCTGGTGGGCCTCCATGGCATCACAAAGAGTCAGACACGACTGAACTGACTTAGCATGTATGGATGCATTCTGATTGATGCTGTTGTTGTTCAGTCGCTCAATCACATCTGGCTCTTAAGGACCCCATGGACTGCAGCACACCAGGCTTCCCTGTCCTTCACCAATTCCCAGAGCTTGCTCCCATCCAACGATCTTATCCTCTGTTGCCCACTTCTCCTGCCTTCAGTCTTTCTCAGCATCAAAGTCTTTTCCAATGAGTAGGCTTTTTGCATCAGGTGGCCAAAATAGTGGAGCTTCAGCTTCAGCATCAGTCCTTCCAATGAATATTCAGGGTTGATTTCCTTTAGGATTGACTGGTTTGATCTCCTTGCTATCCGAGGGACTCTCGAGAGTCTTCTCCAGCACCACAGTTCGAAGGTATAATTCTTCAGCCCCCAGCGTTCTTTATCGTCCGGCTCTAACATCCATACGTGACTACTGGAAAAACCATAGCTTTGACTAGACAGACCTTTGTTAGCAAAGTAATACACTCTGATAGGCAATTTAAACACACACACACATGCACACACACACACACACACACACACACACCAATTTCCAAAGATCTAGGAAATACAACTTGCAGACTTTGAAATCAAGCTGAAGGTATGTAAAGTAAAGCATAACACAATTGTTTAGCTGTTCCACTTACTTCATACAGAGGACTCACATCAGAAAGCGCACAGAGGCCAATGCTGCTTTGCTGACATCAGCAGATGTGCTTCTTCTTGTCACTAAATGGAAGCTTCTGATCAGGAAGGAGGATTTTTTTTCTGGGTGTCTTTTTTGGAGCTTCCTATCTCACTTTTCATCTATAATGAAACAGCATTTAAAAGAAGGTGGCATGTGAGATGAAATTAGAACAGAGTCTTTCTTTCCCATGAATAGAGAGCGGTTGTTCCAGTTAACTTTTGCCTTTTATTTTGCTTTGACACCATTGTCAAAACGTTTAACTCTTCTTCTCCCAGAACTTGTCATTTGTGGAAAGAGAGTGGTGACTGGCAAAGAAATTCCACTGATGTTATTGAACACAGGTCTGATGAAGCGAACTCGGTGTTACTACGAGATAAGAAAATCAGGCAGAAATAAACAACTTGACATTTTACTTCCTTTTTACAGGGTAACTCAGACACAAACCACATGGTTTAGGCCTTTTGATTTAGAAATGGGAAACATGACAACTGGCTGTTTTTCTAAATCTGAAACCAAAGAAATTGTAGACTTCCTGAAGAATTATACACTTGAGTGGTTCTAGGTAACCTCAGGATTTGCAGAACCCTCTTGAGGGCTTTGAAGGCTGTTAAAACAGAGTTTGGCAAGTGTTCATTGGGCGAAGGCATGCGGTTGAAAGAGAATAGAACTAAACTGGTGTGTGTGTCCAACAGTGCAAAATGACTAAGTGCAGGTAAGCCAGAATACCTGGAAGGAAAAAGCATGAGTAATAGAACACAGATGATGATTGCCATCGGGTAAAAGAGCAAGTGTCTTACAATTGGAAAATGGTCGCTGTGCAGTCACTTAGTCGTATCCGACTCTTTGAGACCCATGGACTGTAGCATGCTAGGCTTCCCTATCCACCATCTCCTGACCTTGCTCAAACTCATGTCCATTGACTTGGTGATGCCATCCAACCATCTCATCCTCTGCTTTCCCCTTCTACTCCTACCTTCAATCTTTCCCAGCATCAGGGTCTTTTCTAATGAGTCAGCTTTTTGCCTCAGGTGGTCAAAGTATTGGAGTTTCAGATTCAGCAGCAGTCCTTCCAATGAATAGTTAAGGTTGATTTCCTTTAGGACTGACTAGTTTGATTTCTTTGCAGTCCAAGGGACTCTCAAGAGTCTTTCCAAAACCACAGCTCAAAAGCATCAATTTTTTGGTGCTGAACATTCTATATGGTCCAACTCATATCCATTTATGACCACTGGAAAAACTATAGCTTTGACTATATGGACCTTTGTTGACAAAATAATGTCTCTGCTTTTTAATATGCTAATATTGGATAATGGAGACTCATGTAATAATTAATTATCTTGCTTTCTCTTAAGTTCATGAGCACATTAAAAGGAGTTATTGGTGGGGTCAGAAAGAGTAAATCACAAAGAACTTTGAGTACAAATGCTTTCTTTCTGTACTTAGGTGAGTTCAGAAAGGGCTTGCCTGGTGGCTCAGATGGTAAAGAATCTGCCGGCAATGTGGGAGACCTTGGTCTGATCCCTGGGTTGGGAAGATCTCCTGGGAAAAAGGAATGACAACACACTCCAGTATCCTTACCTGGAGAATCCCATGAACCGAGGAGCCTGGTGGGCTACAGTCCATGGGATGGCAAAGAGTCAGATATGAAAGTGATTCTTTTAGTGGAGATTAGGGAAGAGAAGAGAGGATGCTCTATTAGGAAGGAACATGAAAGACCAAGAGGAGAAAACCTAGAAAGTGTGAACAGACATTCCTAAGATTAGGGCTGCAGTCTGCTGCATTGCTTCAGTCATGTCCAACTCTTTGCAACCACATGGACTGCAGCCCGTGCCAGGCTCCTCTGTCCAAGGGATTTCCCAGGCAAGAATACTGCAGTGCATTGCCATTCCCTTCTCCAGGGGATCTTCCCAACCCAGGGATCGAACCCATGTTTCCTGCATCGCAGGCAGATTCTTTACCACTGAGCCACTGGGGAAGTCCCGGGGCTGTGCCGGCAGAGGGACTTTTGAGATGGTGTATATTCTCTATTAGCTTCTGGTTGTCAGCTGTGTGATAAGAGTGAAAACCCAAAGAGTATACAATGCCCCTTGTGCAGAATGAGCGGGAGGCCAGGAAAGCCATTTGGCCGCTGTATCCAGCAAGTGCAGCATTTCATGACGTGAGCTACCTGGGGAGCTGGTGTCAGATTGGGACGGCACAAACTTTTATCCTTGGTCTTTCCATGTTTGTCGCCTACTGTTTTCACTCTCACGCCCTTACTGTCTTAGTGATCACTCAGTTACTGAGTGCTTTCTGTTTACTGCCCTCCCCTTTTATGTGCTCCTGATTCCAAATGCTTTATTTAGTGCCAGATATCTCAGTCTTGACCCTTTGATGTCTGGGGCCAGAACACTCTTTGCTGTGCAAGACTTTTCTGTGAATTGCAGGATGTTATCAGGATGCCTGTCCTCTATCCACTGGACACCAGGAGCATCCCCTCATACAGGGGCAACAATTAACCCCTGGGGGTGGAGACTGCCTCTCCTGAGGGCATTAATGGTCTAGTTTGTGCTTACTGTTGTCTGAAAACCCATGTGCTAAAAATAAATGTTCTTCCCTGGAAATTTTTCCAACTGGTTATGAGTGAGAAGAGAGTCTAACTTGCCTATTTACTGATCATTAGCCGTGCGTGCATGCTCAGCCATGTCCGACTCTTTGCCACCCCGTGGACTGTAGCCTGCCAGGCTCCTCTGTCTGGGCAAGAATACTGGAGTGGGTTGCCATTTCCTTCTCCAGGTGATCTTCCCAATCCAGGGAGTGAAGCCTTGTCTCTTGTGTCTTCTGTATTGGCAGGCAGATTCTTTACCACTAGCTCCACACAGGAAGCCCATTAATTTCTCTGAACTGGCATGTGGTGTCAAATTTCAAAGCCTGTACATTTTTTTGTTTGCTGTTTCAGTGCTTTGATGAGTGTGTTCATCTTTTTCTTGGAAGTCAAATTGTTTATCTATATCTATCTATATTACTTCTTTTAAAAATTCAATCAAATTGGACACAAACATAAAGAGATTATCTTTTTCTGAAGAGTTGTTGAGAGGAAGAGGCGGGGAAGGAGAAAGAACTTAGAGACATTTCTTCTAAAATGTGAACCTCTTATTGCCCATGTGCACTTGTTACATTTTCTGAAGTGAAATGTATTTGCAGCAAGTCTCAATCTAACACATTTGATGGCTCAGGTTCTTATGGGTCAGTTTTCTCATATGTGGCAAAAGCTTCTCAATTTACAGATGACCTCATGCATAGATATCAGATGCTTATAGGCACAGGATCATTCCCTTAGCATTGAACAATGTCTTTTTTCAAAGTTGTGGTTTAGATATCTATTTAATGTTCTTGGTCAGAGTATTAATAACTAACAAAGAACCTACCCTATAATTGATGAGTTAGTACAAGTTCTGTTGTAAAATTGCATCATTTTTGCTTCTACAGTGTTACGGATGAAACATGATTCTTGAAATGCCCTGCAATGCAGTTTAAAGTCTTTCATTTGAGTATCATTCTGTCTGAGCCCCAGGAACGTGGAATTTCCCAGGTAAGAATCCTGGAGTGGGTTGCCATTTTCTACTCCAGCAGATCTTCCTGACCCAAGGATCGAAGCCACGTCTCCTGAATTGGCAGGTGGATTCTTTACCACTGAGCCACTGGGGAAACCCAGGTTCTAAACCAAATGATAGACCTAGAGTCTAAAGACTGACTTTGAGAGCTGGTGAATATGCTAGTTTCTTCATTGTGTCTCTTGCTCCTTGTGTGATGAAAATAACATTTACTTTTCATGAACTAGGTGCAGGAAATTAAGAGTTTTTTCCCAGCATTGACTTTCCTTCCTTCTTTCCATCTATTTTCCTTCCTTCTGTGCATCCCACTGACATACAAGGAACTGTGGAGAGTGTACTGTGACTAGACACCATACCAGGCAAATGGGACAGAGACAGGAGAAGTTCCGCAACGCCCTGACTGAATGAGGGGCCAGTCAAGTAGACAAGCTACGGAAAATGAGAGGGAAAGACCGAGGTAGTGAAAGACCACGTGCAGAACATCCGGCCCAGGCTCCGTGGCCTTCTCTCTCCCAGCTTTTAGCCCCTTCTTATTTTAGGGGGTGGCGGGGTTTAGAGCTTATATGCAAAAATAATTAATGGAAGATAAATATGTCAAAAAGGAATTAAGATATTTCCAGATTATTCTGCAAAGTTGAGAATTCATTTCTGCACGGAAAATTGGTTATAGATGCTTTTACTGCCTTTTTCTAACATTTTCCAACATTTTGACAAGCAGCTTCTTGGCGCTTTGCTTTCTTTGTCTGCAAAAACAATATTCTACAGATGTTCTGGAAGGGACATTGTTTTCTCACACTTCCAAGCAAATGATGCATCACTTCCCATCTTATTCTTGCTACAGTGCACACACGTGTGCACGCAGATTCTTGACTGAGGTCTGTGAAATATCCTAGAACGTCCTAATGTTGATTTACGTCCTCTCTTGAAGAAACAATTAATATTGATTAATCTGAAGCATGTAGCTTGACAATAATTGAACCCAATTCACAACAAAAACAAGTAAATTGTGGTGCTTAAAATTTTTAAATAATGATTGCTTCTTTTTTTTAAATCTCTGTGTCTAGATGATTGTTGACCTTGGATAAAATCCACTAGCAAATTCAAATTAAACAAAGCCAAAATATTGATGTGCATGGATATTTCAAAATATTGAAAGCAATTGAAACTCCCAAAATTATAAAAATTAGCATAATATGGAAAATCATTAAAGCTCGTTCTTCAAAACTGATTTTAAATGATATATTGGTGGCTCAGACTGTAAAGAAGCTTCCTGCAATGTAGGAGACTCAAGTTCAGATCCTTGGAGAAGGAAATGACAACTCACTCCAATATTCTTGCCTGGGAAATCCCATGGACAGAGAAGCCTAGCAGGCTGCAGTCCTTGGGGTCACAAAGAGTCGGACACAACTAAGTGACTAACACTTTCACTTTTTCACACAACATAGTAAACAATGATAAAGGAATACTGTGATTTACGCAAATCTAACATGTGACTCTGAATTATTCAAGGAAATGTAAGAAAAGAACATACATCATATATCCTGCACAGCTAATTTAAATGATCACATATTCAATTTGAGAAACATTTCTTTGTAGATATCAGAGATATTAAAAATGGCAAACAAGAATTGCATATTTCTAGTTTTTCCCTACAAAGTTTATAGTATATTTTTGGATAAAGAAAAATAAATTACTCTTATTTATAATACACAGAATTTAGAACAACCTAAATGCCCGGTAATTCAAGATGATTAAACAGGATACAGTTTATTAAATGAGGTATTAGGGAAAATGTTATTGTTGTTTAGTTGCTAAGTCATGTCTGACTCTTTTGGAATCCCATGGACTGTAGTCCACCAGGCTTCTCTGTCCATAGAATTTTCAAGGCAAGAATACTGGAGTGGGTTGCCATTTCCTTCCTCAAGGCACCTTCCTGACCCAGGGATAGAACCCACATTTCCTGCATTGGCAAGCAGATTCTTTACCACTGAGCCATCTGGGAAACCCCGGTAGGGAAAATACTCAAATAAAATATTAAGCAAGAAAATAATATACAAAGTCTATCTTATATAGCTAAAACAAATGATTGTTGTTTTCATAATGCAATATAGTAATGCAGTCACAGTTCAGTGACTAGTTATTTATCCCCCCCAAATCATACAGAAAATGTTCTAATTTCAAAGCACAATATGCTAAACTCTGTGGAGAGTATAGAGATGGGTAATCCTCTTCATTTATGTTTCTTGTTTTTGCAGTGGTGTTGCGTATATTTCATGGATGTTATACTGGGTGAAACAACACACGAGTACTTCCTGCTATGGACCCCTGAGTATGTACCAGCCACTGCTAAGTTTGGTATGAGGCTCAGATGGCAAAGAATCTTCCTGCGATGCGGGAGACTGGGGTTCGATCCCTGGATCAGGAAGATCTTCTGGAGAAGAGAATGGTTATCCACTCCAGTATTCTTGCCTGGATAATTCCATGGACAGAGGAACCTGGTGGGGTCACAAAGAGTCAGACACGACCGACTGACTAACACGCTAAAGAGCTTGAACATTATATAAGCTGGTTCACCCAGCCATTCATTTGAATCTCAGCCAAACAAGACTCAGTCTTGCTCACTATTTTTCTAGACCTGAACAACATTTTATAATGGCTTTCGGTTTTTTCACCGCAGGAAGTTTGAGAAAACACGTAGAACAAAGCTCCAGACCTGAAGAGTACACTCAACATTCCCTTTGGAAGGGGTTTCAAAGTCAGTAGGCCCAGAAAAGGTGACTTTCTCACGGTAAATTGGGAAATAGATGAAAAGCAGGTTGTCCCATTTTCCTGATGTGGGAAACATATTCTTAATGTGAATGGACTTGTTCCCTGAAATAGCAATAAAAACTAGACAATGAGAGGCTGATAAGTTAACAGACAACGCCTAAATACTATTATTATTAAAGGAAAAAAGATGTAGATACTACTCCAATGTAAATGTTTTCAATTAACAGCATTATCTCTTATTGTACTTTGAATTAATTCTTCTACTGCATTTCAAGTATGTCTTTAATATTTTTGAAGCATATTTTTGTCAATAGTTGAGTTAGAATATTTTAAAATTATTTTGCTGTTGAGAAATATACTTACTTTTGTCTCACTGTACAAGGTACAAATCCATTCCCACTGAAGCTATGTGAATAATATATAATAATAAAAAGCATTGGGGTATTTTCCAGATAGGTAATAAAATTAAATAAGAAATTATAAATAATAAAACATCTAAAAGGAAAAGTTGGAAATATTTATCTAATCTGGCATAGGGATCATAAAAGTAAGTAGAGAATTCCAAATAAAATTTTCAATATATTTGGTTATGAATAAGCAACAGACTTCCGAATGCAATGATACATAAGTAAAATTGTGAAGCAAACCAAAAAGTGAAGAAAGTGTTTTCAAGTCAGAAGAAAAGCAAAGTATTTGTGCAAATAATAAGGATTAGTCTAAATCTAATCCAATGAGTAAAAACACACACACTTCATCAATAAAATAAGCAAATTGACAATAAATCTGAAAAGTAAACACAAGTAATATAATACATAGTTGTAGATTAATGTCATTAAGATAGCCATCAAGGCTTGTAAACCGTAGTAGCACCTAGTGCTGTGCAAGTGAAAGTAAATTCAAATTATTTTACACTTACTTTCCTGGAAGAAATTTATATCAAAAGTTTAGAAGAATGTACAATATTTGATTCAGTAGTTTCAGTTCTAGACTACTTGTTGAATATGTGTTAAAACACAGAAAAACATTCCAGTAATACCTTTTTTATAATATATAGAAATTGGAAATAGTCTTAATGCTGAAAGTAGAGCATGGAACATTATATGTTAAATAGGATAGTAGTAAAATGCTCAGGATAAAATGTTAAATAAAAATAAAAATTTTAAAGATGAAGTGCTTAAGATTGGCTCTATTTTATGATTATATTTTTATGGTAAAATTAAGAGTGAATTTTAATTTTCTCTTTGTGCTATTTGATTTTTTCTATTTCTCTAAAAATTTTTAATTAGCTTAATAATCTGCTATTAATAATCAGTGTTAGTTCAAGGGAGAGAAAGAAGGAATTGCAACAGAGATTGAGTGTTTCAAAGGTTGGATTCATGTCTGCTTTCAGTCTTGCTTAATCCACATGTTTCTAAGTATTGCAAGTCATAACTATCAAAGTAATTGCATATTTACCACATCAGAGTCATAAAAGCATTAAACTTGATAAGGCAGCTGTGTTGACATGAGACTCCTTAATACTGTAATGGTCAGGATAGCTGGAGTTGATCTTATCAACCATCTACACACAAAGGAGCCTGGCAGTCATATCCTCACTGACATGATATATTGTTCAGAAACCCTTGTGATTTGTTGCTATGGTGCCTGGGAGATCCTTGGAGGTTCCAGTTCCACAATCTAGCTCACTTGGGCATGTTTTGGGCATTCATAAATGAAAGAATGGAGTTTCTGTGTACACCCATGAGATTTTCCAGAGTCCTTCCTCCAGTTGTATAGGTAGCAAAGAAAGTAACAAATGGTCCCTCTTTAAACACAGTCATACATTTATGCTGCCTCAATACCGGAATCCAACTGTTTATAGGCAGAAAATTTAGAGATGCCAACCACTAAGGAAAAAGTGATGTAAAAGGAAAAAACAAGATGAAAGGAAGTGAAAAGAAACATCATCACATCATCACCTGCTACGATCCCACCCTCCTACGACAATAGATGTTTCCAGCATTTGGCCTCAGTTTTGGTGATTATGGGAACCAGAAAGGGGAGAGAGAGAGGAATAGGTTTTCACTATAAAACTGTAATAAAGACTAGTTCCAGAATTCCAAAGCTGGAAATCGACTCTCCTGATGAAAGATGAGAGAGATTCTTGGCCTCCCGTTCTCAGTTGGGAAAAGCCATTTACTTTTCTGTGCCTTTTATTGCTCTGAGAAGAAGAGCTAAAATATTTTTCATCTATCAAGTCCAGGGAGGCTTCCCAGGTGATGCTAGTGGTAAAGAACCTGCTGGCCAAGATGGAGAAGGAAGAGATGTGGGTCTGATCCCTGGGTTGGTTAGATACTCTGAAGTAGGACATGGCAACCCGCTCCAGTATTCTTGCCTGGGAAATTCCATGGACAGAGGAACCTGGCAGGCTACAGTTCATGAGACGGCAAAGAGTCAGGCACGACTGAGCAATTGAGCACACAGTAAGTCTAGGATTGCCTCTAAAAAATCTATTACATTTATAAATGTTTCACCTGTTTTGAACAAACAAGTCAACCCTTTCACTGGTCTTCTCTGGTTTTGTCAGTTAATCATTTTATGGTTATTTTCTTCACTAGATCAATGGATCACATAAACTATCAGTTTTCCAAAGATTGCTGGAAAATTTTTACATAGACTGTGGCATGTGGAAAACACTCTGATGATAGACAGAAGACGACCTACAAATGTTGGTAATGGAGTCATCAGGAGAGTTGGAAGGAATGACAGATGCAGTAAAGTAAAAAATTTACCAAAAGTGTGATACTGATTGCTCTTTGCAGCATATTACTTCATTCTCCTTCTCTCTGTGTCTCTTCTTTTTTTCCTCTCTCTCCCCATCCTCCCTACTCTCTCTCGTCTGTAGGATATGTATGAAACAGGCTCGGTTTTCAAAAAATTTCTCTTACAAAAGTGTCTATGAAAATGATTTGATAGTGCTGGAATACTAACAAAATTATATGAATTGTTGACTATCCATTACTCCAGTTTTAAAGTCCTTCAAAAACGAAATTTTAACAGCCTTAACCTACACTTGACTCCAACTGATGACCACACCTTGGATTTTGTCATCAGTTCAGTCGCTCAGTCATGTCTGACTCTTTGTGACCCCATGGACTGCAGCACACCAGACTTCCCTGTCCATCACCAACTCCCGGAGATTGCTCAAACTCATGTCCATCGAGTTGGTGATTTTGTCATAGTGTGAGTGTATTTTCACTCTCGTAAAGTCTGAAATTCTCATCTGTGACCATAAACTTAATCTGACTTTATTTTTCACCTCCTCACATTTGCTGAAGTGTGTCTGTCATTCCTCCAACTCTCCCAGTTACTTCATTACCATCATGTGCAGGTCCTCCTTCAAAATAACTCATTTTCCCCCACTTAATCTGGATAACTTATATTCCCTATTAATTATAATTATCTCAGTGTTCACTCTATCTCTAAATTTGCCTAGAAAGGGAAAGTGCCAGCTATCAGCAGCAGCTGAGAATTTTAGAGGGAGATTAAAAATGTTGAGGACTGATGTGGAAGTTGGGTATGAAGTGGGATGAGATGGATGGATTCACAGTTGAGTCTGGGGCCAGGCAGAAGCTACCAGAGTCATATTTTTTTGATTGCTGGCCTTTGGAATGGTGGAAGTTGGGTGGTTGAAAGTATTAGGTTCAGACCAATATCCAGTGAAGAAGAAAACCCATTAGTCAGCACATTTGCCCACTGTTTCAAGCTCCCTGAGTTTAGGCACACCACCAGGCTTTTCTTGCCATCCTGTTATACACATATATTTACCCCTCTTGAATATTCCTTGGCGAGCTCTATAAAGCATGCCCTGGTTCACTAAAGCTCCTTATTTATTCTTTCCAGACACCATTTCCTCCTATGTCACAGAGAAGACAAAAGCCTCGCGACAGAAACCACGACTCCATGCCTTCTCCATAAATTCTAAATAGTTTCTTCCAGTCCCTTTCTGTCTCTGAAGAGAAGGATCCCTGTGGGTCCCCGGTCTTACTCTCACCCCTCGTGTTTTGGAAATGTTCCCTCCTCCACTTCTGCATGTGCCCACCGTGTCTCCATTTCTGATGGAAACTTCTTTGAAACTGTGGATAAAGGGTGGGCTTACGTTTGCTGAGACCTGACCACTCCAGAGCCTAGCACAGCGTAGGGGTTCATTGGGTGTCTTGGACTCAGTGTGCAAGATACAGTGTCTAAAAAACCCATATTGACTTCAGACTTTCCTGATTCCTCTTCAAAAAGACTTGATTGCCTTCACTTTTCCACAAGGGCCATTTTCCTAACCTGGGGAGGATAAGAGAAATATTGTTCAAGTTCTCCTTTAAAATATTTTCTATCTCATACTCAGATAGTATGTTTAAAACTTGTATGTCAGGAAGTCATCATCTTTATTCTAGGTTCAGCTGGAACCAATTCCCACAGAGGGAACTATGAATTTTCATCATATCTGAGTCTAGAATATATGGTAATTCTCTGCACTATCTTTGTAACTTTTCTGTGAATCTAAAAATATTCTAAAATTAAACGTGTGTCAAAAAACATGAGGTTACTATGAAAACTTTATAGAAAATTACAATTTAGATGCGATGGACCCTCATTTCTAAAAAAATACAAAGTGAAAAGACTGTTGATAACTACTTATTGAAATTTTTAAAAAATTGCAGCACTTATACTTCTGAAGTAATGCAAGCTTAAAACTGCATTAAGACTTTTAGGGCGATCTCTATTTTCATGTACATAAGCATATTAATAATATAAAAATAAATAAAGCCATAACTGTATAAAATACATTTATTGAGATGGAAATATCTATTTAGCTGTTTTTTCTTTAATGTTTTCTCATGAATTGTGCATGATTATATTCTTTCACAACATAATTTTAAACCTTATTTATTTACAGATACTTTGACCCACTGTTAAACGGATTGTCCATTTTAAAAAATAATTTTTAATACATTAGTAAGAAACATAATTTTCCATCAACGAATTTTCATTATATTTGTAGTGAAACTAGAGAGTGTGGTCATTTCAGACTTGTGATGTGTCCCAACTTATTTTCCTGAGTTCCTTCCTGTCTACATTTCCACTGGCAGTGTGTGAGTGAGCCTGTGGTAGGACGAAAAATGCCCTACCTCAAAGATCTAGTGTGTTAGTCGCTCAGTCATCTCCTACTCTTTGCGACTCCATGAACTGTAGCCCGCCAGGCTCCTCAGTCCATGGAATTCTCCAGGCAAGAATACTGGAGTGGGTTACCATTTACTTCTCCAGGGGATCTTCCCGACCCAAGGATCAAACCCAGGTCTCCTGCACTGCAGGCAGGAGTGACCAGTGAAGCCCACTCCAAAGATACCCACATTCTAATCCCTGCTGCTGCTGCTAAGTTGCTTCAGTCGTGTCCGACTCTGTGCAACCCCATAGACAGCAGCCCACCAGGCTCCCCCGTCCCTGGGATTCTCCAGGCAAGAACACTGGAGTGGGTTGCCATTTCCTTCTCCAATGCATGAAAGTGAAAAGTGAAAGTGAAGTCGCTCAGTCGTGTCCGACTCTTCGTGACCCCATGGACTGCAGCCCACCAGGCTCCTCCATCCATGGGATTTTCCAAGCAAGAGTA